>NC_063194.1:8304076-8904076 GCF_017589495.1 Alosa alosa
CTCCCCACCCCGTCTATGTCGGCACCCCGTCTAACGTGCATCTGAGCATAACTGCTTGCTTTTGAGGTAAAGTTTTTGCTTGTTGCTAAATGAGCAGAAATCAGGTGTTGTTTGATCCACAGGAAAGGCAGAAGAATGAATTGTTCAGCATAAAACAACACTGTACACAAGACACAATAACTACTCTGAAATATATACTCTGAAAAGTATATATACTTATACTTACTTAAATAGACTATTACATAACAATTACAAGTACTTCCTATTGTACTTTGGGATGAATCATATGGGTGGTGTTAATTTGCTTCCAGGGAGGCATCTGTTTCTAGATCCAAAATGCAAAAAAGAAAGTCTTTTGAGGGACACCTTTTTTATCGCCCTCACCAGATTTAATTGAGTATTTTACACTAGGAGGTGTCTGCCCTCAGATTAGTCTTCTGAATGCATGAGCTAGGAGAATCCCTAAAAAGTTAGGTCACACACAGTCTTACCTGCACGTTTCCAGTGGCTGACTATGATCACATGGTCACTCACACACACACACACACACACACACACACACACACACACACACACACGTATAAATGACAGCTAATCATCGATTCGAGGAAAAGAATAGTGTCTGTTGCATGCCATGTTGCCCCTAAACACAGGTATATTTTTTGGAAGCACTTCCTTCACCATCACCATCACAGAGAGCAGCCGCGGAGATCCATCCCCCTATACGTGCTGCAGGAGCTGTGCATCCAGGCAGTCAGGCAAGGCTCCGTGGGGCGTGCCCCCTTTCTCGCGGCCAAGAGAGCGTGCTAGCCTATGGCCTAATGACGTTGCCAAGGTGAGAGGAAGTCCCAGGCATGGTCCTGTTTTGTCAGTAAGACACAGAAGCGTGCACCACATCCCAACACCGGGGGTTCGTTACAATCACTGACACAATGAGCAAATGCCCCCAGAGAGGCCAAGGAGAAAGACACATGAGCTTTTAAGTAACAGCTGCAGAGCAAAGGAAGGCTGCAGCACACACACACACACACACACACACACACACACACACACACACACATACACACCCAAGACAAACCAGACATGGTACCATACTTACTTTTAGTACTTTTGATAGGGAAGAGTGAATAGTATTCATGAAAAGCAATAAGTGTATACTTTGATCCTCAAGGAAAACGTGCATATGAAATGGGAAGACTGTAGCCTAGAAATCTAGACGCACCCTAGCGGCAGCAAATGTATAGGAAGACAGGAGAATGGAAGGAGAATACTCACAGGCCCTGATGCCCTCTGAAGAGGATGCTTCTTTTCCCTTCGTGCAAGGTTGTTATGACTGCTCCAAGCTGCACACTCACACTCACTGTGAAAAACAAGAAGTCGGTGCTTGGGGAGTTGATAAAAAAAGACATCTGTTTGCTACAGGCAACACTCTGAGGCCAGTGTTGTCAATTAGAGAAACCCAAACAACTGAATACTGCTGTCTGGTATTTGCCCATAGGCTATCAAACAAACTGCAGTGAGAAGAGACATGGCATTTTATTTCAAAGCTTAAAGTGAATGCTGGCTTACCACAAAAGTATGCTAATATGTAACTGAATACTTAGCTATGAAAATGGATGGGAAATATCATGATTAGTATCCCTTTTGAAAGGAATTACCACAACATCTTTTGAGTTTCAAATATTTTGCACATGAAATGTTTAGAAAGATTTTTAACATCAACATCAATAAACAGAGCTAGGCAGTTCCTGAATGTAGCTGAATCATTTTGTTTGACTCTCCTATCGATTTCCCTCTCTTTCCCATCTCCTCCTCTGTACTGTACACCGTGGCAACCTATCAGCCTGCCTGTACTGGCTGACAGAGACGGCTTGCTTGTTGTCGGGGAAAAAGTGATTCACGGCCTCGGGGAAGTTTACAGTGTAGGGGTGGCAGAGTACTCAGGTGTGCCAGGCAGTATGTGGTGCTAGGTCCAACTCACAGAGAGCACACTGTGACAGGACTTCCACCCCCGGGCCAACAAGCCTGCCCAGTCTCCCTGGCATTGAGCTCTTGCCCTGGGGGAGGTGGGGGACCCTTCAGCCCCCCACGGTTACTGAGCATGACGGAGCCAGGGAATGAGGTTACCCTGGCACAAACTCAAACTGGTAGAGTCCGACCAAACACCAACGGGTGACACAAGAGTGTGTGTACGCTGCTGCAGGCATACACCCTTAACATGCATTGTTAGTCCATGTGAAGAATCAACACACTCTGTAATTGATAAAAAAAAATTTGATTATCTGACTAACTAGCTAACCAATTGGCAGAGACAGCTGATTGCTTTAAAGGTTTACAGGGTTCTGAATCAGACCTTCTGTAACTCTGACCTGACTCTCAACATGTTTGAGTTCCATTGTCTGGTGTGACTTTAGTTGTACATTGTGAATGAAATGAGGCAAATGGCACTGTGGCACACTGCTGCCGATTAAATGCTCAAAAGGACTGAATTAAAAACACACTGGGAGGTATCCTATGAAGACAATGACACTCTTCTCTGGGTGTTGTGAGGGCATATTGGCTCTCTGCTGCCATTGTTTCACGCGGCGACGAGCCCAGCCTCCACGACTAGGCTGAGCTTCTTCAAGGACGTGACAGACTTGGCTACCTGCCAGGGACTCAGACAGACAGCAGGGCACTAAAACAGGCTGGAGGAGATTGAGGGCTCCTACATGTGAACTACAGCCAGACACCCATCCGCTCACAGAGGTCCTTCCCAACCCATTACAGGTTCGCACCCAGCACCCAGGGGAGCTGTAACTGGCTGAGGTAGATAAAAACCACTGAGGATGGAGTGTCAAATCAGGATTATAGTCTTAACGAGCACAAATGACAAAAGCAATTTGTCGTTCCTTATGAACAGTTTATGATCAGAATCCCCCAAGTGGAGGCAACATCTGAATGTGTGAAGGTGACATCTGAATGCTTCATTTTAATAAATAACATCAGACTGTATATATTCATAATCAAATGCGAAACAAAATTTGATCAGTGAATCCAAGATCCCAAGAATGAGCTCACAGATCCCCTTAATCAGCACAGGCACTCACAAAGATACGCAATCGCACCCTCATGAACAACCCCCCACACACACACACACACACACACACACACACACACACAAACACACACACAAACGTACACCCACACCTTTTGCCAATCAACAGACCACACGCAAGACAAATACGTATTTGCAGCTGCTATTTGCCAAAACAAGACCGATCTGCATATGCTTAATCTTAATTAGGCAGACTTGGCACCAAGCCTGGAGACAGCAGCACCAAAACACATCCCTAACACAAAGGAAGCGCACCGACCAAAATGGGCACGAGGAGAACTTAGATATCCTGACAAAATAAAACTCAACGAAACAAAAAAACAATAAAGAGCCCAACAAAATCTGAGCGACAACAAAGCCACAGACAGTCGGATTGGATGATGACATAGAAACGGTGAGTGAAGCAAACCATTCAGCTGGCGTTCTTCGGGAGGCTCTGGCGATATCGGTGCAAGCGTGCTGAGATTTCTTCACTGCTGTGCTATGTATGGTGGGCAGTTCCTCCTGATCTGTGAGCTACAAACACATCAGACACAAGAGAGAATGGGGCCAGATGCACAGACAGACAGACAGACAGACAGAGAGACAGACGGTGTGTTGGAATACTAACAGCACTGAATATCCCCAAAAAGAACACAAAAACTGATGCCAGTCATTAGACCGTTGTTCACCCTGATGTTCTGCGGAATGTTTAATCCTCGTTTATGAAACATATTGATATCCTATCATGATATTTTTTCACTTTCAAGAGACTGTGGGTTTGCACATGATATGTTTGTAGGGCAGGGATGCGGAAATAGAAACAAGTTTATGTTATGTTTTTTTTTCATGATGGATTAGTGTGTACCACATATTCAGAGTGCAGACATGTACGCACGCGCAGACACACACACACACACACACACACACACACACACACACACACACACACACACACACACACACACACACACACACACACACACACAGCAAGCTATTTTGACAAGATTGTACAAATTGATTCTGTCCAAGCAATGCTGACCACACAGTCATGCAAGTGGCAAGCTCTTGCAACTGTTCTCTACTGATGGGTGCCAAGCATAAACACAACCACAATAACAAAAGCACCAAGGGAGCTGACCATAAACAGTGATGACACAACCTTCAGTTCCCTCTCAATTCATAGTCCTACCTAGATGAACATTTCAGACAGTCATCTGCTGTGAACCAAACAAAAACAAGCAAACAAATATGCCCGGGGGGGGGGGTTATTACAAGTTATGCTGGATTGCTGCCATGTGGCCAGCTCTGTGGACAGTTTTCAAGCACCAACACAGACACAACACAGCATTTGTATCCCTCTTGCCCATTATTTATCCATGTGATCACACCACAACAACCACACTCGCCTACAGTCAACCCCCAGTCATGTTAACAGCAAAACACCAAACCTGATGGCAGAATCTAAGGTGGGGTGGGGGCATTCCAATACCACCCCTTTATCCTATTTAGCGACATGTTCCCACAGTGCGTGCATAAAAGTCCTTACCTGACAGCAGAGCAGACCAGACTGGCAGAATGGGAGCCGTGAGAAGGCAGGCTTCAGCAGCAGACTAGCACACTCTGTCAGCACACAGGCAGTGGCACAGAGAAGCACCCCATATGGCTGCAGGAGGGGGAGGCTGGAGACGAATGAAAATGTCGATAGATGGAGAGTAAACTCCTTGGGTGCCAGATCCTAACAACAGAGCGTTCTCTCCTTTAAAGTGACGCCCTTCTTTAGTAGTAATCAGCCCACAATCAGGGCTTGACATAATCCACATACATGTCTGTATAACTCAAATATGTGAATATGCAGGATAACAGGATGTTATCATTGCTGACAAGACTTAGCAGCACCCAAACAACACTAATTGTTGCTACAACACCTTTCTGTCAATTTCATCCTTGAATTAATGTTTCATTTTAGAACTACACCACTTCAACTTCACTTCACTTCAATCATATTAACAAAATGTGGTAGTGGACAGAAAACTGGACCACACTAGGGTACTCTGTAATGTTACATTGTCATGTCTGGGGAATAAACCCAGAATTATGATAATTTTGTTGGAAATGGCAGGTATTTGAAATATAGGTAAACTTTCCATCAAACATAAGATTAGAAAATATAGTTGACCTTGTTGAAAGGTCAAGTAGGGCTATTTATGAAAGTTGAAAGTATTCATGCATCAAGCTAAGTAACCGAATTTCAATTTCAATATCGTAACTGATATATAGTTGTAAAACTTAACCATTAAAGTTTTATGTCAAACAGATTTTGTCCACTCATACACATTTGTTGTAAATATTGTAGCGTTTCACCGAGAGCCAGAGTTTCATGAACTGGTTTATTGTCACCGAAGCACACAATGCAGCATATAACACACAGCGGCCCGTGTCAGGCCCAAAACTCAAAAAGGCAGAACTTCCTCGAACCATAGCCTATATTCCCCGGGGGTCCCGCCCCCCTCTCGCCAGGCTGCCAACCATGAGCGTGCCCGGGGTTATGCATAGCACGGGCACTCCCTGATTGACAGCCGGTCGCTACAATATGCTTATAAAAAGTAGGCTATTAATATGATGATGCAATTTATTTAACCAGTCCTACTTAAATGAACACAAGGAACAATAATACATGGTAAACAAATATTTAACCCTATACTAATGGCAAAAAAAATACATTCGTTTCAGATGTTCACTCCAACACACCTATAGCATTGGACGTGCATATCTATGAGATGGAAGATTTTTTTACCCCTCTGAAAATGAATATATTAGCCTATTAAACAAAACAAAAAAAACATAAATAATTATATTTAAAGAGGATTGATTTTTTACGACAAAGCACTTAGACTACCCTGCTTGTGAAACTACCCAAATATCTCTCTTTTAATGGAAAAAAATACAGGCCTCTTCAATGATTGCTATTATTGTGATTGAATGCTACTTCTTAAACATGTCAAACCCGTGCATTGTCAGACTACTTGACGAAGACTACAGCATGTGCAGGTAGCTTAGCTGCCAACATTGTGCTCTGAAGTGCTTCAGGCAGGGGAGAAACGTCATGCTGTTTAACAAATGAGTTCCACTCAGCATGGTATGATTATTGGTGGAGTTGCATTGGATTTTGATTATATTGATATGTGTTAAAATGTCAATGTGGTTTTGCTCTGATGAAATGAGGTAGATCTAAGCTGTTGTAGGGCAGTGATATGGAAGTAGAAACAAGTTTATGTTTGTTATGTTAAAATACAACGAAATCGAAAACTTACCCCAACCCCTGACAAGCCCCTTACTCACGTCGAGCACGTGAGCACGCTGCAGCCAGTGGCCCTTGCCATCTCACTAATGAAACGCATGTCTCGTCAATACAGGACACTATCGATGTGGTCGTCACCCGCCCTCTCGTGGTAAGACGAGAAATTGCCAGGCACGCAGAGCACTTGGTGAACATGGTGTTCTAACCTTTCCCTCTCCTGTTACGATTCGATACACAGAGCAACGCTTAGGAAACGTGTAAAAAATGCTATTTCGGTTGGTAACCAAAGGTGAAAATACTTATTGTTGCAATGACTATTTAGCTTAGACTTCTAAGTTTGAAGACATGACGGACATCGGCCCATGATCGAGTCAGCAAACGCATAAAGCTAAAACCTATAACCTATAAATATCAACATGCAAAACGACACAAATAGGCCTACACAGTTGCCAACCAGTCAGACCCATACTATTGTAGATAAGCATCAACATATTTCCCACATAAATTACACTTTAAGTGATCTACCTCTAGATCTTTGACACTTTGTAACCTTGAAGTAATTAGTGTTAAGTTGCAAGTTACAATCAAACTTCTCCCCTGGTAGTTTTCAATGTAGGTAGATTCCATTTGTTTAACCTTTAGACCATTTACGACTAATTAAACTGGAGACTTTGTTGTGCATCACATAAAATAAATAAATAAATAAATAGACACAGAATTTTTAATTTGCTGCAAAACAATTTTATTAACCTTCAAAACTCAAAAAAGAAGAGAAAAAAAGACAACTAAAAAAAAACAGCTAAGTTAAATTAAATGTGAAGGCTATGTAAAATAAAATATTTTTATTTTGTTTTCAGAGTAGAGGAAATATTCACAGTGCAAAAATCAGCCCACACCCTTATTATGTGCCCGATGCCAAAAGATCACTATCCAGTTCCACAAGTATGAATGCTTTCATAATGGCATAATTATGATATGATTTTTTTTAATAGACTGTAAGATACGAGGTATGAAAGGGCATGGATTTCCAACTGCAACAAGGCAGTAACATTCATTTTTCACATCTCTAAAGTGCTTCCTCTACAACATATTGTTCAAATTATTCTTTTTTAAATGGTATGTGGAATTGTAACCAAATTCATTGAAACTTGAGGAAACCAAAAAATAAATACATAAAACAAAATTAAAACAGTCATTTGTAAGGAGCCCTAGGTGTCTAAGAGAACGCATCAATCTTAATCATTCAAGTAGTAATCTTCATAACAACTGCATTCAATATGAGCATGGTCAAAGATTAAGTTGGTGAGCAGTTCCCAAAGTCTGAAAATGTTGAGCAGAGCAGTAGTCCTTGCAAGAGGAAAAAGTAAAGTCTGCGTATCTACATCCACATTTAAGAAATAAAAAATAAAAACAAAAAAAAAAAGTTGTGTGGATAATGTCCGAGGCTCAACTTGAATATTCTCATACAGATACTTTATCCTCCTTTTGGTCATCTGCTCTCTCCTTCTCGTCCTTGTCTTTGTCCTTGCTCTTTTTCGATTTCTTTTTCTTATGCTTGTGTTTCTGTGCCTTCTGCTCTGCGTCGGACTCGTTGCCCACGTGCTTCTTATGCTTTTTGTGTTTCTTGTGTTTCTTATGCTTCTTCTTCTCCTTTTTGTCCTTCTTGTCCTTTTTCTTTTTGCCGTCTGGCTGGCTCCCAGTGGAGCTGGCGCTGCTGCTGCGCGCATGGCTGCCGGCGGGACTCTGGCTCTGGCTGGGCGAGGCACTGCTGTCCCCATCCCGCTCTCTTCCCCTGGCCTCCGCCCTGCTCTCCGTGTCCGAAGCCTCGCTTTCGCTCTCGCTGTAGTCCGGCACAAAAGCAGCCTCGTCCGTCTCGCGGCCTAGGTCAGACGAGAGTCGTGCGGACCGGGCCGACGGGGGCTTGACTTTGGGGTGGTCTCTCTCCACCCGTAATGTAGCGGGGGCGGCGGCCCCTCTTGCACCTTCAACACGAACCTCGGGTGAAGACATCCTGTTGTCAGGGGTGCGGTGTCCACTGTGCTCCCGGTCACGGTTGGGCCGACTGTCCACATGCCTTGTGCTTTGGCCCTCTCTACTCACCGGACGCTCCGTCCTGTGCTCCTCAGGTGCGCGTTTTGACTCGGGCGCGCTCTGGTGCTGCCGTTTGTCTGTTGGCTCAGTACTGTGGCCATCACTGGTGGAGGAGCGCTTGGCTGACTCAGTGTGAGCCTCCCGGTCCCTTCCTCTTGAAGTGGAAGGTGGGGAGTCCCTCCTCCTAGCGGGATCTCTAGGCTTGCCGTCTTTGGGTTTGGTATCGGAGTGATCCCTTCCACCTGAGCGGTGGTCGGTCCTGCGGTCAGTGGAGGAGGCAGTGGTGTGATCCCTGCTGACAGGCTTGCGGGAGGCTGGATCAGGTCTGTCTGACTGTCGGTCCCTGAGGGAAGACTGGGTCGAAGAAGAGGAGCCCTTTTCACTGCCATGGTCACTGCTTCGCTCCTGGGTGCGTTCCCGTTCCCGGTCACCATTGGACCCGAGGGGTTTTCTCTTCTCGGAAGACTCGCGGTCAGAGGCAGGGCGCTCTCGCTCCCTCTCCCTCCCTCGCTCTCGGTCCTCTCGGTCTTTTTCCCGCTCCTTGTCCCTCTCCCGTTCCCTCTCCTTTTCTTTATCCTTCTCCCTGTCTCTCTCCGTCTCCTTCTTCTCCTCCCTCTCCCGGTCAGTAGGTGTGGAGTCTTTACCTGGCTTGGCTTCCATCTGGCTTTCCTTGGAAGAGGCGAGAGCCTTGTCTCCTGGGGGGGTTGCCTGATCATTCACTTTCACAGCAGCAGTAGGGAGTGGCTTTTGAGGGGCATCCGTTCCAGCACGACTGCCATTACGATTCAGTGCCATTTCCTTTGACTCGTCCTCTTCTGACTCAAAGTCCTCCTTTTCCCACTTGGAGCGTGGCACTTGGATCAAGACAATCTCATCCTCAGCAGCAGAGGTGCGGTCATTGGTGTATTCTTCAAGGGTCTTTACTACGGTCTTTCTCAAATCGGCCTTGTCTTCCATCCGTTTGACGGGACTACCTCCAGTTGAGCTAGTGCTGTGAATTACAAACAAAAAAAGCAATGACTTCATTAGCCAATGCATTTAAGCATATGATTCAGATATAACAGGATATAACTTTTTGATTCCCAGCAGCTTACCTCGTGTAGTCCACCAGGACCGAACCGTCAGCAGCCTGCACTCTCCGACGCATCTTTCCCCTCGTCTTGTCAGGTCGGCTCTTTGGGGGGACATCAACGGCTTCAGGTGAAGGTGCCGTGTCTGTGCTGATCCTTTTCCCAATCTCACGGTTGATCTTGATCTTCCTCAGAGGCCCTGGTTTGATGTCCATCAGAGGTGGGATCGCAGGCTTTACCTTCTCCTTCTCTGATGGCTTATCAGTCTCTACTTTAGCTTTGGGCTTTGGTGAGCCCTTAGCCATATCAGGAACATCAACTCGTGGAGACTTCACTGAGCCCAAATCAAGCTCTTTCCCTGAACCTGGATCATCTTTCCTTCTCCTCTTCTCCTGCTTGATTTCGGCTGCCTTGACAGATGGCTTCTCCTCAGTTTTAATGGCTTTCTCAATGTCCCTCTTTGACTTAACCTCTTTGGTAAGAACTTTCTCTGGTTTGGCTGTCGAGTCTTTTACCGGGTCCTTCTTGGCCTTTGGTTCATCTTTGACTGGTTTAGTGTCTTGATGGTGCTTTACTGGTCTTGATACTTTGCGAGACAATGGAGCCTTCTCTTCTTTCACAGAGGTGGATGGCTTGATGGTCTCTGCCTTGTGAGGAGGGTCTTCCCTGGTTCGTTTGAAAGGAGGCTCAGTCAGAGATGTCTTAGAATCACGCTCCATGTCCATCTCTTTATCCCTGGAGGACTTGGTAGCCTTCCCAGATGTTTCTTTCTTTGAGGCACTGTTCTCAGCTTTCCGCTTTACCTTCTCAACTTTGCTCTTCGTTTTCTCCTTCCTCTCTTTGTCTGAAGCACTTTTGTAAGTAACTGCAGCGCCGTCCATGGGCTCGTCTCTGACAGGAGTGGCATCACGACTGGAAGCCATCAGAGGACCATCCCCTTTGCGCTCATCTTTTCTTGTGTCGTCCATGGAGTCAGAGTGGCTGAACATATCACTATCGTCACCCTTCCTCTTCTTCCTGTGTTTCTTGTGCTTCAGGCCTTTGGGGTCGACAGCCGCACTGCTGAGGGTCGGCTCTCTGTCTTTGGGCCCCTTCAGGGGCTCCTTGCCAATGCTCCTTCTGCTGGGCCCAGCAGTGGGTAACGGAAGGAGGCCATATTCCTTAGCACACCGCTCCTGGTATGTGAGTGCCGCTGCTGCTGCTGCTGCTGCTGCTGCTGCGGCTGCTGCTGCTGCAGCTGCATTGCGACCTCTGGGTCCTCCGCTTCCACTGCCTGAGTGGCCCTGGGCAGGTGGGGAGTAGTCATCTCTGCGCCCTCGTGCATAGGGAGAATTCTCTCTTTGGCGCATCAAGGGCAAACGCTCAGGGGTGTACGGGTCCCTCGGCACTAAGGGTGCCCGGCCTCTGGGCTGATCAGATGGAACGTTGTGGTAGGACTTGCCATACTTCTCATACCACTCGCGGTACTCCCTCTCCCACTGCTTGTACCTTTCCCGCTCATAGGGGTCGGACATATCCACTTCCCGTCCATAGCAGGCTTTGAGGTCGTATGGGATTGGGTCCCTGAACCGCCCTGGGTATTTGCGGTCACGGTCAAGGTCAAGGAGCGGCGGAGGGCCGAGCTTCTTGTTAGGGCTGTGGCTCCTGTACGGTGGCGGTGACCTTGAGCGTGACCGGTAGGGTGCACTACTCACTGGCCCACTGTCTCGACCACGGAATGAGGGGGAACGGGAGCGAGAGCGATGGTAGCCATGTGATCGAGACCTGGAACGGTAGCTACGGCTGCGGGGCCTTCCACGGCGGGAGTAAGGCGAGCGAGAATAGGAGCGAGAGCGGCTGATTGATCGGGAGTACGATCGAGACCTAGGAGAACGGGACCTAGAGCGAGACTTGGAGTAGCTGTAGGATGACCCGCTGTAGGATGAGCCTCTGTATGGAGACCTGGACCTATGAAAAGAATAACATGATCAATTTTTTCCTATAATGTATGACAATCACAACATACAGAATAATACTCAAATTGACTTGTACTAACCTAGAATAGGATCGTCTCCTTTCCTTTTGAATCTTTCTATACTCCAGCAGCTCCTTGGCAAAGTCATTGGTAAACTTCTCCAATTTAGACTTCTCCCTGGTAACGAATCGACATTGCGAACTATTTACCAAAAACAGGAAGGAAAAAACTTGACAGTTAAAATACAGGAAAAGGGAAACAGTCAACAAGCTACATCACCAAGGACACAATAGAGATGAAATTTGACAAGAGTTTAAGAAACATTATTTTTTGTGAATCCCCAAAGGGCAGGCTTATTCAAAAAGCACTCACTCCTCTTTAAGCCTCCGCTGCTGCCGGTAGAACTCCTCCCTGGACAGAAACGGTGTTGGTGGCACAGGGGTGGCTACGGGAGTCTGGGTTCCAGGTGGCACCCAGGGAGCGGGCACATTGGGCAAAGCTGGGGGATAACCGGGAGGGGGGACATTGTAGCTGGGCGCAGGCTGCTGACCGGGGTTGAACGGCATGGGGTATTGCGGGGGCACCACGTTTGGCGGTTGAGGCATGGGAAGCTGAGGTGGGGCATAGAGGGCGGGAGGTGCGACCCCAAACACATGAGGAGCCACAGGAGGCGGCTGCAGTGGGGGCTGCTGCGGTTGCTGCTGGGGCGGCGGCTGGACAGGTGGTGCTTGTGAGCGTGGTGGCCGGTCACTGTGCATCCTACCTCTGCCAGAAGGGCTGTAACACATATATAATGGATCAGTTTAAGCACTGGACACATTTACAGAGCAATGAGATCATACAGGACCGCATTTGTGGCAGTACTTACGGATCCCATCCGGATCGGCCGCTTGGCCTCGGGCCACTGGATCTCATGGGTGGTCCTACTGGATGGCCTTTGAAAGGATCACCTTTGAATGGATCACCTTTGAATGGATCACCTTTGAATGGATCACCTATTCATGTCAGAAATAACAGTTTTACTAGTCAGTGTTGATCGTTAATATTCAATACAAAGGCATCAATGGGACATACTGTTTATCTCACCTGATCTCTGCATAGGGTGCCCAAGCTGGTGTGGCTGTCCAAGTACTTGAACCTGGAATCCCTACAGACAGTGCATGGAGTTGTAAACCAAAAAGATCCAATTTAAGAGTCATTCATTAAGATGGTCTAGTGCAGACACTCACCTTTGGAATGAGAGGAAGTGGACCAGATTGATCGGTGGAGACAGTCACAGATGGGACCGGTACCATTGGGTCAGACTCCCTGCAGGATAAAAATGCAACGTTTTGCAAATACATACGAACTGTAAAATCTGATGCCATCAAAATTCCCCTCCATGGCAAGACAGAGGTGGGTAAAAGAAGTCTGAATATCACTCACCTAGGTGCTGGGTCATCCTCCTGCTTAACAGGGCACTGCGGAGAGGACACTGCAGGGCTGTAGCTGCCTGCACTGGGGGAGGCATTACTGCTCACCAAGGGGTTGGTGCTGGATGGAGGGGGGGTGCTGGAAGCCTGCTGGGTGACAGCTGAGGGTGCTGGGGCAGAGGGTGCTGATGGAACGTGTGGAGGGGTGTTGGCAGCCGCAGGCCGGGTCGGCATGTTGGCCATCAGGGGGTCCTGCTGGCGAGAGGTGGGGGGCCGGACAGCCTGGACGGGGCGCTGAATACGGGGTTGGGGGGCCTGTGCCATCGCCTGGGCTTGATTTGCCTTCCTGATCCGCTTGGTATACCCGGTCTCATTTTTGAAGTTGTTCACCGCCTAGTGAGGGGAAAAACGTGTCAAAAATGATTAATTAATGCTATTTTTCAATCATGCCAACCTAAACACAGGAAGACAATGATCTGAAATATTTGGCAGAGATCACTTCAGGGTCTTACTTGGCGTAAGAACTTGTTGGCGATTAAGGCATCTGGGGAGACGTCTGATTGGGTACAGGTGGGACACGTGTGCTCCTCTGACTCCAGCAAAGAAGTACGGATACCTGTAGCAGCAGCAGAGGAAAACATAAGAGAAGATAGACAGTGTCAATCTATGAGATCACCCAGAACTTCACCTTGTGGTTAAGCAAAGGGGACCTGAAAAGACTCACATTCGTCACAGTAGCTGTTTCCACAGCAGGGGATTACCACTGCGTCAGTCATGAGGTCTTTGCAGAGGAGGCAGAGCAGTTCATCCGGAACAGGGTCCTCTTCCTCTGAGGAAGACGACTGTTCCTGAGGGAGGAATGGGGGCTTCTCCTTCTTCCCGATAGCATAGGCCTCCCTATAGTGCAGTGATAAAAGAATATTTAAAATCCCAAATGGACAGCTACAAATTTGTACCTACTTATACCTACCACAGATGATCAGTAAAACTATAATGTCAGATACACCACCACTCGGATAATAATTTTGAATTGTACAAAACACTAAACCAACACCAAATTAGGATTAGCGATCACAATTTCAATATTCTCTTACGCGTCTATGGTGGGGATGGCATAGCGTCCTGTGTTTGTAAGCATCGCTCCCTTCATGCTTGGGTCATCCACCTCCATCATAAAGCTTCGAGGGATTCCTGTGCTTTTTTTGATCCGTTGTGGAGCCTCAAAACTTTTGTCCTGCTGGCACACAAGACATGATAAATGATTACTTCTCAGGTTAGACTGAGGGTAAACACAAAACACAACATTTAATGGATACACATACTTCGCTTAGAATACTCACAAAACATATAATGGAGAAAAATGACACGCAAATATAAAGAAAACCCACTTACCCCGTTTGTTGGACAGTTCCGGATGTAGTGTCCATTCTTCCCACATCGAAAGCAAGTGTAGTTTGGAGGGGGAGGTCCTACAAGCTTCTTCATGTAACTGCTCAAACAAGGCTCGTGTTACATTCTGTTTTCCCCACATTCAAATCACTTGAACATTACTGAGAAAAACATACTTACTGTACGGGATCATAGTCATGATTGGACTGCGACATCATGGCTTTAATTTTATCTTCCTCAGATGCGTTCGCCTCCGCAAGATTGGCGGTCTGTTTAACAGGCAATGTTTTCATAGACAAAATGGTCATGGCATTAAGTATCTACACTCAATTCCTGAAACGCACGCCTATCCTGTAAAGAGTAGCCAGTTGCCTTTTCCATGAACGTTGCTCTCCAATAGGAAGTGGTCGGGGAGTATCTTGAGCCTTAAATTTGGTTCATCACTGCAATGACACATCACTTTTGCCTGTTAGCCCCTGTTCAAACTGGCAGAGTACGAGTAAAAGTTTAAATTAAACGTATTTCTTCACCAGATAGATTTGAGAATAACTTTGACTTGTCAGCTTGTTTAGCTATAGTGTCCCAAAGCAAAGCACTGACACTAGATGCATTAAAAAAAAAAAAAAAAAAAAAAACACAGTTAGCAGAATTCACACTTTCTAATCTACAGAGACATATATTACACTCATCGCTCCCAGTAATGCCCAGGGTCTAAGAGATTTAGCTGCTGAATTCCACGCATACATGAAAAGAGCAAAATGATTAAGCCGTTTATTCACCAATACACATTACTTAAAAAAACAAAAAAAAAAAAAATTAAAAAAGGTGCTTCAGTATGAAATGGTTATCCTCAAAGCAAAAAATGTATAATTAAAACCACAAATACACAAGGAGGAAAATTCCACATTGTCTATACTAATGCATACAGATAATCAGCTTCAAAATGGCACTAACGGCAGCTAAGCCAAGACGACAGCGATTTGTAATTCCAAATGTCCATGACAGTCATAAAAAAAAAAGAAGTGCAGGATTGTATCGCCTTGTGGTATCTGAAGTACTCAGATACATCACTTTTCATTATATAATAAAAATGATCAGCGCTGATGTAAGTCCTTTGTGTAAGGGGTAACTTGGAAAAAAGACGTAGCTCTGGAGGAAAAGTCTTTGTTTCACACAGGGAAAAAGAACTGTAGGGGCAAATCTCTTCAGTGGGGTGCACGGCCCAGGAATAAAATATACATATATATTTTTATTTTTTATTTTAAAGGGGTGGGGGGGGTTGAATTGGGGGACAAAACCTCCCATCTTCTAGCCAAAGGACTTGGCTTGGCAAGCGCAAGGCTTTAAGTGTACTCCCCTCCACAGCAGCGTAGAGGCACATAAGCTGACTCTTTACAGGATAAAGGCATGCACAAAAGCAAAACACTGACTGACAATTAACACAGCATTTCAATGGACACAGATCAGTAACAGCAGCCAACTCATTTCAGTCACTGGAGGTGTATAATTAAATGACACTCATGCTGATCAGATTCACTTTTCACATTTACAGAGGCAAACTTTGAGCGTCAAGAATGCTTTCCTTTGCAACATTTTGCTAGTGAATCACATTTAACAGAGGATTAGGATCTCTTGCAGCAGAAGAAATGGTTCTGCGTACTTCAACTTAATTAAGCACATCATAAGCCAATGGCAAAAATGCCTTAAATCAGAGTTCTGATTTCGCTGAATCATTTCCTCTGCTACACTAAAGCCTAGACAAGTTGCAGTTGTCTACTGAAGGTATACATTCCCCCCACTTCAAGACAAAGATATGGCCACTACAGTGTCACCACATAACATTTACACCACAACACAAGATAATTTACAGAACATAAAACATCTCATGGAACACAGTGAACTGGCACACAGATATTGTTTACATCACACTACAGGGGGATATGTCCAACCATGAAACCATAAGTAAATTTCACAAATTGCAATTAACATAATTTCAATTTTCACAACAAAACGGTCACTGCAGACAATAACGAGCTAGAAAGTCATGGACAGACATATCCACAAATATTGCATTTGACACACTTCAAAGACAGCAACGAACAAAGGGCAATATTGGTATACCTTTGAGAGCTGGGCCAATGAAATTGTTGCAGGAGAATCATCAATCTGTTTGTGGAAAAATTAGAAGACAAAACAAGTTTACTATTGCAATAAGGAACAAAGTGGAATGTCGCCCCACTGGTAGACACTGGCCATCCAAAACTGAGACAGAAAAGAATGCACCCTACAAGGACTTTAAAAGACTTTAGCACCAAAAATGTAACAGTGGTATTGAATGTGTATACTGCAGAATATTACAGAGAGAAAAAATAAAACAAAATCACAGCTAATATTGTAGACAACCCGATATTTCCGTCTGGCAGAGAAGCTGCTTAAATGTTTCCAAAATATCGGTCTCTCCTACGGTCATACAAGGACTGACCAAATAAAATAAAATAAAAAAAAGTTATACATAGGTATTAACTGGGAACAGCTGCTGAATAACTAATGGAGTATCCAAACAGAACTCTCCACTTAAGTGGTTACAAGAAAGCTAACACTGTTGTTTGCAAGAGATGAACAGTGAATATGCTGCCAGACCAGATAAGGCTCTCACCAGTGAACACACAGGGCCTTGCAAGAGGTATCCAGTAAAGTTACAAGAGGTATTTTATTGACAAAAGTTGTGTTCATCATCATACACAGCACTGAAACCGATCAGTTTGTGTAAACAATACACTTGTCAAATACCCATGGTACAAAAATCCATAGCTCGGCAAGTTATTAACTGCGATGCATCAGCTATGTGAGCAAGATTTATGTCAGTAATGAAATCAAACCAACCCTTTGTCAGGGATCAAATGTACACGTACCACAAGTAAACCAACAGTGCGACAATGGCAGCAGATATATTAGTAGCATGTTTTGAAAAATAACATGTTTTTTTTTTTTTAATTACAGCAAGAGCAAAATAACACAGAACCCTTAAATCCAACCACCCACCAACTTGTTAGCAGAATTTTTCTACATCTCGCAATATTTCTAAACTAAGGGGCTTGTACTGTACATCAAAACCCAGTTTAAATCTTTTCAAAAGAAATCTACCATCTCATTTGACTTCAACAATGTACCAAGACATACAGATTCTTTTTCACAACATCCGCATCACTAATCACAAGTCTATTGTAAGAAGAATAGCTGTGCAATTATAAGCCGCATGCTTCGATGCACAGCACTGCATACAAATACTGTAAACTCAAAAAATGATCGTAATAGGCATCTTTCTGGTTTTAAAGATAAATTTATATATAGATCAAAATGCACATCATTCATGACATGTTAGTATGCGTCTTTTTGCCATCATTAATAACCACTATTGGTGCAAGCCACAAAATATAGTCAGCATTTTTTTTTTAAGGAAAATCAGGTAGGTGTTACTGTGAAAATCCAGATGAGCATATTGAAAAAGAATTAGAAGAAAAAAATAGACACTAATTTGGGGGTCCTTTCCTATAAAATACTACAGAAATTATTCTGGTTTCAAGTGTGATTTCATGTTGGGAGTGAAAATACATCAATTCCATCAATGCTTTAACATTAAGTACACAAAGTTTGCTCATCATCCTAATTATCTGAGATTAGGAAAACTACATGAAGTTTTATGAGGGCGAGTCCTAATCCATTTAGCATATACAGTTGGGTACAGAAACAGGCATGAGACCGATACTTGTCCCTTATCATAACCAAAGTCTTTAAACATGGAAAGTCAGACATTGAGCTGTGTGATACAAAGAGAAATTAAAGGCAAAACACAATTTTTATTTAAAAAAAAAAAAAAAAAAAAAAAAAAACTTTTACAGATGTAACACTTCAAAGACAGACAGACTGAACATGCCATGTCCAATAACCATCAGAATTTGAATGATCAAATACATAATTCTGTACAACAGAATTCAATTATAACCTGGTTTTCAATGTGAAATACAGTGCAGTGTGACATGCACTTTAACACTTATTACATATTATGGGATTATGCTCAAAAATGATAAAAGCATCATTTCAAAACATTACAATGTTATAAAACGCTACCACCACACACCACATTGTGGTTTTGGGTTAAAATGGGCTAAGTTTATACTATAAATGAAACTAGTGTATTATTTGTTGAACAAAAATACTGTGAGTGTAGTGTAGTTTATGAATTGAACAAAAGGGAGTGTTTTTTACATACTGCTTTTGATGGTCCACTTGAAGTTTCTGATCGATCACTATAGGGAGATCCAAAAATACAAAATGTTATTAACTTCATACTTAAGAACCATACATTTGCATCTAACTGCAATTACAGTTAGTAATAAGTCTTATGTGATCATCTAAGTTAGTTAACGTTTCAACAACCCTTTCAACTTACATAATAAAGGTTTTACTTGTTGCCTTGACACCACCAATTGGGATTCGTCTAATGATGACAGAAGAATTTTTTGGTATAAGCGCTCCATCATCAGTGTACTCTGAAAAACATAGAGTAGCATACAGTACATTAACATACAGTAACATTTAACCACGACACAACCGACTTTCATTCTGTGGCCAGAGGATTACGTGTATTGACAAACGTTGTAACATTGGCTAAAGGAACCCGTGCCAGGGCCCAACCAAAGCATAATCATTTATTTATTCTCCAGTGTAATCTTACAAACCCAGAGGCCTATGACTGATGTTATGTCAGGTGGCAATCACATAAGTTTGGAAGTTAACGTTACTTAATATCAAACAGGAAGCCATGTGTACTGCCATCTTAACGTGTGTTTTTTCATTCAGTTTATATGTAAAGATGACAATCTAATGTACTCAAATCGAGCAAGTTAACAAAGTGATCAACCGGTATACTCTGTAATGGCGGTCACAGTGTGGGCTGTTCTCGGTGTATGTATTAGCAAGCTAGCAGAAGCCATGATGGCTAAGAGCTAGCTGAGCTAGTGCAGGCTGATGTAACTACCGTTAAACACACGTGCCAATACATTGACTTGCTGCTGATTCAACTTATGCAGCACCCTTGTTGAATTCACCGAGAGACAATTGGATTAGCCCATACCGACAGCCATTGATGCGACTGGCAAACCCTGACAAGTTGGTCAAATGAAGACAGTCACCCTTTGTTATCAGGAAACCAAAAGTGAAAACGCTAGCCCACGTTGTTACTAGCGTTGATGGGCCTGGTGAAGGCTAGCGATGATGTTGGACAACTAGAACTGCTAGCCAGCAATGTCAATGCCAAATGTAACTCAACAAATCACCCTAACGTTGATCATTTATTTGGTTTAGGAACTTACCCTCTTTCGTCTGGGCGTTGGTAATCTGTAAGTCGCAGTCAGCAGCCTTGAGTTTCTCCCGGCCCATGATCTGTCTTTTCAGATCACTCAACGTGATATGAAGACCATCAAATGTGACCGTGTCATAGTTTAGCTTTGATGAAAACTTGTAATGAACACACGACATGTTGGGAAAAATGCGTTGCTATCGATTAACCAACAAAAATAAAGTCACCTATATATCGAATAGTTAGAATGGCCCTTGTTCGAAAGCCTGCATACAATGCTAAAACACAGAAAACCAGTCGATTAGCTATGCGAGCTAATGCGCTAGCAACAAACCGTATGAGTTGTCCATTTTGCTAACTGCTAATCTCGGCCCCAAACATGGCCAAAATTGTGAGGGTGGCAAGTTGATGGTAGCTTGCTACCCACCGTTAGCTTTCTACCCACCCAACAATAGACAAAACTGGTGTAAAATCCACAAATATAAAGAAAATATTAGCGTGTGTATTCCCCACGGATATGTTCAACTGCCTACAGCTAAGTTAACTCAGTGGTTAATAAATCTTGTCATTTGTATGTTGAATAAATTCTTTTTTTTTTAGTTCGCCACAATCAGTGCCATGACAACAAATGATCTTCCAGAAGCATTCGTGACAAGAGTCCAGGCGATGCTTTCAGGATGAAGCACCGCAAAGTAAAAATGTCCCAATTTTTGATACAATGAAATGTTGTTGCTCAACTGTCCGTACAGTTAACGATAATGTTAACAGTTCCAAGAAAGCAATTGTAGAAATCTCAGTTGGCATCAGGTTTCGTTTAAAGTCCCTTGAATGAGTGACCGAAAAGTCCAATGGTCAATTGAGCAACCGTGTAGCTGCTAACGTTATTAGTCACCAAGTTAGGCAATCCAGTCCAATGTCAACGGAAGTCCAGATATCCAAGTCACACGCTCCTCGGAAAACACAAACATGAAAAAAGAAAGGAAATTACAGACTTGAAGGCTTCGTTGATCTCACAAGGCCTCAAAATGGCCTCCCAGCTTCCTTGACGTTTCCAAAACAAAAAACGACGTACGCTGACTAGCAAGTTAACATTGGCTAGCATGTAGTCCCGCTAGCAGAAGGGCTGATTCGCTTAGACAAAACAAAACGAACGTTTAAAGAACTGATTTTATTAAAATATATTTACAAAAACATCTTTAACGATGATCTCCTCTATCCAACCGTTCAATCATCAAACCGAATCCGCTATTCGTCTTCAACCCAACGACAAAAATAACCTCCTCACAGACACAGTTGAGTATCATTTGGGGTTTCCGCAACGATCGCAGGGGCTACTTGTATGCGTATAGGAAATAAAGTGCGCATGCGCAAAACGGAGACATTTTTCACACAGGTTCTCATTGAAGTAAATAAACTATTTGATATGACATATTTTAGAAGAAACTTTATTTCCATATAAAATACATAAATAGAGCATCTGCAGGTGGGTCTACAGGCAAGAAATATTTTACAAATAGCAATTAAAGCACGTAATTATTTAGATATTAAAGAGGATGTGGGACAAAATGAGACAGTGGCTTTTGAGCATATTTTGCCTTATATTATAAAGTGGTGAAAATATTAAATGCATACCAAAACTGTTTTGTTTCTAACTAGCAGAAATATCTCTCACTTGTGATCGATCTCCTGGCATGACCACAATTCTTTTAACTTTATTTCTTACATCATGGCAATCTTAAGTTACACTTGAGGCAGCCATACATTTTGTAGAGATAGTAAGGGGCTTTTAACCATGTAACAACATGCTAATTGTATCACAATGTATGTGGGGGAAGTCAGCCCCTTACAAACCTAGCCTTTTCTCCACCAGTCATTCTTGGCACAGTCATTTTCCATACAGTGGGGCAAGGGCTCACATAATTGCTAGGACGGCATTCTCATGCAAAATAATCCAAACCATATCAGCTGTTAATGGCACAAACCACATACAAGAATGCATGACTGAAGGGTTCCTTTGTGCTTTTCATTCTATATAGGCATCTTTTTTATGTTTCCATAAGGTGGACTAAAGCCTCTAAAACATCTGTTTGATATGGAATTTAAAATAATAAAAAATACAAAAACATTCAACAGAAATATATGCACAGCAGTTTATACAAGCTATCCTGCCGACGCTGAAGCATCAATACACCATTTCCATTTTTCCCACATTCATTATAAATTCTTTCTGTTTTTGTTTGTTAATGGATATGTTGTAGAAAAAAAAAGAGTAATTCCTTGAAGATATCACTTTAAAGTATATGAGCTCTAAGATATTGCATCTGACCTCTGAAATGATCTCTATGACCCTTCGCAGGCTAACCACCAAACACGTAAAAATACATCTCTATTGTTTAAATCCATAGCAAACGTACCATACATGTATACAAGCCTTGTGAAGAAAGGTGATGATCATATATATATATATATATTGCAATGTCCTATGGGAACAGAGGGTTTCTTGCAGTGTAAATGTCTACGGGCTGTGGAGCAAGGTGGCTGTAGGGTCGGCGGTGAAAGACCTCCTGAGGGCTCTATGCAGGAGCGGTCTTGAAGGTGCTCCAAGCATGGAAGCAGCGTGTAAAGCAATGGGGCTCGTTGCCCTTGCGCACCAGTCTGAGCTTCCTCGGGTGCTCCGTATCCTTGGACCTCATGTGCTGGATGTAGACCTGATACAAATGACAGGTAGATAGCATGTCATATTCCCAAGTGTATTGAAGAGCTGACTTGTTTTCAGTGTACAGTTTATTAGGTCTGTTGATGTTAAAATGTTGACCGCTTGATCTCACCTGACAAGCTTTCAGACTTAGTTTGATTTCCACTTGGCTGGTTTGGGTGCCCACCCACATGTAAACCTGGAAGGAAATAAGAAACACCATGGCATCATCAAATCCTCAAAATGAACAGTGTTCTTGCATCTTTTTATATTCACACTTAAAGAAAGACGAAACAAAGACATAGACAAAAAGACTCACGAACAAAGCTAGATAGACAATACACTTGCACTGCAAACACATTGAGTGACTTGTGGGCCAAAACATCCTCTTTCCAAAGAAACTTTATACAATGCAGATGAATTCTGAATCAGCTACATGATAACATCACCCCCAGAGAAAGGTTTACCTCTTTTCCATTGTCCAGAAGCATAATGTCATCATCAGCAAGGTCATCTTGACAAAAGTCTGAGCACTTCTCAGATACAGCAAAGTATCCCTTTTCATTGGAACACCTTAAGCATGCAAGTAAACAGACAAATAATCAAGGCCAGACACTTTTTTTGCCTTTAAAATCAACATCACCAAATTGTAAAAAAAAAGAGATAATGAATGATACCAACCTAAAGAGTCTTGCGTATTTCATGTAATCAGCATCCTCATCATAAGGCTTTTGTGAGCCAATGCCAACCCAGAAGAAGTTTTCAGGCTCTTCTCCCTCGTTTATCACCTAGCAATGATTAGAATGGTGACAGGTCAGCACTTGTTTTTCATATTTTCTACCGAATGTCTTCTTAAAAAGATGGTTAACTCAATCAGCTTTGTTGCTGATTATTCATTTTACCTGCTTACTGTAGGTGTCATCAAACATGCAGTTCATGATGTCCTCAGCGAGTTTGGCTTCATCTGGGTCTGCGGCTCGGCCAACCCACGTGTACACTATTCCCTGGTTGTCTGTGCTCTCAAATGGCACCTGCAGAAAGCCAAACAAACAGCTATTGGACACTGGTTATTGTTATAAATGGTTAACAGGGCATAAGCACAAATATAAACATACCTTCAATATGAAGCAGAATTCTGAGTTGAGGTTGCTTGAATCGGTGAGTATTTGAATCGTCCTGAAATTCAAAAACAGGATATTAACACTGTCCATTCATAACAGAAAGGAAAATGTTTGGCAAACATTTTCTACTTAGACCAAGATTTACTGCTCAACTATCACTGGTAACTAGCCAGTTAGTAAAGAGTAGCTTATGGTTACCTAGTACACAGGGCACTGCCATTCGTCCTGATGTGGTACAGACTTGGCTGGACATTGTCCACCTTTAACTTTCTCTTCCCTTTATGGATGATGAACTTCCTCTTGAAGTGAGAAAGAAACTTGAGGTTTTCTTGCTGTTGGGTCATTCTGACCACCTAGAATAGAAAAATATCACATTACTCCAACCCAATCCAAGAGTCATCAGAAAATAAAGATTAACCATTCTACAACACACCCCCTAGTCCGATCTCTATGATCACTGCTCAAGACAAAAAAAAAAAAAAAAAAAATTGAAAAGGGGACACACACACCTCCAGCTTGCCGGGAAACAAACTCTCAAACTTCTTCTGCAGGCTGAAGGTGAATGTGAGCCAGCCCATGTTGGAGGCCTCCCTGCCTTGCCAGAAGTACACCACACACTGGAAGTCCTCTTCTGGCTGCTTCTCCTCATCATCAGCATCGTCTTCCCCTTTCTCCTTCTTCTTCTCTTTCTCTGCATCATCCTCGTACTCAACAGGCACCCAGTACCTGGGCAATCACCAGAATAAAAACATCAATTTATCACCGTCTATTGACAACCAAAAAGTAGAAGTTGCAACTTAGACGATGGTTATGCACTCTTGACTTAAATCCACAGTACACGATTCTGGTACAATGTTATTGCTATTAGAGCTCACAAGCTAATCAAATCACATCCAGGTCCTGAGTCACTTGGTTTGCGTATTGGATTAGAATTGTGGACTGCAGGACAAAAGCAGGACAAAAGAAAGCCATGTTTACCTGCATAGGAACACATAACAGTCCTGGGTATGAAAGTGACCAAACTCTTCCTCTGGCAAGCGCGCAAATTTCTTCCCTTCCAGAACAAAACCTTCCATTCCATCCAAATCTTCATTCCATTCTTCCATCATCGTCTCAGCCTGAATGAAGAGATAAGAATTAAAAGAAGACTAGCGGCTTGAACACACTGCCTGCGTTGCGTGTTTACATTTAGGTGCCCATGTGACCAGTTTAGAGCAGCCACACTGCCTCAGTCATACGAGCGAACCAGCCAGAGAATAGAAGGGGGCGTCTATATTTTTCCGCTAGATGCTAGAAACTGGTTGATAGTCATAATTTACATTTAAAAGAGGAAAATGGAGGCTACACATGTACCATAAAGTAACAGAAACTGAAAGAAGGTTATTATCACATTCTGTCGATAAGTTAACATTAGGTTAAAGACAGCAGGCCTAGTTTTCCCAGCTTTCTCTTTCTCTGGCAACCAAGGGTAAACAAGATGACGTGACTGCTTTCTGGTAACAACTAATCCGCTTTCTGATCTTCATTTCAGCTCTTTAATGATTTATAGAGATTAACAAAGGCAAACTCTATGTAGAAATGATGTGAACACACAAACAGCGCCGTTCTGCAAATGTGACGGATGCAATGCGTCCAGGCAGTAAGACTAAATCCCAACTGAAATTTGTTTTTGTTCATATTGGTAGGCATTTTGTCTGATAAAGGTGCAAAAGATGTGATTAACAATCATCATGGTCAAATGATGGAATGATGGAATATGGTCAAAACGTGACATTCTACTTGCATGTAAACAGGTTAAACGGAATATTGACATAAACGGAATTTGGGCAATAAACTGATTCAAAAACGTTTATTCCCGGCATGAAAATGTGATAAATGTAAAATGTCAGAACACTACATCAAAATACCGGTTCTTGATTGGTTACCTCACTGAGGGGCATTGGGGGCTGTCTAGGAAGAAACAGGGCCGTCAGGTCTGCCTTCATCTGATCCTTCTGCTCGGCATCCTTCTTCACCTTACCAGACAGGTTATCTTTCTGTTGGACACTTTCAGCGTTCCTAGTATAGTCCACCTTCAGCACATCATCCCAGTTCTTGAATTTGGACTTGAACACCTTCAAAGTGGGTTTGAGGTGACAAAAAATAATGAATGAATGAATTTTGACAAACAGTGAAACCACTGCCTCAATACACAAATATCAAAACACCTCCACATAGCCATAATAAACAAAAAAAGCACTGGTTTAACATTTTCCTGTTAGGTTGAATTGTAATTTTTGTTTTTAATTTTATTGTTTGATCAAGTATTGTTTCTTTTTCCTTCATCTGTCTCACTGATGACATAGTTGCAAAGTATCGAATGAAAGAATACTATGAAATCTCATGTCATTCTTAAACCAGGGGCTTACCTGGTTCTCGGTCCCCTCCAGGTTCCGGATGACCACAGCGTGTTTGGGCCGGTGCAGCATGCTACATAACTCCTGTCCCAGTTTCAGCGCAGCTGCTCTGACCAGCCTTGGAGATTTGCGTCCGATCCATATGAACACGTCAGACCAGCAGTCCAGGATGTAGACTCCTTTGGTGTCCAAAAGGCTTTGCAGCTGGAAACGACAGCAAGAAAGTGAATTACAATGGTCACAAACATAAACACAGAGCAAGAGATACATGATTTACTTATTATTTTAATTAGCATTATTTTTTTATTTATTACTATTATTATTGACTACATTGACTTGAACTACATTGACTACATTGACTTTATAGACCAGTTAGAAGATGTTTACCAGTCTGAGCTCAGGAATGACATCCAGTTTGAGCTTGTTTTTGTGTTCCACAGAGAGCTTGTAGTTGATCTGGGGAAGCTCCAAGTATCCCAAGCCCAGTCCAACCTAACATAACAACAATTGTTTTCAACAAGTCTAATAATTCACTAGAACTTAATTCTAAATTTTGATGGGGTAAACAAGGTGTAAACAGGGCTCAAAGTGAGGAATATGTATGTGCCTGAATTTATCAGAAAGTTGTTATATAAAATGATCTGTTTTCAAATCTTTAAATGGCCAGGCCACGCCGAGTGCCTGAAAACTTTGAGCCCTGTGTGGATCACAAGAGAGCACAGAGAGCTCCAGACCTTGTAAAGTTTGGGCCGAATTGGAGCAAAATCGTCGGGAACATGCTTCTTGATCTCCTCGGGTTGACCTCCAAGTGGTTCCCAAAACTCAGGGGGCTCTGCATTCTGCATAAGTGTTGTGATCTCAGCTTTGCTCTTTCTCTCATTCTTGTTGATCTTTTCTGCAAATAATCTGTTGGGACACAACAATGATGCAACTGTTCCACGATGATGGAAAACTAAGCACAACTATAGGTTTCAGTGATTTAACATGGCTGTCTAGGTTTACTGTCTACAAAACAAGGTGGACTCAACTGGTATGTGACATGTCTGATGACACAATATGGTGTTAACACTGCGCTATGGCTTCACTTCTCAGGTAAGATCAAATTGCAATTGCAAATTTGCAATAGTTGATATTTTTTTATTAAATGGAACATCAACATTATGTTGATGTTCCGTTTATTAGAAAATATCAACTATTGCAAACAACACAGTATATTAGTGGATCAGACATAATATTACATTGATGGTGCATAGAAATCTGATGCCGAAAGGATTGTATGGCAAATCTTATTTGTGTTTATACTCGCATTGAGGGTCACTATTGGTGGCAGCATTGGAGACCACAACAGAGGTATTGTCACAGCTTAGTTCGGGGCCTACCTGGCTTTTGTGGTGCCACTAAGTGTGGCATTTGCACCTCTCCACACAAAGAGCTCCAAGCCAGCGTCCAGCAAGAAGACAAACCTGAGACAAACAAGGCATGTGATTAGCATGATAAGGGCCTCAAAGCCACAAGGACCAATGGGCAGCCTTGTTTACAGAGGGAAGGATTAGAGATAGTCAGGGGCTTACCGTGGGTCGAGGGAGGATGCCTTAATAGGGACAGATTCCAATCTGATATTCTTTTTTCCATACACCCGGTACAGCCTGTAGTCAAAACAAAGCTTAAGGTGAGTAACAGTGGAACGTGCCCTGCACCTGTTCCATCTTAAGTCTTCAAGCAACGTTTCCCCCTCACCTTGTTGGGTACTGCGTGTCCTCAACAGTGTAGAATCCACTGGCAGTTCCTCCCTCAATGTATGAGATTTCATTATCAAACACCTGCGGGTTACAAGCATGTAAATTGAGTTTACTCAACTAGGTCAATAATCATTCTAAACTACACAAAACCACTGTGTTATCAGAATGCTCTACAGCCAGAAATAATATATGGCAGAATGCCATACCATTACTTCCTGGAATAATGTACGAGAACAGCGGTCACAAAAGCGGAAGAAAACTTTAATGACTGTGTGCAATACTTTTCCTGTAACATCTTTACATTTTGGTCACCAACAATATTAATGGGGAATCAGATGTTTTGGTTTACATTGGCCGCCACCCGAATAAGGCGAATTGATAGCTAAGGTCCCTACAATACAAACACACCGATAGATAAGCAAATAACCTAAACAATAGCTGAAAGCAATCCCTTGTTTTGGGGTTTTCTAGCTTCCTCAGAATAGTCGAAAAGGGAGTCACTATGCTTACTGCATTGAACTCCTCACTCTCATCTCCCATTTCCTCACGGATTGTCCGGCATTCCGCTCCCAGGTAGTTGCGCAGATTGACAGCGTGGATGGCAGAGCCGGCCTTTTTGTCCAAAGTAGCCTCCTGCCCAATCCAATAGAAGATCTGCCAGTTCAAGGCACCATTGTCATCCAAGCTTGTCTGGAAAACAAACAGAGAGAACATGAAAACATGTTTCCAATTTTGAGAAGATAAATACGTGTTCAATACATGTTAAAGACTGGGTGGTGGGTCCAACCTTAAGCACAATGTAGGAGTCAGCTTCGTAGAACTTTCCATGGAAGGCCTCTTCCACCTGCATGGGCACAAAGTTCTCAATCTGCCATATTTGGATGCCAGGTATCTGACCAGCATCTTCAGTGAAGAACTCAGAATAGTCAAGGTGAGGCTTCTCCAGCTGCTTGTCCCAGCGCTTCGTCTTCAGGTCCCCATATTTCATATCCCCGTTTTCCTGATGATACGCAAGAGACCAAGGTCCAACTTTAGTGGAAATGCACTTCATGTAGTTATGTTCATACAACATACTTGTGAGGATATCTTTTCTGGAATTAACTGACAATTAATTCCAGATCCTTGGTGTCCTTGGTGCTATTTGTGCTAAGCAACAATGACATTCTTAAAATATCTTAAAATAGGGGCCTTATAAAAGGTGGACTTGCATCAGCAATGTTCTACTTAATTTTTCATATCTCAAGGCACACAAAAGTTAGGCTTAGGTAACTGCACTGCATGTGTGCTGAGCGTGCTGAATATTCTTACCTCAATGGATTTGTTCTTTTCCTGGGCCACGTCCGACATGCCCTTCAGCACCTGCTTGGCCTGGTCATCCTGGGCTGAGTCCTTGCGTCGCCTCAGTCTCATCTTCCTGGCGAGTGGATCTCGCTGACTGGTTCCTATACATGCAACAGGCATAACAGGGTCAGACACCATCAGGATAGGGGGAAAAAATATTACACACATTGCCGGCATGGGAGGTCACCTGCAGGTGTGTGTGTGTGTGTGTCACACAAGAGAGATAAAGATTAATTTAACAACAATGGCAGTTAAAACTCAAAAAACCTAAACAATACCTCCACCTGCTGCAGCCACAGTCGCCGGTGAGGCTCCAGCCAAACGCAGCTGGTTCTGCAGTGAGAAGTCAATGTTGTACCACTCAGCTGTCCGATCCACTGGCTTGGGAGGCATCACCAGGTTAGGATTCTCTCGGACATCCAGAACCTATAAACAAGATTTAAGTTACACACTAGTCCATAAAACCTGGAGAATAAAGTACTTCAGAACAACTACCATTTTCTGTTTTGTTTGCTCTAATCTCAGGGAATACCATCACCAACGTTGTTCAAAGTTGCATGAGCATCTATCTCAAAATCTCAATTTCCATGTAACATAAGCAAACACAACATACAAAGAGCTCTACAAACAAAGAGAAATAACAGAGAGGAAAGATGTTGCACCATCTCTTGATGTTTATGAGGCAGGTGATGTAATTAGTGGGCAAGAGAAATAACACAGGTATGGGCTTTTTTTGTAAGCCTCCAAGTGCCCTAAGAAGCTGTTTAAAAGTTTTGATCACACTTACTTCCAAATCAGTAAGGAAATGGATAGCCTCTGGCAATGTCACAAGGCGATTCTTGTTCAGCACAAGTTTCTTCAGCTTGCCGCACCTATTGCAGAGATTAATGCCATGTGTCAACACAGGAAAATACACCACATCTAACTGTACAACATCTCAGAAGATAAAGCATCAGAAACACACACCTGCATAACCCTTCAGGTACGAGCTCCAAGTTATTATTAGCGGCCATGAATTCCACCAGGTTTGACAGCTTCCCAACTCCAGATGGCAATCCATCGAAGTCAAGCTTATTAGAGTTCACATACAGCTTCTTCAACTTGGCCAACTTGCAGATGGCAGACTGTGAATGAAGCAGACAAGGAGAAAAGGACATCTCTGGAAATTAGGTAGAGTAGTCTCACAAACCTGAATGATCTTACGATTCAATAGCAGCCCTTCTAGCACTGTAATCTGGCCAACTACAAAGTATTACTGACAAATAATGAGCTTGAAATCTGGGCATGCTGTTTCAAACATACAAAAACAGCAAGGATGGCCATTACCGGAAGTGAAGTGAGCTGATTTCTGGAAAGGTTTAGTGTCTCCAGCTGTGTCCACTGATCAATGCATAAGGAGAGCTCAGAGATCTGATTGCTGCTCAGGTTAAGGCGCTTCAGACTGGCCAAGGAGTAGAGGCACTCTGGTACCCTAGTCAGGTCATTACAGGACAGATCCACATCTGGAAATAAGGGACACACACACACACACACACACAAGTCACAGGTTGGTACCATACTCATTCTTCATAGCATTAGCAATTTAAGTGGAATGAATGAACTCCAGTGAGTGATTGCTATTGTTCTCCTGATTGCATGCAATTCAATGCATCCAACAGTTGTACTGTATGCGAACATTCATTACCCATTAATACCCATGAGTCAATGCTGCTGTAATACAATGCTATCTACATCCACCATATGCGCACACCCCTCCCCCAACATAATGATCAAGGGTTAGAGATCAACATTGAAATGTCCTTGTGAATAGCTTGTGAGGCCATTGTTACATGTAAAATATGTCCAGTTTCAGCCTAGATCTGATTTTATCTTTCTGCATTCAGTTCATGGCAATGGCATCAGGTTCCTGTTACAACCACTGAGAGGAATTCTGGCTCAGCATGATTTCAACATAATGGTCAGCAGACCAGGTTGGGGTTCTGCTTTAGCCTATTTCACGCCCCACTCAAATAACATGTTTGTATATACCTGCTAAATTAGCAAGGCCTTCTAAACTGGTGGGCATGTTGCTTTGAGTGCGTTGCGTGTTTCTCAAATGTAGGGTTTGAAGAGCAACCATGGCTGGCAATTGTCTGTTCATAAAAAAAGAAAGACCGAATCAGTAAGGCATGTTTTCAACAAATAACACATGCTTTTGTAGCATGCTAATAACTAGCTGTATATCAACAATGGCTCTTATTTACCTTAACTGGGCATGCATGAGAGGATTGTTGTTCAGTATTAACGTCTGCAAGTGAACCAAACGTCTCATCTGGGGAGGCAGGCTATCTAATTTATTGTCACTTAGGTCTAAGTACAGCAGGTCAGTTAGGTTAATGAACAGCTGGTTTGGTATGTTGTCAATGCTAGAGTAGAGGGGGAAAGGAGAAAATAATAAGTTAAAAGGGAAATAGTAAATACATCAAAGTACAGAGTAGTCATGACCGACATGATAACCATGTCTATCAGGTAGGTTGTTGTTTCTCACCCATTGTGACTGAGGTTAAGAACCAGCATATTCCTGGAATTCTCCAGGTCCCTTGGAATTTCAGTCAACTGGTTATAGCTCAGATCCTGAGAAGAATATAAAATGGCTTAATCCTTGTGCTATGTCTCTAATCCAAAAAAAGCATTTCACAGTATCAAGGCTTAAAAAGCAAGGAAAATGTCTGTACCTCAAGTTATCAAAACAGCAGTCATATACAATGTCCTATTTTCAAATCGTAACGGCCCAGCCCATGCCTGAATTTAGGCACAGTGCCTGAATAGTTTAAGCCTTGCAGTATCTTTGTTATAAATAGACTGGGTTATACATCTGGCTATTCCTCCTCACACAGAGGCGTCCTCATAAAATCAAAGGGCGCAACAAGGGCAATGAAAACAGGCAACTGAGAAGTTGCACACTTAACAGATTAACAAGTGGTGTTCCAAGACAAATCCCCAGTGTGTGGTAAAAGAAAGGGGGAATGTTTACATACCAGTACCGAGAGGTCATCCAGCTGAAAAATATCATCTGGAACTCCTGTGTTCTTTAAGTTGTTTGCTCTTGCCACAACAGCCTTGGGTGTCAAAAAAGAGGCATAAAATAGGCGTAAAGTTATGAAGACAAGGATTATTATATTAGAACTCTCACAATTCACATATGAGGCTAAACTACACAGATGTGTTGACAAATAATCCATGTCGGCCTAAAATATGCCAAAATGATTATTTCTATTACCCTTAGGTTGGGAAGACTGGAGAGCTCTCCATGTAAGGTTGTCAAGCTGTTGTGACTCACTGACAAATGTTCCTAACAGAAAAAAAGAACCAAAAAGTTATGAAAAGAAAAATAATTAAAATAATGGTAGTAGCGTATTTCAAAATAGCTAAAAATACTGTAATCACCAGCTTCTGGAGGGAGGCCAGCTCCTCTGGAAGATAGCAAAGTCCTGTTCTGTTTAACTTCAGCCATCGCAGGCTGGACATAGATTTTACATGCTCCGGAAAGTAGCCCCCCTGAAATCAAGACATAATGGTTAGAGTCAAAATAAACGCCGGGACGGCCATTTCTGAAGTTAATGTGCATAGTGGTGACATACTACAAATCAATGGATTGAAACATTCAAGAAAGAAATGATGTCATGCCGTTTCCTGACTCACTTGTGGGTGTGCCTCTAAAGCAACGCTATTTCTTACACTAAGACAAAGACTATAACTTCTCCAACAGGACTTGAGCAGTTTCGTGGTAGTGGTTAAATATGCTTAAATATACAGCATTCATAACATGAGGTAGCATAACTACAAAAAACAACGTCCACCAAAGACAACATAAACACAAGACAGGCTGGCTAACATCAGAGACTGCTAACGTTCACACCAACCACACTCAACAATGTTGAGAAACCCAGTTAGCTGTTAATACACAGCTGTTGGAAAGCAGACCTCGAGCTATATTAACCTACTTTGTTATTCTTCGTTAGTTTCTTACTTAGAGCATATCTGCTTATTTAAATGAATAGGATGAACTTATAACAGATCAGCAGCGGCACAAGACAAGGGGTAACGTTAATCAATCAGCTAACATCAGCTAACCGACCAACTTTTAATGTGCTAACGTTATGCCTGTCTTAGCCCAGACACTAACGCTATAAGACAGACGCCAATATAAGTAATATTCCTGAAACAGGCGTCGATATTTACCTTCCTACTATTAAATGACCAATGTCTGAGCAAACAAAACTAAAATGCCTTAAATTGAGAACACTTGTGTTACCATGCAATTTATGACAGTCGATTGCTACCGCCCTGGCAGCTAGCTAGAGAGCTAGGTTAGGCTTCTAGTTTTACATGGTAACTGCTTATATTATGCTATCATAGCTAGCTCATGTTAGCCACAGTTATCAAGCCCTTATGCCTAGCAAGCTAAGGCTAACTAACATTCAGAAGAATACAAAACCTAACCCGACATAAATACAAACTACTAGCTTCTAATCAACCATTTACAAATCAACAAAAGGGCCTTACTTTAAAATCGTTCCCACTTAGGTCTACCCCCCTGATAAAGGGGAGAACTCCTGTAGCAGCCATCACGGATTCAGGTTGACAGACTTTTCAGGCTATTTCTGGTAGTGTTCAAGAATTTGACAAGACCCTGCAGACAGCTGCCGGAAGACACACCCGTTTCTCAAAATGGTACAGTCCGCTTCACCCATAGACAGTTAAAGAAAGGCTTTACCCCATGACTATAAAATAATGTGACCCCAATGCCTAAATGTTTTTGTTTTCAATATCCTCAATAATATGTTTTTCCCTGTTTGAATTAACCTACACCTTATCCTTAAATTTATGTCCAAATCATTGACTGTATACAGTCAGTCACTGTCAATAAGATGACTGCATACAGTCAATGGTCCAATGTAATGTTTCAGCATTTACAGACATTTTAATGAATCATTCTATGTTAGCGGAAAATATGCAAAAAAAATATCAAACACAGACAGATTTATTTACATTTATTTACCAATTCAACAGAAATAGTTATGTAAAATACAGCTTAATTTAAGAAAGGAAATCAAATTTCAATGGCATAGAGATGCAAAGCCAACTATAAACTTCATTTAAATTCTATGTCCAATATTTGTTTTTTTACATTAAATCATGTTTTGGACAGTCCTGCTTAATTGCCCTGGGGGCATGTTGTCCGTGTGTGTCCAGGCTGATGGCATATCCCACAAGTCCTGGGTCTCTTAGCCCCCGGGGCTTTTGTCGAATGAGGTCCTGTCTTTCTTCCCCTTCTTTCTGTTTCTCCATTGTTGAATCCTCTTGAGACTGATGGAGAGATTTAGAGGGGAACATTTTAACAATACATGCCACAGCCCACAGTATGTCAATATTGTGAAATACAGAAAATGTTGCTAATACTAGAAATGTTAAAAATATATTCATATATATTATATATGTACATTGTATTTGTATGTGTATTTATATTTTAAACGGTACGAGTCAAACTAGTGTTTTATCAAGGGTGGAGTACTCGAGTATCATACCTGATGGTGGGACGTTCTCGTCAGCCCACTGGAAGAAGCCACACTGCTGCTCGCGCGGTTTCCCACAGGTGTGAAACATGCGCCCTTTATTGGGCCCATCCTTCATCACTGTTCTGGTAACGGCCGCTTCATTACAGTTACACATGGTCTCGTCTCCGTTTCCACCACCAGACCCTCCGTTCATGAACCCTTGGTTTGTGTTGCCAAACCCAAGAGATGGCCTGGGAGGCTGAGGGGTTGGTCGAGGAGGCTGGTTTCTCCCTGTGGTCTGCCCTAGCCCCTGGTCATTCGGCTGGTCTGCCCACAGGAAGAAATTACAGTTGCCCGAGTTGCACTTGTAGAACTGCCGACCCTGATTGGGACCTTCCTTGCGCACGGTGAGGAGAAGGGCATCCTGACCACAGTTGCACACCGTGGCGTTGTTTTGGACAGCGGCAGGTGGCTGGCTCGACCAGACAGGTGCAGGGGGAGGTGGAGCAGACGGCCTGCCACTCTCAGCCCGAGGCCTTGGGGCGGGAGGTCTACTGCTGTCAGCCCTGGGCCTTGGACCTGGGTTGGCTCTGGGCTGAGACTGCTGACGTGGGGTGGCACTGAAACTGGATTGACTGGCTTGTCCTCCTCCTCCTCCTCCTCCTGGCCTCAGGTACTTCAGATTCAGCACCTCTCTCAAAGTCTCATCACATCCACCGATGCAACCCACAAATTCTAAGGGCATCATGGGAGGAAGGCTTCCCCTCTTGAATTTCAACTTCAACCTACAAACACATAGAACATATTACTTTGCACAGTCTTTTAAGTGACAGATTTTTAGTGATGATGATGAATTGTTACTGAAATTAACTACACATAGTTTTGAACTATACCCTTCAGAATCTTGTTTTGTATACTACTCCACACAAGTCAGCTAAATGTGTAAATATACATATGTGAATGAAAGGTAAATGATTAAGCATAAAAGTGAACCCATACATGTGCACAGGATGAGGTCGGCAAGTTGGACAGATGCTGTCGTCTCTTCTGACCTCCAGCACAGAGTCTGGGAACCACACGGCTGACTTGCAGGCGGGGTATCCTGTACATGACAGAAATTTCCTGCAAGGGGAAGTGAGTGAGGGAGACAGATAAACATTCACAACATCACAATGGATACTAAATAAAGGGCAGTAATGTTTTAATGTCAGGCCAATACTGCCTATATGTGCCATAGTAGACTACTTGCCAGAATCTAACTCAATATACTTTACCATCTGTCTCTCTCAATAGACCAGGGTGCTCATGTACGAAGCTTGCGTACGCACAAAAATGTTGCGTACGCCATCTTTCATGCTCACGGTCGGATGTATCAAGAGTAAATTAATGTGAGAATGAGCATTTCTCCTGGGTTTCTCCACGCCAAATCCCCATCAAACCCTGTTATGCAAACCCTGTCACCTACTTGCAGACTGACCAATGAATCTGCCACAGTGTCTGACCCTATAGCCACTGCCACTCTCTGCCACTCACATTTTTCATCACTTTTTTTTCATTTGCTGATTTTGGAGGTTGCAGGTTCGAATACGGATGGATCCACAAATGAGGCCATTTTCTTGAGTGGCCTTCTAGTTCTTGAATTTCCCCTGGGGATCAATAAAGTATCTATCTATCTATCTATCTATCTATCTATCTATCTATCTATCTATCTATCTATCTATCTAGTTAGTATATTAAAATTAGTGTGATTGAGGGAGGAGAGAGGGTGGAGTGTAGTGCTCGTGCATATGTGCTTAATTTCACGTTATTTGGGATGTACAAAGAAAAGCTGCCTGGAATGCTGCATATGCACAGTTACATATATCAGATTTCTTTTGTGCGTACGCTACTTTCCTGGTTTGCATGTACGCAATGTTTTGGTATGAATTCTTCGCAAGCCTTTGTACATGAGGCCCATGATCTTTTTTGGTTTCGTGGGGGGTTGTCTTACGTGGTGCTGTCCTTCTTCTGTTTCAGGACCATGTCTCGATTGCAGCTGGGACACTTCCGCACAGGCATGGGCAGCTCTATCTCCTGCTCTTGCTCTGTGTACTCCTGTGCCTGGCCTAGGTAACTTGACAGAGCCTCATCCAACCTGCCAGGGCAACAGGAGAGTAATAGTAACGACCATATGGCCATGAAAAACATAGACAACTAGAGAGGTGCTCAGGCAGCGCAGACTTCCACTGAGGCCAAATGCTATAACTAGAGTGGCTCTAGGCCAGAGCATTTAATGGGTTCATCTTATGCTGCATCTTTCCATCAAGTTTCATGAAAGACGAGTAGTTGTCATATTGCTCCAATTCACAACTAATCAGGAGCTGGCTAACAATAGCTTGATGTACGCAAACAAAACAAATCAAAACTTACAAATATTCTTCAGTTACAGCATGTCATTAACTCTTTTCAGATAGACTGTTCTGCTCCACTGCTCTTCCTACAGAAAACAATACCAGGAGGCATTTTAAGGGTGCTGACTGTGGAACTCACTTCTTTGCCTTCTGTACAGATTCGATGAACACAGCCTTGTATTTGGCCACATGATGTCGCAGGACAGAGGCTTTATCTTTCCTTCCCTCAGAGACCAGTTTAAGGTCCGCTTCCAGCTCTGCTCTCAAGTCCGGCTTGGACATCTCATAGCCCATGGAGTTGTAACCTGCAAGTTATAAAGGAAATGCTATGAATCCATCAAGGGAGAGGGGAGAGAAGACACCTGGGTAGTTCACACAAAACTAAAAATATCAGATTTTTACAGTATTTGCTCTACGTCCTACAGATACTGTGTGACACTAAACTCAACACAAAGAATTTTGGCAGACACAAGCATGCTCTAACGAGAGGTCATTTGTGAATTATCTTTGCCAAAGTTTTATAACACAACAATATTTAAGTGCACGTGACCCTTAATCTAGTGTAGCTGTTGTAGTAGTACATAACAAATGCAGAACAACCTTAGTGCCATTTACTGGTATTGCATTTGTGTTTCCAAAAACAATGTAGAACAGAAAGGGCTGACCTTCCACCAGGCCCATGCCAAGCTCCCCTGGGAGAAACCTTTGGTCTGCAGTCAGTCCAACATACATTCGGCTTTTAATGGTCTCGATGTGATCAGCATGTGTGGCATCGGTGCCTAGAAGATAAAGTCATTAACACTTGTCTGTCACATTATTCACACTTGATTCTCAAGCACTTCATGAACACATTCAGGTACTCTCTGCATTTAATTTTCTTGCAATTAGTCGTACCAATGCCATGTTTTTCCATGAGGGAAATGAGGTCAGCTTCTGTCAGCAGTTGTGGTGGGCTCGTCTGTCCATCAACCATCTCTATGGCCGATGGCTGAAACTGAGACCCCTGTTCATAGACTGGAATTATCTAGGGCAGAAACACACATGAGTAAATCCACACGGATCATTCCATGTTAAATCAGATACGGTTGTTGCTGCACCATATCAGATTTTGTTCAAACTTTCTCTATATCATAAATGGTTCCCAAACCAAGGTCTGCAAAATACTTCTGTTCAAATCTTAAGTTGTCTTATACACACTCAGTGCTGTGGTAAAGGATGTCCATGCTCTCAAATGACAGGAATTTACTTAAACTAACAGTAACATTTTATGTAATTTATAACAGAATACAGCAGGTTGTTCACCAGATTACCTGTCTGTATGTATGTATTTGCCTACCTTTGTGTACCATTTATCATAGGGGTAAACATCCAGATAGTTCCGGGCGATGATCATAAGGCCACTTGCAGAGAATTTCTCCTCAGCTATATCAATATCAACTGTGGTTTCCTGTCCCTGGGCATCCTGGGAGCAACAAGCCAGGAAATGGCGGACTATGAACTCATACAGACGTTTTTCGTTGCCCTGTTTCAACAAAAAAGAAAGTGTAAGTAGTGTAAAACAAGGCTATCTAATTTGTGAAAATACAACAAATTATAAACTGGCTACATCTCTGATTGAAAGCACATTTTTCCCATATATTTACATTTTACATGTATTCATTTAGCAGACACTGTTGTCCAAAGTGACTTACATATGTCAACTATATTACAAGGGATTACATTGTCCCCAGAGCAACATGGGGTTAAGTGCCTTGCTCAAGGGCACAGCGGTGGAAGCTGGGAATTGAACCCACAACTTCTAAGGCTACTGCACGCTAGCCCTAGCCTGGCGAGCCAGACCCACATTAAAATGTAGGGTCTGGGCACTCACCGTTCGCAGTGCTCAGTCCGAGGGGCGGGATAATCAGTTGTCTTTCAAATTCCCTCTGCACGCAATAGGACGCAATAGCACATTTGTTTTCAAGTAGCAGGGAATTCAAGCCAAACCGTTGCAACTCTGCCATCAATCATTATGTTAAGCCCACCAAACGACTCTATACACGATTTCAATGCCTGATTAAGTTTCGATTTCTGGAGCTCACAAGCCAACGGAGAGTTGCTAGACTAGCCCTGGCAGCAAATGTAATTTGCTGCCGCTAGGGGCGTGTCTAGATTTCTAGGCTACGCTAGCCCAGCTACTTAACAACTACACTACCACCACCCTGTGCATATAAAGTGAATTATTCTCACTACACTACAATGCACTTCATCAACTACAGCAGCAATTATGTTTAATTCTGCACAGTCACCTGCAGGCTGTTGGTGTATTTGGTGGGGTGAATGGGGGGATGGGCTTGATCAGATTTGTTTCCATTTCGAGGAGTGGGCCCACCCCTATCCAGAATGCCCTGTGCAAATGCCCCCCACTCATTGTCCTGAGTCTGTTGCTGTACCAGGGAGGTCAAGTTGAGGTCTTTTGGGAAGATGTTGGTCTCAGTGCGGGGATAGCTGATAAGCCTGATGGGAGGGGGAAGAGGGGTTATTAGTTAATGCTTTCCATTCATGTTCATGTTGCCACCAGCTCTGTAAAACAGACAGCCTACAGACTTACCCTTGAGTGTAAAGTTTTTCCGCTATTTTCATGGTTTCTTTCGCATTGATCCTCAATTTGCGTGAGGCCGCTTTCTCGAGTTCCTGAAAATATGAAAATCAAGAATGTACCTCCAAGGGGCTGTTTGGGAGCTATGTTATGTTTTTGAGTACTCATACTTACAACAGTGTCAAGAGGCTGTGGTCTCCATTTACTTTTGGGTTTACTTGTGACAGCAACCACAGTGGCAGTGGGATCCTAAGATAAAATAGGGAGAGAAAATAAAATAATCACACTCAGATGATATTGTCACAACAGTTTATGGCACCAAAATCCTTAGAATAAATTCCTGTTCAAACTTCAAGTACATTTTTCTTTGACATCATCTTTGGAACATTGCATTACTCTTTCACTATGACAGACCCACCTCCATGCAAATCTGATAGAGTACAAGGCAGGCAGTATGGCTGAAGAGACGATGCCTTTTCCAAACAAATTCTACCATTTCCTCCTCATTTGGTTCATGGAGAACTGAAAATACAGAACCTCATTCATTTCAGAGTAAACAATAATGAAATGATGCATATGTTCCCGTGCAGAGCCAGACATATACACCTTTGTCTGCAAGACAAGATGTAACTGTCAGTCATTCCCAGAATCATATTGATTGATTGTTAATGAGTTCTTCATCAGCGGCACAGTGTCTGGTCTCAAACTAAATATAAACTGCTTATTAGACATGACCTCTCTAAGAACACACACTGTTAATATGACCACACTGCATTCTTTCTTTTTATGAGTGTCAGGTAAATGAAAGCCATTCAATATACACCATGCATTGCCGTATATTAGTAACCCACTTACCATGCTCTATCTGTTGACAATGCAAATTTACCTTTGATCTTAAAGAAGGTCTCAGGGATGAAAGCTTGGATAGATTTGAACCGCTCCACCACAAATCCCAGTGTAGGAAACTGGCAGCTTCCATAGCTTATGAGCTGATTGGCCAGAGATTCTGGGAAGATCTTCTGTAAGCGCATAGTCTGAAACCTCGTAAATGCTGCTCCTGGAGAAATATTCATTAATATCACAGTGTTAAGAATTTCAGATATACTTTTAGATAGTCAAATACATCACACAAAACATGCATAATGTTTTGTTGTGCCTTAATTACCAATATCAAAACAATTCAATGAACAAAAAATATTTACCAATTCGCAAATCTAGCTCTTGTCTGACATCCACTGCATCACTGATGTTGACATTTGGCTCTGTCAGTGTCTCACATGCTCTCCTGATAGAGTTTGGTGTGATTTCAGAAAAATGGGCTCGAAACACTTGGATGTTTGGCTTGACTGTAAGAGAGTTATAATGGAGGATTACATTTTGTATTGAAACCTTTGTTTTCACTAACCATTTTCAAATCATCAAGTATACCGTATTTTCCGGACTATAAGTCGCTCCTGAGTATAAGTCACATCAGTCAAAAAATGAGTCATGAACAGGAAAAAAACATATATAAGTCGCAGCGGACTATAAGTCACATTTATTTAGAAAAGTATTTCACAAAATCCAAAACCAAAAACAGAGACTATGTAACTGGATTATTGAGGCCAAAAAGATGAATGAAGACGAAGGAGTGAAGGCAGCCAAGAGGAGGGCAGGAAGGTAATTGCAAAGCAAAAGATTCACTGAAAGAAAATGCCATGTGGTACACCAAAATGTATTTAAAATGAGAATACAATGCAATCAAGCATTTTGGGCGATGTGGAGTCACAAGATGGCAGCAGATTAAATGCTCACGAGAGAGAAAAAGATGCAATTTGACTGAAGCAAGCCAGGCGATAGGCCAATAGGCCCGACGGTAATTGTAAAGCAAAAGATTCACTGAACAAAAATGCTGATATTGATACATGAAAATGTAGCTAAAAATGTGGAGAATGCAATGCAATCGAGCATTTTAGACGATGTGGAGTTACAAGCTGGCAGCAGATTAAAGGCTTGAGAGAGAAAAAGATGTGGTTTTAAAAGGACGTGCAGACCGAAGCTGCAGCAAGCAGGTGATATTTAGAAATGTATTTTACAAAATCCAAGACTAAGAACAGACAGACTACAGCAGGGAAAATAAGTATTGAACACGTCAACATTTTTTTCAGTAAGTATACTTCCAGTGAGGCTATTCGCATGACATTTTCACAGACATTAGTATTAACTTAGGTAATCCACACATATATAAAAATCCAAACATCAATGTCTAAAAGTAGAGTTATGAGTAAAAAAGTGGAATGGCACAGGGAAAAAGTATTGAACACGCTAGGAAAAAGCAATACACAAAGGCAAGGAATGGCAAGGAACAAACTGGATTTTATCAGTAATTAGAGAAATTATCCCTCCTATCTGTGCAAATTGATAAAAGCTGGGTTAGTACATACTGGTGGGCTATAAAAAGGTTTTTTGTTACCAAGGTGTCACACAAGAAACATTTCATGATGGGTAAAAGCAAAGAGCCCTCCCAAGACCTTTGCAACCTTATTGTTGCAAAACATATCAATGGAACTGGTTACAGATGCACTTCAAAACTTCTGAATCATCCAGCAAGCAGTATTGGAGCCATTATCTGCAAGTGGAAGGACCATCACTGCATCATCAACTGGCCATGCACAGAATCTCCTTGCAAGATTTCTAAACCAGGAAGTCAGAAGGATAGTCAGAAGAGTAGCCCAAGATCCAAGGACCACTCAGAGAAAGCTCCAGAAAGACTTGGAGGCAGCAGGTACAATTGTTACAGAGAAAATCATAGGTAATACATTCCACCACCATGGCCTCTATGCACGCTCATCCCGCATGACTCTATTGCTGAAGAAAAACATGTAAAACCTTGTTGAAAGTTTGCTACACAACATTTCGACAATCCTATGAAATACTGAGAGAATGTATTCTGGTCTGGTGAGGGCAAAATTGAATTTTCGGATGTCTACATACACACCAAATTTGGAGAAGAAATGGCACTGTGCATCACCCTAAAAATACCATACCAACAATGAGGTTTGGAGGTTGTGGCATCATGTTGTGGGCTGTTTTTCATCTCAAGGTACTAGCAGACTTCATTCAGTTGAAGGAATGATGAATGGAGTCATTTTGTTCTGGGAGAATCTTTACATCCACCAGGATGATGAGGATGAGACGTGGCTAGACCTTCCAGCAGGACAATGATCCAAACCATTCAGCAAAGGAAACTCTCAATTGGTTTCAGAGAAAGGAAATCTAGGCCCTGACTTCAGCCAGAATACTGTGACTGATTAGTTTTCGTCATGCAGGAAATGCCTTGAAGCTGTCATTACGAATAAAGGCTTTTCCACAAAGTATTTAAGAAATTTCAGCAGGCGTGTTCAATACTTTTTTCCTGTGTCATTCCACTTTATTACACACAACTCTACCTATGGACTTTAATGTTTGGATTTTTTTATATGGGTGGATTACTATTATTAATAGTAATGTCTGGTGAAAATTTCATGCAAATAGCCTCATTGGAAGTATACTTACTGAAAAAAATTTTGACGTGTTCAATACTTATTTTCCCCGCTGTATATCAGACAGAGGCCAAAAATATTGAGAATTCTACAGGGAATGTTGAAGATGAAGGAGTGAATAGTGGCAAGAGGCAAGCCGAAGGCTGCTGACAAGGGCCCGACGCTATTGTAAAGCAATTTACAAAAGATTTACTGAACAAAAAAGCTGATGTGGTACATGAAAATGTAGCTAAAAATGTGAAGAATGCAATGCAATCAAGCATTTTGGACGATATTGTGGCACAAGCAACAGAACAAATGCTCACTGGCCACCTCTGAGGGAGCGAGAGAAAAAAAGATGCGCAAATAAAACCAGGGCCTAAATTTCAGCGCGGGTATTGCGCATAAATTATTACGTATTGAGCATACTAATAAAAGTCCCGCAACTCTAGCCATCATAGTGCGAGAAATTCCCACACATTTTACAGCGCTGTCTGACGTTAATCTAATAATGGAGCGGCCTGAATGCGGGACTATTGACTGGACGGACCAACTCTGACTTCAATTGAACCCCATGCAGAGACACACACACACACACGCACGCGCGCGCACACAGGACCACTTTGGGGGTGCCTCTCTCTCTCTCTCTCTCAGCAGGATTTGTCACCGCTAAAGTCAAATTATAGCCTATAGGTGCTTCTACATCAACCGCTATCGACAGGAATGTTATAATCAATTGCGGACGTGAACAGACAGCTACAGACACGGAGCATAGTAGGCCTACTTTCACTTTCTGCATATTAACGTGAAAGATAATTAGTAGCAAAACAGCGATCAAATATTACATGGCAGTGAGTTTTGTTTTCAAATGTTTTCATGCATGTCTAGATAACGGGTGAGGAATGTTTAGGGGACAGACTATCGTAAATCCTCAAAGTATGGCTGGGCAAAGCACAGCACCTTTATTTGGACCATGGCTTGTAGGCTATTCGAGTCAGCTATAGGCCTTTATTTCTTGCGTTTTACTGTGAGACATAGGCCTATACTTTTCGTTATAGGAGCGGCATAGGCCTATATCAATGGCAATGGTTCATTAAGTTTCATGTATGAAAGAGTGTCTGGATTTCCATCCGCTTATTGCGAGATAAGGCATCCGCTTTCATTCATTCATGGAACGTGTGCTGTGCTGCAAGGGAAAACTTATTCCATATAGCCAAAGAGGTCTAAGATAGCCTACATTAAGTTATTTTTTTAATTATGCATGATTTACTTTTTTTTTTAATAAAATTTGTAGGCTGATGCCTGGCAGCAACAATTGTGTTTAAATGTAGGTTATTGCTTCAGCCTCTAGCTCAGAAAGGGGCTGCGTGCGACTGGTAGCTTGAGAGCAACGTGTTGGAGACTCATGGTGTAGGATGATGACTTTACATTGGCAACAATATTACACCAACCAACAATATAAATTATTAAGAAGAGCTCTTTTATGAGTTAAATTGAAGCAAAATTATACTGGCTTTTATTTGTCCGAATCTGAGGGCCGGCTATAAATAGAATCCCGGCCATAATTTGAGCATTTAAGTATGCACGTGTGTTTCAGGCATAGCGAGTACTAATCTCTGACTGAAAGTGCACAGGACTTGTGCATTTGAGAGCGCTCTCTCGAAGCTGTAGACGGTAATGTTTCATGTCAGTTAATATAAATTAACATTTAAAAACATGTTCAATTATATAATTTTTTTCATATATAAGTCGCACCTGACTATAAGTCGCAGGACCAGCCAAACTATGAAAAAAAGTGCGACTTATAGTTCGGAAAAAACGGTAAGTATAGTATATAAGTCTGGTCTCTGCATTTATCCCAATCTGTGAATTAGTGAAACATACTTCTTGAATTTCCCCTTGAGGATCAATAAAGTATCTATCTATCTATCTATCTATCTATCTATCTACTCAGCACACAGTGAACACACAGTGAGCTGAAGCACACAGTAATCCCGGCGCAGTGAGCTGCCTGCAACAACAGCGGCGCTGGGGGGGCAGTGAGGGGTTAGGTGCCTTGTTCAGGGCACTTCAGCCGCCTTCTACTGGTTGGGGTTCCCTCCGGTTCCAAGTCCGAAGCGCTAACCAGTAGGCCACGGCTGCCCATCATTTGTTTTATTCAATCATTCAGATTGTACAAGCATAGATCAGTTCTGGTTCATAGGTCAGACCACATTTACATGATACTGGAAAAACACTCACCTGCTTTGCAAACATCAATGACCTCAAAGCCAATGTTTTCTCCCTCTCTGTCACAATCTGTCCATATCATTAGGGCCTGGCATTGTCGAACCTCTCTCTCTAGAGTCCTCTATATGTAAACACAATAAAGATACCCAAAAAAGTTAATTTGGCTCACTATATTATGACATGTGCAATTTTTGTTAAAACCTGACTTGTACCTTTATTTGTATGAAGTTTTCTGGGCAATACTTTTCAACCTCTGCTTCAAACAATAAAACTGGATTACAACTGTGCCTGTAAAATGACAGGGGGACAGTTTACTGTATCTGTTGTTGGACACTGTACCAAGTCACTAGCTGACTAACCCCAAAACAACTCACCATTTTTGAAAAGGAGTTTTGAATTCCAAACCTAAGAGATGTCCAGACACTGAGGTCATGGTCACAGAGACATTCTGTAACAAGCCATGTACAATATAACCGTAAGTTGAAATATTGTAAGTAACATAAAGAATGTTTGGTATTTAGAGAACAACCTTACCTGTCCGAACAAGTTATACTCATACTCATACAACTTGTTGTACACGGATAATCCTTCTTTCTAAAAGTGTTCAAGTACACAGAGAGCGAAAACATGTTATAAACAAGGGGACGCTATATGAAGTGAAGATGCACACAAATCTGCCCATGATCGTGTCAATGACGGAACAAGACGGCCATGTACTTACCCTTCTTGCCCTTCCATTTGACATAATCTCAGATATCCCCTTGGCTGCATCGTTCTTCTCAGCAACGCACAGAACTTTCTTAATCTGAGTTCGTCTGATCATGTTTTCTGACCCTTGCTGACAAAATCGTCTCTGCACTAACAGTCTTCTCACTTGGAGCAGTGATCTATTGATAACATTAATTATCATACTCTACTTGCTGACAGTGCAAGTAGTTACATTCTTAAAGGCAATTACAATGTCCTTAAAAATCGCATAAAAATGCCTAACATGTATATTACAAACGTGTGTGGCTAACAAGCTAAGTTACCTTGTGTCCAAAAGCTCTAACGTTAGCTCCAGTAGTGAGCTAACGTTAGCTAACTTTAGCTAATTGTGGTTAGCCAGCTATCTGGCTACCACGTTAGGAAACAAAATCATCCGTTTCAAATATTCGTACTTTACTTGATGTACTACTTACAGACTACAAACGTGAATGGCAAGTTGTGATATGACGTTTATTTGGCTAGCCTGACGCTAGCCCGTAATTTTACAAATTCGGCGCCTATCAGCAATTGTCGTAATGTCCTACCGTAAAACTATTAAAAGGGCCGTAACATTGGTTCGTATTTCTCGTTTTCTGTGGTTACTAATTTTTCAGATTTAAACAGTTCAATTAATTTACGTAGATCTAATCTGCAATCGTTAACACATTCGTATCGACATATGAATAACACATTTTCACATTTTCCTATACTTCCTTGTTTAGATTCTGGTGTAGAATTAGTCACGTGAGAATGAACCACTGCCCACTCGCTTTAAATATGGCTGATGTCGCTTGATGCTGAATTGATATTGAGTTTTCATTATTACCACGGACTACATTTTCGGAGAAGGTCGCTCTGTTTCTCATCACTGGACGGCAAATATTATAGCGGGGTTTGTGATGTCTTCTTTGGATTTTACAAAAGGTTAGAGGTGTTGAAGCTAGTTTTGAATACTAGCAAAAAAATGTTACGTTACGTGTGTACAACCTTACTGACGTGAAATGCTCTTATGACAGTATGTAGCTAGCTGGCTAGTTACTGAGTGAATAACATTACTTTAAGACATGCCTTGGCATTCAATCGTATCGAATATGTCAGCAATTACGAACACAGTCTTAGCCCCTTGTCGTCTAGATATATCCTTATTTTAATTAATAATGCAACGGGACCGTCGCCCGACTGCTGTGTTGATGCACACTATAGCATACACACTGAAGGAGCTGTAGACGTGCAATTCTCCTAATGTCGTTCCGCACACTGGGAAAACATGATCGGCTCACCAGACGTGGTGGCTTTTACCAAAGAAGATGACTTTGGAGAGCTCTATCCGGATCCGTATGTGCTCCCAGAGGAGTTTTCCGTGCCTTTGTTTACCCATGCTACGAATCCATGGACAAAGACCACCTACGCTAAATTTTCCAAGGATTTTATCCTCATCTCCGAGTTCTCTGAACAAGTGGGTCCACAACCCCTGCTCACCATTCCAGATGACTCAAAAGTATGTGGAACGTTTGACCTTAATTATTTCTCACTGCGCATCATGTCTGTGGACTACCAAGCTTCATTCGTTGGGCACCCTCCAGGGTCCAACTACCCAAAGCTCAATTTTGTGGAGGACTCTAAAGTGGTTCTGGGGGACTCAAAGGAGGGTGCCTTTGCCTATGTTCATCATCTGACCTTGTATGATCTGGAAGCTCGGGGCTTTGTCAGGCCATTCTGCATGGCGTACATCTCTGCAGATGAAAGAAAGATCATGCAGCAGTTTCAGAAGCTCTCCTCTGAGTTCTCTAAAGCCTCAGAGTGTTTGAAATGTGGGAACCGAAAAGCTTTTGCAAACGAACTGCTGAAGAAACTGAAAGATCTAGAGTACACCAGGTCAGTAGTCCACAAAGAGGCTGAGTTGCAAAAGATGAACAATGGCTGCTACTCCACACAGGCCATTGAGAAAGCTAATGAATTGGCTAATGTCGAAAAGTCCATATATGAACACAAAGACTTGTTGAGGCAGATCACGTCTTACCCCAGCAGAAAGAGGAAAGACCCTGAATGTGTTTCATTTGAACCAGAGAAACCCATCGACACGAGCGATGTAGACCTTGCACTCTCATCCATACCTTCGGACCTCGAAGACAAGACAGCAGCAGGAGACGAGGCTGACCAGAGACCGTCTTACATACCTCAACTCATCAAAGCAAAATCTGCTAAATGTTTTGACAAGCGACTGAAAACACTGGAGGAGCTTTGCGAATCCACTTTTTTCCATCAGACTATGGATCAACTGAAACTCATTGAACAGTCTTTCAGAGGGGATCTTTGCTACATATACACCAGTCAGATAGACCGAGCTTTGGTCCGGCGGCAGAAAGTAACCAATTTTCTCTTTGAGGAGGAAGAGGGATGGCAAGAAGAGGGACCCACAAAGCAGTATGAGGCAGCTGGTCTCCCTGTAGTGAACCAACCACCCTCGATGTCCGACATGTGTGCAGAACCGATGAGCCTGGAATCGTATTCATCCTGTGTGGACACCATTCAAATCAAAACAGAGCCTGAATTGGCAGAGGGCCCCCCAGAGTCCAGCCCCTCCGATTTCACTCAGGAAACCTCTGAGGAAGCTGCTGACACAGAAACAAAAGGGAGCTTCAGTAGTGACCGAAGCATAGAGGCTATAAGCCCAGGCAACCTACAGATGCAATATCAAGATACTGTAGAAGTGGGGACAAGCGCTGGCATTGAGGAATGTACTACCATAGCTGACAGTGCATTTTTGGACCAGGGTGCAGCTGACTCCTCCAGTCTATATTATGAAATGCCCTCTGTTCAAACTGGGACAGATGGAGTCGTCAGTACATTTCCTTTATTAGAAAATGACATGGCCATGAACCATGCTGCTGTCACGTACCAAACTGGGAGCATTGTTCAAGTGGATACTGCCTGCTGTATGGGGCAGGAGGGTTTCATCAGTGAGGAGCCCTTGTCCAAGCCGCCGCACGATGGCTGTGGGGACATGGTGGTGAAACATGAACCTCTGTCTTTGCTCCAGAGGGACCCTGCACTCCAGGGAGACTATGTTTTAGGTGAGCCTGCCTTAGAAAGCCCTTGCACGGGACTGTCTCTCCCTGAGCTTAACTCAAACACACTCTCGGAGGAGATGGCCAGGATTAATGTCGAGGACGCCTCTGATACTACCAGCTACATGAGCACGTCCACCAGTTCGGACCGGGCACCGTCACCATTCTGCCATGGTGACCCAGTCACCCTGAAACAGAAGAAGAGGGCAGGGCAGAGCACCCTGAAATTCATCCGGCAATACCCCTTTGCGCAGCAAGCCATATTCTGCCTCCTGAGCGGACGGACTCTAGTGGTGTTAGGAGCCGAGGAAGGCACGGTGAGGAAGCTGGTCAATGCGTTGTCTATTTTTGTGCCCAACCTTGGGAAATATGGAGAAACTGTACAGCCTTGGCTCTCGACACCGTTTCAACTGACTGACCTACACAGATGGAAGCTCATTGGTCTTCAGAGGTAATGTAGTGATTCAATTCCATAATAAGTATGACCATTCAAAAAGAAACAGTTTTGCCAATCAAGATCCTCATTTGTTATGGTTGCATTGTTATTAACAGGTTTCTATGCACAGGTGGGTCTTAAAACCCACCTGTATTTATCATGCGGCTTGTTCGAGAATAAGAATATTATGTTTTATGTGATTATTTTTTCTTTTTTTGGCTCTGTAACTGAAGGCTTGTCTCTGTTGTAGGATGGCATCACCCACAGGATCCAGCATTCTCCACTCTCTGAGCCGCTATAGTCGTTACATAGGCATTCTGGACACTGACAACAAGACAATGCGGTGCCCTCCGTACAAAGGCACTCTGCTCGGCCACATGGCCGACCACAGGACTCAGATCAAGAGGGGAAGCACTTACTTCCTCCACGTCCAGAGCATGCTGACCCAGCTCACCGCCAAGGCATTTCTTTTCACGTTCTGCCACCACCTCCATCTCCCTGTCGGTTCGGAGGATGAAGACTCCGTCGTGGCGCGCAGGACTAGCTTTTTGCATCATCTGGGCTACAGCGAGGAGGAGAGCAAAATCGTTCACTTCTTAAGTGAACTCATCAAACAGCATTACATTCAGGGGCCTTCCAAGGGAACCAGCCAATCAGTCTTGCGTTTTAATTACACCACCAGCTATTTGTACAAGATCTAATTTTGAATGTGTCCTTGTGCTCAATCGAGATGCTTGTGTTTACCCCCATCTTGAAATCAGGAGACCAAGAAATTGTGAGCGTGATTTATTTAATTTGCATCCCATTTTAAAGGAGATATATTTACAGGTATTCCAGCAAAAAAAAAAAAAAAAAATGGCTGCTTTAAACAGTCAATCACCATAGTGATTTTGAGCATCTCTTTTACACTGTCATAAGTGTGTTATTTGCTGACCGGTTCACACTAATGCTTTTAATGTATGAAGCTTTCTGAGGGCTGTGCATTGGAGAGGAATGAGGAAAGGAGAGCAGTGTTCTTCTGTGCTCTTGATGTGTCCGTTGTTTCACTGCACTCAGCAGCCGAAGTAACTAGCCCAGTACATTGCACTCACTATTGAAAGCACAAGTGGATAGAGTAGTGTTTCACTCTATTTATGTGTGTAATCAGTGGAATTTACGTCATGACTGACATTGACTTCCTGTGCCAATGGGAAAAACACAGGTCATGTAATGGTAATCTATGATCTCAGCAAGTCTTTTGGGAAGGACATTTGGTATGTTTCTGGTGGGGGGTGAACCATTTTCACAGCTGTCCAAGTCTGCACAAGCTTTTGCCTTTTTAACTACTAACTGCTGTAGTGGATATTTTAAATTTAAAGGTTATATTTTTTACAGCTTTCTTTTGAATGACCATTAAGTGAATTTATGCAGAGCAATGTTTTACAGATCACTATACTCACATGACACTCTTCTGATCAGCCTAAGATATTACTGTTGGCCTTACTTTTTCATACAGATATATAGTATGTCATCATAAATGGATATGAACTTCTATAAATATTTTAATTTTAAAAACAAATAGTTTACTGCCCAACAACAACAAAAAACGGAAGTCATCTTAGCTGTCACCTGATTTTGTTTTTAATTTTTTTTCCCCTCCATTTCTCTAATCATGTCTCCTTTTAAGAACAAAGCCATGCAGTACACCCTGATATGATGTTGAATCATACAAAACAAATTACTGACTCTTGAAATGTCAATAATTGATTATTGAAATGTATCATTGTAAACTCCATAGATCTCTACAACTATTCAATGGCACTGTGCAACATTAATTTCTGCTTTCTGATAAGGACCGAATTGGATTAGTGACAAAAAGCTGGGGAGGCACATGGACCCTCCTATCTCACTAAGCCTATCAGTCCGGCCAGGGTTTAAGGCAAACAAAATAGGTTGAGTAACCAATTTACCCTCTGATGTAATCAGGATACAAAGGAACAGGTATGTTATGCATGAAATACATGAATAGGGTACATCTGTTACGCAAAATGTTGCATGTTTGGAGAAGCAACTTTTTCAGTGGGGAAAAAGTACATTCCGGTTTCCATCGTACCTTATTGTCGTGAATATTCATCCAATGAAGCACTTACTGTTGAATTTGATAGTCGTTGTCCAAGAATTGTGACGTCAGCATGAGTACAGACATGGAATAATTGGTACATCATTATGCTGGATGTTTTGAGCTGATATTTTGTGAGGTAAATTTAGTTGTGGCCAGAAGTCAAGGCACTGTATGTAAATGTTTGCATTGGTTATGTTTCAATCGTACCATGGCTTAGGCTATTTGTTTTGACGCAATTACGACTATAGGACCACTAAAAGGACTATACAAACATAAGTCTGAAAAAAATTCACTAAGTGTTAAAAAGCCATACTAGTAAGCATGTCACATTTTTTCTGCCATCTTTAATTTACCTTTTCCCCTATGTAGCCCATCCTTCATGCTGTTGCCTTGTATCCAAGTTGATGTTATAAAGAAAATATTGTGATTTTGAGTTGGAGATACTTGATATGTGAATCGTAAGCCTTGTATGTGTCCAGTGCGGGTTAAATAGTTACTCATTTTGTCTCAGTCCATGGATGTCTATTCCACTGTGAAATAATCAGTACTATCTACCAACTTTTCATTAAAAAAAACAAACCCGATTTACATTTCCTGTGCACAGCCAGTTCTTTGATATTGTATCTTGAGTGCTGTGTTTTGGTCATCAGATGAAATGAGGAAGGAAACATGCAATACAAATGGAACTTGACACAATTTGAAATTAAGGTCGGTGTAAATTTAATTTGGTTAATTAAATGCAGGATTTTAGCAGAAACATAGTCAGCGCACTGCAAATATTTTGAACCTATCAGAATCAGCAGGCCTGTTTGTTGCCATGCGCCTTGCTTTCTATGCAATGTACACAAACACTGGGGAAAATGAATAGACTCCTAACAATTCAAATGTATGAATTATGTATTCAAATGTATTGTCATCCAACCCCTGATTAAAGGACAGAGGAACAGAACCCATTATTGCCTTATATCAATGTCATATGAAATGTAAATGCTATGACCAAGGGAGAAAACAAGTCAGAAATGACAGAACAAGAGCACTTTTACAACTGTGGAAGTCCAGGCATGGGGAACTTGCCACCAAAAGCCTCAACCTCTTCCTTTATCTCTTTCACTTTCATTTGGAACTTCTCACTTTGGGCCAGTGTCTCCTTGAACTCTTTCAGAGTGGCCTTGGGGTTCATGCTGGTCTGGATCTCAATGGTGAGCTCAATGCCTGTGAGGGAGGAGGAATTAAATAATAGTGAGCTCAATGCCTGTGAGGGAGGAGGGATTAAATAAACAAATAAGTCCCATCCATCTGTTTGTAAATGTTACATTAGCATGATGACACTGGAGGGGGGTCTTCCTGCTCATCGCTCAGAGTTCCTCTCCTTCATCAATGTTTAATAGCCTCCCGTAAAGAGCCTACCTCTGTGGATGAACTCGGCAACTTGACAGAAGTCCTCCTCCACGAGCCCCCGGGAGGTGAGGGCCGGTGAGCCGAAGCGCAGGCCGCTGGGCCGCAGGGCACTTTTGTCTCCTTCATTAAAACCAAACAAAACAGGTGAAGTCAGAAACACCGCAGGGCGAGATCGCAAAAACAATGCATCATATCACTGACATGACAGCTAGGAAAAACTGATGCTAGTTATTTTTGATGCAGTTATACACCTTTATCCATTTTAGTCTTTTTTGGTAAAATATTCACTGCACTGAGTTGTCACCTGGGCACGTATTTTTGTTGCAGGCAATAGCACACGCCTCCAGGACCTTCTCTGCCCTCCCTCCATCACTGCCCTTGGGTCGAAGGTCAAGCAAGATAAGGTGATTGTCAGAGCCACCTAGAAGCAAAGAATGAAATGAGTGCCTGCAATATTTCAAAGGATTAACATTAGTTAACAAGCCAGTTCGGCTGGGAGAGATGACGGATTTATTTAGTTAAGTGTGACAAACACAAAGCACTGCGTCCAGCGTTTTCAAATGATTGTCGAAAACAAGTTTTAGACCTTTCCACCAAGTTACAGGGTTCCCACTTTAAGTGAAATGTAAAATTCAATTACTTTTCCCTGACAAAAGTGAATTTCCATGATCTACTACATAATGAAGGGTACAATATTCCGACCAAAGATTTCAGAACAGTCGTGTAGCATTCAAGAATCTTTTAATTTTTTAATACTTTTTACATATTTATTAATGTATTTTGGAAAGTAAATTTTAAACTGCTACAACAAAATTCCCTGATATTCCATGACTTTGTCCCCAAAATGATAAAATACCCTGACATTCCATGTCTGACATGACATGACCCGTGGGAACCCTGTAGTTAACTCATTGAATGCAAAGCTGTTTTCGGAAGCTTTGTCCTAGAGTGCCAGCAATCTAGACCATTGTTGATGATTTTTGTACAGCCACAGCATATTCTGTGTTATAGATATATACACATACAATGGCTCTTTTAAAAAGGTGAGACTTCAAGCTCTCAGTGGGTGCAAACCGTGTATTTCCAAACGCCTCTGTTCCTGAGAAATCCCAAGCTAAACCGTGGCTAGTTTTCATTAAAATCGCTGGGGTTTTTTTTTTCTAGAAATGGAGATATAACGTCTTTCATGAAATATGAAGTGTTGCCTGTAAACTTTCCGGGAAGTGATCAGCGAGACCTGGCGAGACTGCCACCTAGTGATAGACCCACGAAAATGGCCTGGTTTTGACCTGACGTGCATGAATCACTGATTCGACCCAAAGCGGCAACCGAGTTATGATAAAATGTCCAGATTGTGCGTTTTCATGAATTTTCGATCGTCATATATTTCATTTCCATTCATCACAGAGTTCCCAAAATCACATATAAGGTGTTAGAGTGTCTAGTTTCGTAATAAAAAATAAAAAAAGCTAAAAACTTAATATTACGTTTTTGGCACTCAACGCATGGGTAGCACTCGATGAGTTAATATGCAGCACACCAATGCTTTCAAATCGACAGACATGTGACTAGGCATTGTGCTTCTCAGCAATGCACCAGAGAATGTCTAATAAGGGCTCTGAATGCACCAACGATTCCCCGATGAGCTGTGAGCACTTCCTACTGCATGTCTGTTACTGATTACTGCCCCCATGTGGCCATAAGAAGTGTGACAATTACACAATAGTTCACACAATGAATCTTGATGATTGCATTAATATACTGTCTGGATACGATGATGAACTTTAGCTTAAGGGTGGGAATCATTCAAAAGTTAACTGGATTACCGGCATTTTCTAAATTCATGGCGTGGAGAGGTTGTAGACAGAACTAAAATAATCTTCTGAATCATAGGCACATTTGGCCTCATTGAGTGTGTAAGACTGGCTCAACACTGGTAAATGACAACAGGCCAATATGAGAATAGCTTGAATATATATTCAACTTATTCCCCAATTTCCAGAAGAATAAATGTACTGAAATTATCTTTACGTAGAAAGGCAACACTGTACTGTAAGGTACTTCCTGCGGAAACTCAGGCGAGCAAGTGCTCCACCAGCCATCATGACCACATTCTACCGAGGCACCATTGAGAGCATCCTCTCCAGCTGTATCGCTGTGTGGGGCGGAAGCTGCACTGAATACAACAGGAAAGCCCTGCAGCGCATAGTGAACACAGCTGGAAGGATTATTGGTGCTTCACTCCCCTCCCTGAAGGACATTTACACCTCCCACCTTACCCGCAAGGTGACCACAATTGTGAGTGATGCAAGTCACCCCGCTCACAATTTGTTTGATCAACTGCCCTCTGGGAAGAGGTACAGAAGCCTGCACTCCCGCACCACCAGACTCACCAACAGCTTCATACACCAGGCTGTTAGGATGCTGAACTCTCTCCCCCCTCAGCTACATAACATCCTGGACTTTGGACCCACAATGGCTGCCTTGCACTACTCCACTTGCAACTTGTTGTTGTTGTCCTGTTGTCCTGAAAACACTCTGAACACACTTCTGCTGCTCTTACATAACTTGCACCACTATGCCACTTGCATACTTAGGTCAAACAGAACTACCTCAGCCATTTATTGGCCTGACTTTTGCACTATTATATTGACTGTCTACTGTATGCACAATTGCACATTTTCAACTCAAATTTTGCTGCTCTTATTTTCTTCATTGTATGTGCCTTCTTATTTGGTAAAATATGTCTTGTCTCCACCGTGGGATAGTGGGAAACGTAATTTCGATCTCTTTGTATATCTTGACATGTGAAGAAATTGACAATAAAGCAGACTTTGACTTTGTAAAAAAAAGGTTCCATAATATGACATTAGTGCAGAATCATGTGAGAAGAAACCTCTATCCAAGGGCAAACACTGTGCTCACCTGTCACAATCTTATAGCCCTTATTCATCAGTGTGGATGCCAGAGCTCTGCAGTTTAACAGCACCTGTCTCTGGTAGACCTTGAACTCTGGGGTTAGGGCCTGTTTCAGTGCCACCGCAACTCCTGAGGAACCATCAAAAACACATCAAAACAGGCCCACCAAGTACCACGCAAACACAAACATTCAAAATGGCCACAACTTATCACCAGGGGTCTGGTGGATCTTTCATTTCTTTCATGTGTGACTGGGAGATTTCAAACCTGCAATGGCGTGGTTGTGGGGACCCCCTTGCAGCCCTGGAAATACAGCCTGGTTGATCGGGCTCTCCAGGTTGTACATGGTCTCCTTGCCACTCTTTGGGTCGACACTGCGTACCCCTGAAATCAAATCATTTGACCCATTGAGCCCCCTTAGTGACACAGAATTATATGACCTTATGTGACCTTAGTGGTATGAAAACTCACACCAAACACTTGTGACTGTGCAGACAGTTCGACTGCTGATAAGACAACCTGATTGTATTTGAATAGCTGCTTTACATGATGACTCGTGTTACTTGGACATGTATCAGGGCCTGGCTAGTATCCCTGCCAGATCAGGACCACAGGGTGGGGGCTGTGATGGTGAAAGACCTCAAACAGCCTGTGAACCCTGGTTCGATTAGGGAACTGATTAAGGACCAAACTGCACTGAATAACACAATAACACAAAAATGACCCTATTGACTCAAGCTTTTTGACCTAATCAATGTTTACAAATACGTCTGAATCCAACTTCTATCATGAAGTGTAGTTACCTAACCAACTTTCAGGAAAAGACTAACTACTAGTCAGCAGCACAATTCATGTAATGGACACTTAGACACAGACAATGAATTTGTGTTTGATGAAGGCAGGTATTTGAATTTGAGGGGATTGAAATCTAAAAAGGTTAACCAAATGATTTTAGATTTATGTACATGTTTCTTTTAAACGTTTGGGAAGCTATTCAAACAGTTGGAAGGCTACTGGTAGTTTGTAAGGTAGCTTTTGGAGACCCTTAATTTAAGCTGTCAAAATTTCCCTGCAATAAATGGATAGCCCAATCCAAAGTACCTCCAAGGTCCACTCCATGCACTGAAATGGGCCTCTTTGCACTCTCTCTGCACAACATTTCCATAAACAGTGAGGAGCATTCAACAGTGAGGAGCATTCTTCAGCAGTACTGACCCCTCCTGTAGAAGATGACTCCCGATCTGCAGCCTCGGAGAGTCTTGTGTGTGGTGGTGGTCACAATGTCGCAGTGCTCAAAGGGAGAGGGCACCACTCCGGCTGCAACCAGGCCACTGATGTGGGCCATGTCCGCCAGTAGATACGCTCCGTTCTCATCCGCTATCTTCCGCATGCGCGCATAATCTAGGTTGCGTGAGTAACAGCTTGTGCCTGTAGGATGTAGAGCATAGGGATATGACATATTCAGATATACCATCATAACAACAGATACTATTAAACATACATAATTCCCATCTCAAAGTTGGTAAACGATAGAGTCTGGTCACTCTGGTGAGGTACATCATCAACATATACCATCAACATAATCTTTATTCTTACTGACTAACAGACAGAAAGACCTTATTGTCACTAAGCAGAGCAAACAAATGAATTAGAGGTGCAACTCCTAATAAAAGTGTGTAATTTTTCACTTCACCTCACTATTTGAACAATTCTTTAATTATCTGATTACAAGTTAGATGTGTGTGTACAATGTAGCAAAAGCACAAAAAACCTAAGAACAACATAAAAGTTTAAAAGTACCTGCAATGATCATTTTTGGATGAAAAAGGCGGGCATTTTCCTGCAGGCGATCATAGTCGATGTAACCAGTATCCGGGTTGACCTTAAGTAAACAGCGTTAAAAAAAAGTTAATCATTTTGTAAAAAGTTATGCTCCAACTCAGTCGTGCACACAGAATTCCTGTACATCACACTCACCTTGTATGGCATAGATTCAAAGAATATGGAGGTTGCTGAAATTTTCTTTTTGTCAGTCATGAAGCCATGTGTGAGGTGACCTCCGTCTGGAAGGTCAAGGCCCATAATTCTGCCATGGGGTTCTACTAAGGCTGTGTATACAGCAAAGTTTGCCGGCGACCCTAATTCACAAACAAAAGTGGGACAAACATGTTACCTCCTTAATGTTTATCTAAGTTCAAGTTGCCTTGGTCATACCAAATCACCTGTGGTAGCCTACCTGAGTATGGCTGAACATTGACCCCCCATTTATCGGAGTCAAGGCCGTAGACTTCCAAAGCTCTCTTCTGACACAACAATTCCAGCTCATCAACATGCTCGGTGCCTCCATAATACCTGAAAAATATTTACTTGGGTGGATCAGTATTGCACAATCATGACACAAACTAGGCCAACATCATATAAAGAATTGTAATAGAATGATGTTATCAGACCAAGCCTCTCAATGCATTTACAGAATGGCCTTGGTAGAATTTCAATGGGTTGCTTCATTTTTTAAGAGTTAAAGATTATGAGGCCATGGTGTGTTTGTGCACTGCACAGGACACAAAGTATCACCTTTGGCCAGGGTAACCCTCTGAGTATTTGTTGTTCATGCAAGAGCCCAAAGCTTCCAAAACAGCCCGACTGGTGAAATTCTCTGAGGCGATGAGTTCCAGCCCATTCGTCTGCCTTCTTTTTTCATTCTTGATGATTTCAAACACCTTCAGCAATGATTATCACAGAGACAGAACATTTTAGAATAGATCAAGTTGGACTAGACTTTATAGTCATTGCTGAGAGAAACATTTAAGGTACAAAACCAAATTATATATTTTGTACTAGAATAATAATCATTCATCCAATGTAACCTACATTTCTAAATCTAGAAATGACTACACATGACTAATTCATAAAAGCCTAACCTCAGGATCATTGGTACATAGCGGTTCCAGCATCATTTTGTTGTGAGACTCCCACGTGTCATTGTCAACTGGGTGACCGTTTGCATAATCCATGATTGCTGGTGTGCTGAATTTCCACATTGAGATAAGAACATTTCGTCAGGGAACAAACAATCAAATATCTAGAAACTGCATTCGCGGATTTATATAACAATTCAATGGTTGACCCATGAAGTAAGATTCCATTCTGAGCTAAAACAAGGCTTTAATGCGTTAATCGTTAACATTTGTCCTTGGAAATGTTTACAAAGTAGTATGGTGATTTAACTTCCCAGCCAAACTTGGTCAGGCGACAGCGCAGTCCCACATGTGCACAAAGATCAAGTGAACCTATTTTAACATTCACCATGCATGATGCAACCAAACTGCAGCTGGCCAGGGCGGCAGACCTCTCGTGATATCCATTAAAAAGTGAGCACAACAAAATGGTAGATCTACGCTTACATTTTTATTTTTCGATCACTTCGAATTCACGTCGGTTAACACTTTCCCGCGAAAGTTCTTCCTAGGTTGTTCGTAAAAGTTACTAACTAGTGGACACCATGCGACATGATGGAACTCTATGAACGGGTAGCCTTACGATTAAACTGTGTAGGCTACTCGTTAGGCTAATGTAAATGTGATGTGGACACAGACAATACGGGTTGCATTAACAACAATTAACAAATGTCACCATCCCAGCAACGTAGATAGCATATTAGCCTATGTCATTCTGAGGTTTTACAAAATATCTAACGCTACAACGCGCATACGTCTTTACCACGGGTAACTAGACCATTGAAGAAAGAGATAATTCGTATCAAGTGATCCAGAACGCCCCTTACCTTCCTGCAGTTCCCGCGGCAGACGACGACTACAATAACTTGTTCTGTCTGCCGAATTCTACTATCAAATCCGCGAAAACCGTGGACCAATCATGACATACGAAGGCGTGTTCAGAAGATGTCACTTGCACTTCGATGTCAGATGTGAGTTCGGAGCGACACAACGTAGGCTAGGTTGCTTTCTTATAGACTTTTCCACAATACTTGATGGAAATCGATGTAAATACAGGTTTCATTTTCTTATCAATTTTTCATTCAATTACTTTAGGTGGATATACTGGGCTCACTAGCTTTTTAATAAGCAGGTACATTGATGCTGCGAGGATAGCAAATCTGACAAATTCCACCACCAACAAGAAAAAACTAAATGCCTCTTGCACATAGCTATTCACATTAGAACCCTCATTCTTTTGACTTTTTTTCTTAGTTCCAATTTGCCCATATAGACAGTTCGCATGTGAAGTACAAGTGACCTGCATTTAACTCTAAACAGAACCTATCTTCCAAAAGGCCACACACTCAGGACAGGAGTCATACGTGTCACCAGCAACAATAATGCTGCATTCCAAACAACTAGGCCTATAGTTCAAACTTTGACCCTGCTAATTGGGTTTGCCCCAAGTGCACAAACAAGCTCCCTTGAGTGATGTTACACTGTACTTCAAGGAAATAAGAAATACCTTTTCTAGAAAAGACTTCTGAGTTTGTCTATAACAGAGATGAATTACAATGAATAGAGAGAAATGATTACAGAGTTGTCATCCTGAAAACCTACAAGAAATGCCTACAAGTGACTCAAATCTGATTGGAAAAGATCAGATTTGGTACAGTCACACAGTCTGTCACAAGGGGAAAACATCTGATTTGAGTCACTTTAGCCTGGTAATGTGAACATGGCTATAGTTGCACACAGTTGTTCAATCAAGGAACCATTGCAAAAAGTGCAAAAAATCTTGCCCCAGCTATCTACCGATTAAGACCAAACAAAATGTCTCTGATCGTAAAAATCTTTAGCAACTGTTCATTTACTTTATGAACAGATGTCATGGAATCACAAACTCATTAAAACTCTGAGCAACATTTATTTACCCCAATCACTTCAATATTTGTACCATTGACATAGCCAACATAGTTCTTAAGCGTTCAACATTCCATAGGGCGTCAACAATAAATTCCACCATGATTTCCTCAATATAAGTAGTAATTAGATTAATCTGGTATACAGGCAAAGTGGCTTCTGGTTCAAATACACCAAAAGCTGTAATATTTATGTTGTGTTTCAATGAAACAGGGTATATAGATGCATCATGTTAGCAACCATAGTAAAAGTGTAGTAACTGAAAGGTAGATGTCTGTAACAAACGCTTTTGGTTCTTTTCTTTCCATTATCTTTCAATATTTTACATTCATATACTACAGTGGATATCCTTGCTTTTCTTTAAAAATAGTCAAGATCAGGTAATGCAGATTCAGCATCAGTCCATAAGTGCATGACCATTGGTCTGTTCATTTATCATTATTTTAGGGATAAAGAATTCATTCCTCTTGCTGCTGCAGCTGCTGCTTCTTTGGCTGCAAGACAAATGGAGAAGAAAGGCATTTTATTTATAACTGAATACTATAACTGAAGAGGAAAACCAGCAGAATGTATCTGTAAACGAGACTATAGATGTTTTGCATGTGATGTCATCTTTTTCACACCACATCAAAATAGCCTAGTGAATGGCAAGTGTAGGAATCAAATCAATGGGTTGTAAAAGGACATGTCTCCCACCTAGCTGATTATTAGTTATACAAATATATTTTGCTTGGTTTTCCTTGTGTTTGTGGAGTGTTTCAACCACCGCTGCACTGTTATTGCAACAGTCTATCAAGCATAGCAAAGGTTGCTATAGACTTTTATCAAGCACTTCAGCAAAATCTTAAGGTCAGTCTTCTACAATAGTTATTCACTGACTGAATTGAGTGAAACCTTTGTAGACTTCTTCAATTTAAGAGATGCTTGTATGCTGCTTGTTCATTGGACATGGCATAAACTGACAAGATTAACACCATAGATGTAGCCTCAGAAATGACAACAATGGGCTAATCTGATTCGTTATTCTGAAATATCAACTACACTGCCACATCTAACACTGCCCACATCTAACACCAAAAATACTTAAAAATGGTGTTTACTGCTTATTTTGTTTGTGGTATGTATTGTGACACATCAAAACACATAATGGACATGTTAAAAGAGTTGATTTTTGCTGGAATGAGTCTTTAAAATAATAAACGGAAAATTATGCACATTTTGTATTATATATACATCCTGACACACATTAGTAGCCAGAGCACATGCTATTGACGACTATGACATGCTTAATGCATAGAAAACTAAACTAAGGACACACACCCCAAACACTATTTGTTGGAGTCAATGCAAAAAGGAAAAAAATGCTCAAAATGTCAAGCACAAGAAATTATAGGCAGGAACTGTTTTTGGTGCACAAGTTGCTATTTATTTTTTATTCATTAATGTATAGGCCATAAAGATCCTGTAAACTTCATTTTTAACTGTCCCAAGTTATTTAACACATACACCTCTGTAACTAAACCCCTAACATATAAAAGACATGGAGTTTTCGATTAAGCACTAGTTACTTTACTTTGAAATGTCTTTGATAATCAGTGAATGTATATTCTCGGGAAAACTGCAGACACTACAGACAGTCTGGGTTGCTTGGAGTGTCACTTGTCACTCACACCATGCCAGTGATGTGTCTTTTGAAAGCTGCCTATTGTACCTATGAGACTCACCTTTCTTCTCCTCCTCTTTTTTCCGTGCAGCTTCCTCCCGCTGTTTCCGAATGATCGCAAGCCGAGCAAGATCTGCTTTTGCTTGATCCGTCTTTCCCGCTAAATGCATTTTCATATACCTCTCTTTGGCTTGCTGCTTCTCTATTTCTTCCCTAAAAACAATGAAGAAGGAAATTTCAGTGAGTATCATGACATTAGCACAACAATAAACTGTCTTCGACATTAAAACATGACAATGACTGTATTTAATAAGTACTGCCATGGACACTGTTAGGTTACCTCTCTCTTCTTGAAAGCTGTCGTGGCCCTTCAAGCTCTATGTCAGTCACCTTCTTCGTTTTCTGTGCCACACGATTGGGGTTCTCGATTTCTATTAAACCCTCTAACCCCCTTTTTTTCTACAATCAGAAATTATTAGAAGGTTAACAACAGCTATCAAACTCAAAACAAAACAAAATTGCTTATGAAAATGTAGCCCAACTAACCTGACTACCTTCATCTTCACTGTCATCAGAGCCAGACCCCTGGAGCTTCTCCTCTGCCAAGTTATCATTTGATGCCCCTTCTTCTTCTTCTCGCTACACATTGGGACAAGTATTAGTGTAGGCTACATATCAAATATACAATTATCACTGACATATTTATCATATATAAATGTCAACCTTCTTTCGTTCTTTTTCTGCTTTCATCTGAGCATCAATCTCCTCAGGACTTGTGTACGTCCTCATACGACCTTTATGGCCACCTTTCTTTCCTGAAATAACATTATTTAAGACCCATCAAAAGGATATCTTTACCAACTGAAATGGCTTAAAAACAGATGCAGTTGGTGACATGACATCTGGTGAGGCTATCATGAGCCTGACAACATCCTGACACACTAACAAACGTATAGTAAGGTCTACATTCAATTAATCAGATATCTTAAGAAAGGTGTTAAATAAAAGCAATCCAATACTAAAATACATAAATATTTTTTATATGACAAGAACTGGGCCACTACTTATGCTGTCCACATAAGCAGTTTGTTATGCTCGAGGTAGCCACCTATGTTATAAAAATGGATAAAACACTGTAACAGTAACGTTATGTGCAAATATAACATATCCTCCCTTACCTCCTTTCGGCATTATGAAGTACTATACTTTGACAACCGTTTTTATGAAACACGTCAACGAAAAACACCTTCCAAAACGCTCAAAATAGTATGTTGCAAGCTAATCGCAATCTGGTCACTACCATAGACAGTAGTACTACACTCCGATGAGAGCATGATCATTGAGTGAAGCTACCTATCTGTTCTCCTTGCGAAAATAATGGCACACTACAACCATACGTTTACAATATCTTAGTTCTGTCTTTGTATTTTTAAGTTAAATCCAGATATTGCAATACACGTGGAAAATTACTTCAGAAAAGGGCATATAAATTGTTTTAAACGTATGGTTTTATTCAGGCACTCAAAAAGACGTCTAAACTGATGCAATATACCAGTGCCAGAAGAAAGAGATGTTAAATAAATCCTGACAAAAAATAAGTGATGGTTATTTAAAAATATATATATATATATCAAAATATACACTACATATCAAATTATATTGTATATATGACATGTGTATTTTCAGAATTTACTTCTTGAAATACTGTGACGTATTTTCTGAGACACTAGGAGAGAAAGGTCCCAAAATATTTGACGCAAATCTGATGTGACGCAGGAGAAGGCCCTGTAGTAGCCTATCTTTTACTGTCTGTGCCTGTAGCAGACTGAACACTCTTGCAAATTGAAGTGCTTTTTAGAATAAAATTACAATAATGCCAAAAGTGAAGAGGAGCAGAAAGCCTCCTCCAGACGGTTGGGAGTTAATCGAACCCACTTTGGATGAGCTCGATCAAAAAATGAGAGAAGGTAAGACGACTTAACGTGTGAGTAACGATGCGTTCTCGGTTAGCCAACAAGTAAACAGTGGGTAGGCTAATTTCGAAATCAATAGCTAGCAAGCTAACTGGTTATATTGAGCATTGTCGATTTATATTACTGTTTTCATTTGCAGCTGAAACAGAACCTCATGAAGGCAAACGTAAAGTTGAATCCCTCTGGCCAATATTCAGATTGCACCACCAGCGCAGTCGGTACATTTTTGACCTGTTTTATAAAAGAAAGGCTATCAGTAGAGGTAAGTTATACTTTCTATCAAGCACATTCAACGTACGTAACGTAACGTTATATCGTGCATATTTCTTAGAAACATGTGTAATTATTCTTAATATTATTGTCCTAGAGCTGTACGATTATTGCATAAAGGAGGGCTATGCGGACAAAAACCTCATCGCAAAATGGAAGAAACAAGGTTATGAAAACCTGTGCTGTTTGAGATGTATTCAGACACGGGACACCAACTTCGGAACCAACTGTATTTGCAGAGTTCCCAAAAGCAAACTCGAAGTGGTAAGCGTGTTTTAAACCTGTTTGTGATTTTAGGTCATTGCAACTTTTGGGCAGAGTAGTTGTGTCAGTTTGTTTCTATTCTCTTTCAGGGACGCATCATCGAATGTACACATTGTGGATGCAGAGGCTGCTCTGGATGAAACGCAAGATGCCTTCAATGGGACATCAGGGCTCATTCAACTTTGATCTATATGTTTTTAAAAGATCCCTGCCCATACTTGGATTTCCATTCCAGATTATACGTCTGTAGTGTATATCATGAGAGGTCGTGGATGTTTTTTTTTATATATATAAATTTAATTTTCGTGATGAGTTGTTATCATACTTTATTACATATTATTTCCCATGCCACTGTGTATTGTCATTTGAAATAAAACTCTTTTTGCTGTATTATCCTTTTGTTTTGATTTGTGCACTAGTGGGAGATCATTAGGCTGGAAGCCATTCCAAATGGCCGAGGCTTTCAATAGTGAACTAGGTGTCCTGCTTGACAGAGTGGCACCCTTAAAGACTAAAAAAAGGCCCTGTAGCAAACATAGCATATCCATGACCTAAAAAGATCCTGTAGAAAAGCTGAGAGAACATGGAGGAAAACTAAGTTACAGGTTCACCGTGCCATTCTAAAAGAAAAAATAGCTAATTATAATAGAGCTATTCGTAATGAGAGAATGATTACTCTAAGGTAATTGCTGAAAATAGTGGAAACTCTAGGATGTTGAATAGGCTACTGCATCAAACATCGTTTGACACATTTAGTCAGACATTCTCTTATCAGGTTCTGTCTTGACACCGTTAGCTCAAAGGATTTGTCCATGTTAATTACTGCTATTGTTTGGATAATGTCGTCAAGACTAAAGAGGAAATACAGATTTTTTTGTGTTTTTGCATGCAAATAATACCACCACTACCCCCCCCCCTTCACCAAAATAGAAAAATAAATACTAACTTTTCAATGACTCCTCCTGTCGGACTGAATGACACTGAATTTAATTCTTCCAAATTATGAAATCAAAACAGGTTTGATAAATGACTAAAAAAAGCTAAATTAAAAGGTTAACAAGACACCTCAAAACATTTTGCAAGGCATATAGCAAATACCTTTGGCCACAATCGCTGGCATGTGCCTTTAGATCTGCAGCTGGAAAGGTATTGCAGCATATTGGGCACCTGACCTCATTTGTATATGTACAGACAGGAAATAAGAGTTTTGTGCTCAAGACACTTTGGGACATACTGTAGCTACAACATTAATTTGATTGATAATCTTGTTTAAACAGGCTACCTGTGGGCTACAGTTGTCAAAGGTAGTTGTGGCATCTGTTTTTTCAAAAAACACCACATCCTCTTTCTATATGTAAAATTAATTGGGATCAACAGGTAGAAAGGTAAAAATGTTGCACAAATCAAATGTAAAATGTCAAAAATACAATTCCCTACTATAACAAAAATAACTAACCTCTATCTCAGATACAGACAGGCCACAGTCTTGGCTGTGTAAAGCCAGCATTTGAAGAGGCATCTCAGTCCTACAGATCTTGCAGGTAGCCTTTGCATTGTTTGAAAACTCAGGGGCATGTGTGACATCCAACTCATCCTGTTTAGAGGGACTATGTAGATACCCCCATGTAAGCTTACCCCCTTACCTGACACACTTCTCAGGATTTCCCCTTTGTAGCCATCGGCCTCTGGGATGGCAGTGGTCCTCCTCCTCCCATTCCCACCTGTTGCAAAATAATTGTGCTGATACATATAGGGAATGATGTTCCATTGCTTATATATACTGCTCACACTTACAGTTTTCCCCAATTGTTAAAACACGTTTTTGAAACCTTCCACCCTTTTCTCAATTCTCTAACTACATTCACATAATGTCTGACAGTCCTTGCAAAATAAAACACTCGCCTCAAAAGTTTTACTTGTGCTCAGAACCAAACAGTGTCAGAGTACCGATCCAGTGTATGATTAAGTGTTCCCTTAATATTTTTGAGCAGTATATATTTTTTATAATGACATCTGCAACAATGTAGACTGCTGATGATACCTGCAGCCTTGAGGAGAAGCCAACAGTCTTCAAGTTTACTCATGTTGTCATTAAAGAAAATCAAGTATTACATTTCTTGATTTAGATTAAAAATAAGACAATGCACTTGTTTTAGCATTATACCTGATCATGTGTTAAATCGGAATGGACAGTTACTGTTCTTTTGCCCATGCCAACTTGCATAAACTCCAATTCTTCATCCATCGTTGGTGTAAATTCCACTTTTGCTGGCATTAGGAAAAAGGCTATGTCGAAAGGTTTGAAATGTTTCGTTTTTTCTGCTGGCATGGGTCCCCGAGGGAAAAACCTTTTCTTGCCCTTGTAGTAGCCAGAGAAAGACCTGCAAACAATACATTAAAAATATGGTAATAAAAGCTACACTTAAGCAATAGGCCTCTACAAAAAAGGGATAATGGCCGCAGAGGTGTACATTCGACTGATTTAATGGACGCAGCAGGCTAAGTTGTCCGCCAAATCCATCAGAAATTTATAAAACGCCTATATTTTAAAAATATGCATTACAACCTGATGACTTCTTGATTTGTAATCTAGTGCTGCCATTAGAGAAAGCTTCACAGAAGAGAACTTCTGATGGCAAATTTGAGGAAAAGTCAGTAAACCATCCTTCTTATCTTTGGGGTGCTGAATCAGAATATTGTTTTACCAAGCTGAATTCTGAGTTTTAAGACCACTAATTAGCATATTACCATGGACCTCCATAGACAATACAGTAGAAAATGAGATGTGAAAATGTTACGAGATTTCTCCATGTAACTTGCCTATATGAATTAATACATGACTCATGAGGAAATCATGCATGAACTAATGCATGAAGTCATGATAAATCATACCCTTACTCTAAAGTGTTACCGAGATATTATGTAGGCCTAGTTCAACTTTCTACTTTCTATGCAGCTGCAATGGGTTATGGAGACCTATGTAAATTTGCTAATTACCAAGCTCAAGTTCAAAATTCAGCTTGGTAAACAAAATGTTTGAATTCAGCACCCTCAAATTGGGGGAATTAGCCTGTTTACCAACAGGACTTTTTTACGAATGTTTTCTGTTGACAGGGACAACAAGGAGGCAAACGTTCTGCCCCTCAACACCCCGACAATTCATCCATGATATTCTATTTTTATAAAATGTACATAGTTACACTAGCTATATTCTACTGCTCTTTATACTGTTCATACTGCACATACACTTATTTTTTACTACTCTTTTAATATTACTGTTACTACACTGCACATACTGTAGGCTACATATCTATACAGTCAAACTGAATATCCATATTCTGTTTTTTGTATATTATGTTAATACACTGCAAATATTATTTTTACTACTCTTATAATGTTATATTACTGCTACTGCATATCTACATCTATTCTGCTCTTATAAGGCTACTGCTAATACTTTGCACATATTTATATTTAATATACTGTAAACCATACCACTTTCTTATTTGTATACTGTCTACACTGCACTATTCTCTATGGCTTTTTTGCACTTCTGGTTCTGCATTTGCAATATGCAAACTGCATTTAATTGTCCTCTGTACAATGACAATGAATGATTCTAATGATTCTAATGATTCTAGTCATGGGTTTATATAATCCCAGATGAGTGCACCCTCAGAAGGCCCAGAAGCTATACTGAAACTGAAAATATAGTATGCAATTTGCAAATATAATAAGTTATAAACTCGGACACACTCTTGTCTCTTCTCAGAAAGTTTAATTTAGAAAGTAATAATTCAGAAAATTATTTTAGACAGATATCGTCCTACCAACAAAAAATGCATCAGATCACATGATGGAACTATAACAACAATCCCAACAATGACAGGGAAAGAGAAAAGTGACTTGTGTGCAGGAGCATTGGGCTGACTTGGATCTTAGAATCTTGCTCATGATATTAAAAAACAATTTCCCAAGTTATTAAATTATTTTAATCATCCCTTTCTATCTTCAAACCACACTCTTCCCTCTCATCCTTCCTCTCCACTTTTCTCTCTCCCTCCTCATACCTCCCTTTTCTACCACTTCTCCTCCTCCTACCATACTTTAACTCATGTGTAGGCACTCATATCCTCCAGTACTAGTACTGACAGATGCAGTGGTGATTTCTAGTTGTCTCCTCTGCATTGTAACTTAAATGTTATTCTATTGCTTATCTATCTTAAATGTTAAAATGTTTAAATATTAAGCTTAAATGTTATGATATTGCCGTAAGTCGCTTTGGATAAACACGTCTGCCAAATGAATATATTTTAATGCAAATGTTTTTAATTTTAAAACAGTTTCAAATTAGATAATTTCTGCTCAATTCATTAATCTTCTGGGACACTGTTGTGTTTATTTTCACACGTGTCTCCATAATAGCCATCTTGACAGTCACATCGCCATTCATTGGAGTTTAGCACCCTCATGCACTTTCCTTTGTTAGAACATTTGTTACAGTCAATGGCAACTTTCGAGAGTAATGCACAGAAATCATGTACTGATAGCCATTCATATAACAAGTATTTTGGTAATCTCTTGATATGGTTGTGGTCGTCAGGGACTGAGGTACTGTGACAAGGCACAGGAAGGCATCCCCTAAAGAAAGATCAGTGAAGCCAACAGCATCGATGCAGGCCATCTCGAAGACATCATGACTGCGAAAAACATAACAACAATTATTTCATGTTATTGTAGAGTAAAACAATTCCCTCTTTTATGTGTTTCCTGTTTATTTGTGGATGGGAATGGCAGGTTTCAGTGCAGGGCTTTACCATAAAAGCAATTCAGAATCCTACAGAGAACAACGAGATGTACCGCAGAACAGTACAAAATATGACCGCTGCCCAGTCCTGCAGATCTCCTCAAAAATTAAATCACTGTTGTCAATTGTCTCCATCTACTCCATCCTCTACTCTTGGATGTAAATGAGTGTATGCATGTGTGTTTGTTTTGGTGAACATGTGTGCATCTGTATGTGTGTGTGTGTGTGTTCGCCTGTGAGTGTGTGTGTGTGTGGGGGGAATCCAGCAAAAAAAACTCTGACTAACCTACATATGTTCACGCTTTGCTTGCGTGGCGGTCATAATTATGCATCTTGTGAACCACATATTTTAAGGTCTTTGCTGTCTAAACACTGTTTTTGCTGTGGAGTTGTCAGGATGAATTTCCCCTTGGGGATCAAAAAAATCTATTTATCTATCTATCTATGTTAGATGTCTCACGATTTGAGGTTCACGATACAATTTTCTTATACGATTTGTTTTTAACTGAATAAGCTGCAGACAAATCATGAAAAATATTAATGTATTTACATAAACTGAGAACACAAGGTCTCAACTCGTTGCCATAGTGTTAATGCATATTCCCCCATTAATGCACAAATAGGCTGACACCAGACATAATTTCACTGCATTTCTTACTTCCAGTAACTATATGCATGTGACAATAAACTTCCTTGTATCCTTGTATCCTGTCTAATCCAGCTCCCTGATTTTTTTTTTTTAAGTTTATATACTTTTTTGATCCCGTGAGGGAAATTTGGTCTCTGCATTTAACCCAATCAGTGAATTAGTGAAACACAAACAGCACACACAGTGAGGTGAAGCACACACTAATCCCGGCGCAGTGAGCTGCCTGCTACAACGGCGGCGCTCGGGGAGCAGTGCCTCGGGGAGGTTAGGTGCCTTGCTCAAGGGCACTTCAGCCGCAGCCCACTGGTCGGGGCTCGAACCGGCAACCCTCCGGTTACAAGTCCAGAGTGCTAACCAGTGGGCCAAGGCTGCCCAAATGATGAGGTTGTTTTAAATTAGAATAATCTTTTGAGCAATCTGACTCCAATTTTACTATTATTACAGATCATCATACTGACGTCTGAAGTCGAACAAGTGAAATCAAAAGCAGATTATGCCTATTCTGTTCAAAAATCATTTTTCATTGTAATTCATTTTTCCTCTCATTTTTTTTTTATCTCAACTAGTTGTAATCTTCACACATTTGTATGGATTTTTAACCAATTCATGTTGCATTGTCACATCCCTTATCTAGCCTATAGCCTTTTATTCATATACATGCATTCAATACATACCCCACAGTAGAGATACATAAACAGACATGCATAAACACATTCAAACAGTCAGTTTTATCGGTCCAAAAGCTCATGCAAGCATGGGGTATGCAAACTACTTCGCTTTGATGCCATATGGGTTACATGTCACATGGCTAATCTGTGTAATACTGTAATAACATATATGTAAATGTTCTTAATAAATAAAATAAAAAACAAATAAATAGTTAAAGGAGAAATCCAGTGTTTTTCTCACACAGATCTCCGTTTCTCGAGGTCACCGAATACTGTCTGTACGGAAAAAAGCTCAAGTTGCTGCAACCAGCAGCTAAAGCAGCCGGGCAGCTATACAGCTACACTCAGGGGGCATGTTCATGAGCCCCCATGTTCATGCCCCCAGAGTGTAGCACTGTAGCTGCCTGGCTGCTTTAGCTTTTTCGTACTTGGTGACATCAACAAAGGGAGAATAGTTATATATATAGATAAATAGATATATAGACTTTATTCTTGCACTGTTGGACTTACTCATTTGCATTATCACCATGACCACTATCACCATTTCACTATCTGTACTATCACCGTGACACTCACTCACACAGAGCACCTTACCTTACCTTACTTACTATGCACAGAGAATCACAGGCTCAGTCCCTGCCTCAGTCATTGCAAGCGCCTCTTGATTGATTAATCACCACTATGTGGATACTGTTTTTAGAATTGATTTAGATTAAGTGTTAGTATAATTTGTATTTTAGTATATTTAGTATATTCTTTATCTTCTACTGTCCTTATTGCTTAGTTGTGTTTTTATATTATATACTTTTAATTACTTTTTCTGCTGTTAGTGAATGTGTGTGTGTTGTTTATATGCTGAGACCTTGAATATCTATCTATCTATCTATATATCTATCTATCTAGATCTATTTAAAAAATCACCGGATTTCTCCTTTAAAAAATCAGCAGAGCAAGCAGCCACTGACTACAGACCTGCAAAGATGCTTGGAGGTCCTCGTGGATGATGCTGCTTGTCTCGTCAGCAGGAAGGTTGAATGGCTTGTGAGAGTCTGGAGGTTGCTGCAGTCTTGAAGGAAGCCTCTGATCTCTGAGCTCGACAAAACACAACCAGTCCTTTTTATTGGAAGCTGGTTGGTTCCCTTAAATTACTTTCTTCAATGTCGATGACCAGGCAAAAAACTGTGGATGACTATGTTAAATGTTCTACAGACATTTATGATAGATAAGCATGGAAATCATATGATTAAACATTATGTTTCATTACAAATGTGTTATAGGTTGACAGATACGCACACATAGACACACTGAATGAAAATCATGTCATAAGAAATCATTAAATCATTTCATCTTAATATTGTCATGATGAGCTACTTCCATGCTGAAAGAAAAGACGAGGCAATTGAGAAGGAGGTGCTGTAAGCTAGAGTAACTATACAGTGCTCTTTATTCAAATTATTCCTATAATTCCTCACTCCTCGAGCCCCCCTGACTCTTCATCCTCATTACATCCTGATGTTGAATTGTGAGCTGGCCAGTACTGCCCTAGACCCGCCATAGCGCTTATAACATTGTGTTTAAAATGTGGGCTGCTTTAGGGCACACCTGTGCATTTTTTTTCCAATCTGCCATTTGCATTAAGACTGATTTACTTAATAACATGCCTTTTCTGGGCAAACAATATTCACAAACTGCAGCCTAACAGTACATTTTAGTTATTCAGGAATTACTTTGCCTATTACTTTACTTATAGCTTCATGACTGCATCACCGTCTTTTCTGGCTTTTGGTGCTGAAAGACGTGTCTGCACCCACCAACGCAATAATTTCCCACCAATGTAATAACCCAATAATTATTACGTTTGCAGGAAGTTATTATGTTGGTGTGAAGGTTAAAAAAGGTATCAAGCAATGTAATAAATCACTGATTTAGTGAAATTATATCTGTTTTCAATTGTAAGGGTATAGTTGTCATCAGTTGTCACCATCTAAACCAATCTTCATCTTACATGTTGGATGAATTCATTGCTTTGGCAAAATATGTTAGTTCAATGTAATAACATTGTGTTTTAAAGAGAAACATGACTAGTTGTAGTTCAGTTATTTATAGGTTTCAAGAAACCTCTCAGCTATACAGGAAAAATAAATGAAAGTGGTCCTTCAGATAGAATAATGTTGTGCCCTTTGTCTGTTATTTTAACATTAATCAGTTTGAACCACGTACCCCAAAGAGATTTAATCCGACCCAATGTTCCACACCTTATAATTCAATGACTTTTCAAGGATTTCCAAGGTCCAATTCCCTCAAATTCAAAGACCCAACAGATTAAGACATGGTTTATCAAGATTATTCGTTACAAATTGTTTACAATAACTTTATAGCTTTACAGAAACTCAGAGACAACATTTTAAAAAGAAAGAGGCTTGAATGTGTCAACGCTTAAAAATTGTGCTATGTTTCAGTGATGGCTGACAAAGCAGTTTTCTTGTCTTCTCAAACAGAACATATAGAAATTGAAACACTTTTAATTACCTACACTGTATGTCTATTTTATGTCTATTTTCAAACATTTTCAAGGCCTTAATTTCCCCCCTCTTCATAAATTGTTACGACTTTTAAGGACCTGTGAGAACCCAACTGACTGTTAGAAGGTTCATTTGCACAACTCTCACCATGTTCTCCTTTTTAGCAATATTCAGACACACAAACATGATGCAGCATCTTAACATATGAAGATAAAAGGTCAAGTGTTCCGACCGTCCAAAGATAGCAGGACTGTCCCACGTTTCAGTTGATTGCTGAAAGTCGGCCAGTCATCTTGAGCGATGCTTGCCTTAAATGGAAATACCTATGCTGAAGTTTTCCTCTATGCCCAGTAAATATTCAGTCGAGCATTTGTGATTGTATCCATGTCATTTAGGGTCCAGGTTGACAGAAAAAAATAAATATGATTAATTTAAAAGTTAGGAGCATGTTCTTATCCAGACACCGCAACGTTCATGTCAGTTGACAAAAGACCATCAGGATCTATGGTCTTTTGGGCCCCCATCATCGACTTCAAGGCAGCGCTGATAGCGTTAGTCAAGGGTCATGGTAAGGGTTAAGTTTAGGGTTAAGGTTAGGGTTAGGTGCCTTGAAGTCGACAGTGGCAGCACTGCCTTAAAGTCGACAGTGTGGGCCTAAAAGACCATCAAGTGACTATCAGGAGAATGTTCTTAACCACACACAGCAATGTCAGTTGACGAAAGACCAGGCCTATTTCCTTATTAGTGGGCTTGATCAAGCAAGCCCACCATTGTTCTTCTTAAACATATTATTCCCGTTCACCCACTTGTTGTACCGACTACTGCTCCTAGAGTGTTTGAGCTATCAACACGGTTCCAACTCCAAAAATTCAACCCCGAACTGGTATATGTTGCTTAAGTGTCACTGACCCTTGTCGCTTTTGTGTTATTCCTGTTTTTCGTGAGTTTTTGCCAGATAATTAAATGTTTTTGACAGATAGTTAAATAGTTGTATTCTTAAGAAGCAAATGGGAAATAATTCAAATCGAAATTGATATGAGAACCGAATTTCAAATATAAATCAATCAAGGGTCCGCAAGAAACTGTGTTGCCGCCTGGGAGTTTGAGACCACAGGATTGAACTGTTCAATGCTGACTTCAGTGAATGAAAAAGTGTATTTCCCTTTATAGCAGTGGTCTCAAACCTCCGGCCTGCAGCCTTTCAATAGAATCATTTCGATCAGTTATTGATCAGTTATTGAAATTGTCTGTTCAGTGAACGTTGCTGGTCATGTAAAGTAGGGCCCCTTCTCTTAGATGTACTTTTTAAATATATAAATATGAAAATGTCACATCAAACAAAAATAATGTCATAAAGTATACAGTATGTAGTTTTCTTTAGTCTCAGAGGGCTGTTTAAAGTTAACCTGGATCCATAGGTTATGGTTCTCATGTTAAATCTGTGTTAATGAAATTCTACTTGGTGTAACCTGCGTTGTGTTGAACCTACGCGATTCAGCCCTGCACACGCCCGGACTCGAACCCGCGAAACAGCAGCACCTCGGATCGGGAGGCGAGCGCGCCAATAATTGAGCCAATTGAGCCCAGGCTACTGGCTCGCATGCCAGCAGCCCTCTTGAGGCGTTGGGGAGTGAGGTTTACCAACGTTCCACAAGCACAGCTAAGCTAGCTGGCATCCATTACATTGGCATACCCCCAGAGAATGACAGGTTAATCATACACATTAAATTTGGTGCAGTTCTGAACATCTTAACTGAAGATAGGGCGATAGACCAATTTCACAGTGTCCAGGTGTCCAGCCTCATTGATGTTAATGATACCAGAGAATGTCTAATAGGAAGAGAATTGGCACTGTCTGGTTACTTCCGGTTTCTGGACTGGTTGCAGTTCCTCCTCAGATTCCACTTGAGGGCGCTCGCAGGCGAGTGCAGAATGCATGGAGGTCTATGGAGCTTTACCCCTCAATATCCACTTTTCTCTGGATATAATTTTTTGAGTAGTAATTTGAATGTTGTATTCGCTAGGAGAGGCAAAGAAAATACACACTGTTGATTGTTATATTTTTTTAAGTCACGTAAGTCCTCTAAAAAGCCTTTCAAATATGTCAATGACGTCATTCATTAGCACAATGCTAGCGTGAAATGGGCAACAACGACCCAACCTGTAAGAAATGAAAAGGACATAAGTACTCGTTCATTCAACTTTAGATCTAAAATCTATATTGAACCTGCATAACCTACAATAAAATCTACGATTCTTCTACGACAAGCAGGTGAAAGAGATACATTTAGCCGTCTAGTTCCATAGACCCCCATTCAACCTGCACTCGCCCGCGATCACCCCCAGTGGAATTCTAATGGAACTGAAACCAATGTCAATACAATGAGGCTTAATAGGAAGTGCCAAGGCTCTCCATAGACGGGCTCTGATGATACCTTAATCGGCAGGGTAAAACCAAGGGGGCAGGCGAATTCCCGGAAGTAGAAGAATCGACGTAGGCTGAAGGGACCACCTCTCTGCTAACTCCCATAGAAGTCCATTCATTCTAGGATTTTTTTGAAATACCATAACTTCATATAACATATATCCTGTGCCGATATTGTAGCTTCTGTGTAATCCACATAAACACTACAAAGGCAAAACAGACTCCACTACCTCGTCCGTAACGTTGGTTACCCGTAAGAAGAATGGTTAGCTTGTTCGGTTGGAGGGAAGCTAGCTTTGACGTAATCTCTCTTTCGCGCCGTAGGGAGATAACCGTATTGTTTGGATAAGAAGCTCAGTCCACCTTACTGTCTATGACGGTAACTCATAAGCAAAACCTAGCATACACGACCGTATGTTAAGGTAAAGCATTACACAGAGGCAACCTAATAATAATAAAAAAGTAAACCTAATTTTTTTAAAAATGGCACTAATCATTACAGAGGTTTTCGATGGATTGACCGTAGGTCGGGAAAGTGGAAAGAAGATTATCTTCAAGGCTATAACTTTTTTGTTTTGTTGACTGTTTTTGAAGATCATGTATGGTAGCTTCAACATTAACACGACTTGGTGAGGATGATATTAATAATAGTACATAAATAAATGTTTAACTTTGATGACTTTGAAGGCGAAGGAAGTGTGAGAAGAATTTCTGTGTATCTATCATATGAGTTACAAGATTCAGTTCGATGGCTAACGTCACGAAGTTAAGTGTGAGTCTGCGCAGTACTGGGGGGACCAACTGAAAAATCGTTCTATTTGACTCAGTGCCCTCCCATTGAAAATGACGGAGTCTGTACGTCCATTTCTTTTACTGTCTATGGGTAAAACGTCTTCCTGTTTCTGTCTTTCCGGACTTTTCTTTTGCTGTCTATGGGACAGTGCTCTTCCACAGGAAGTGGATTTACACAGCGGCCCCATCTTGTGAAATGGGCTAATTAAGGCTACGTTTATATGGTGACGATGAAAAGAGAAGACGCAGATGTGGCGTCTTGTCTTCATTTGTTTATTCGCGTTTAGACGAGCATTCTCAGGGGGAAATCTTTGTTTATATGAAGACGCAAGAGTAGCCTATGTAATATTCGATTGGATATGCATTCCAGACTGCTGGGTGGTGGTGTGATAGAACCCCGGTACGTCACGCGCAGACATTCTAATTTGACAGTTTAGCCAGAGAGGTAATCAAGGATCTTTGGTTTAGCCGTTTAGACGGAGATGCAACCCGGGTCGTCTTCAAAACTCTACACTCTGGAAGGAGTCTTCAGATTTTTGCGTCTTCAAGTCCTGATGGCGGGGTTGCCGTGTAAACGAAAGGCACTTATGATAAAATATTTTGTCGTCTTCCTTCGCAATCGTTCTCGTATAAACGGCCCCAAAAGCAGAATGATATTGCATTTTCATTTTATTTTTTTTGGGGGGGAGGGGGGTGCAAATCACAAATTAGTGATTATGGGCTAGGTTGATGTGGGCCCTTGAGACCAACATACCATTAAAATTTCGGTGCCACGGTTCAGGTAGTTATTTAGGAATAACTTTTTCGCATAACCATACAAATCTCATATTCTAGAAATAAACTACTGTAGCCTACCGCATACCGCCGCTTAGTCCTGTACATCCGTTCAGCGAAAATAAATCACACTAATCAATTTGTCTCCATCTTATACTTCATCCCCCACTCTTGAAACGTTTGTGTTGTTTGGCATGCCTGTGTGTGTATGTGTGTGTGTGTGTGTGTGCGGGCCGCATAGAAAGTAGCCTACTGGCGCTGCAAAGGTGAATAGATTTGTAGGCCTAGCACTAGCCAAAAAAATGGTAGCATTGTTATAAAACCTTTAAAATCTCTAAACAATTACAAGTAGGGCAGTTCATCACAGTTCATCCATTGCAACTGGACTGATGAAAGGTCATGTAGGCCTACACCTGTAGGCTACATTGTATTTGGGAAAAGCAGAAGGTATAATGTTTTATTGTTATTTATTAATAAACAAAACAATCCATGTCTGTTCCATGCAGTTTTCAACGTCATGCCATGGATTTTTGTGAATGTTTCGTCTTCTACATATGCAAGATTTTAGTCATCTTTAGTTCATATGATATTCAACTGTATTGTCAATGCACAAATTGAGTACCAGTAGTCTAAAACGAAATGCAGTTTTACATCTAGGTGCAAATAACTGACATGTCCAAAAGGGCCTTCATGAAATCCGTAGCTAGACTGTTCATACACATTTTAACGGGCCAAGTTGAAAAGCTGTTGTCCGTTATTGTTCGTTCAAATAGGCTGATTCATGTTCCCTTGCATTTTGCAACTGTGAGGTCTATGGTTAGTCTGGCTTTCACCAGACCAAGCTCAATATTTTAAGAAATCGAAAAAGAAATCGCCGGCAGATCAGGCATCACCCAGCCTAGTCCATAGGCGCCCGATAGAAATATTGTTTAATTTTGCAATTGAGATATCCCCGGGTCCCCTCTGCGACGTGTTTGCCCCCCAGTTTCAGAGCACCACGGAGTCAGTAAAGGGGAAATGTACAAGAACATGTATAAGATACAATGGGGTATTACAATTTAGAAAAAATACTTATTACATTACATTACATACATTAAATTGTGCCACATTTTGGAACATCACTCAAAGTGACTTTGGGAGTCACTCGCCAGCAAATAACGCTTAATAACACAAGAAACAATGATGCACAAATGTTTATTTTGCCTGCACAAACGAAGCACAAATAATTTCAACCATTTTTGAGTCATTTGGATGTTGATGGGGTGCTGGGTGACCCCAGGTCACTAACCATTATAATGTGAAATATTGTTAAGACGGTTTGAGCACAAATGTTTATTTTGCCTGCACAATCGTGCACAAACAAAGCACAAATGATTCATGATCATTTTCGAGTCATTTGGGTGTTAATGGGGTGCTGAGTTACATCACTCGACAGCAAAAAAACACTTAATAACACATGAAACAATTGTGCACAAATGTTTATTTTACTTGCACAATCGTGCGCAAACGATTCCAACTATTTTGGAGTCATTTAGGTGTTTATGGGGTGCTGGGTGAACAAGTTAAAGTTTAATATCCTTAAGACGGTTTGTGCACAAATGTTTATTTTGCCTGCACAAACTAATCAAAATTGTAGGCCTATTCATATTTTCAGCATAATGGGTGCCAACTTCAGGTTGTTTGTGTGGGAAGTCAAATTTGAAACCTGTCATTCCCACAATAGGCTACACGATAAGCTTAAGGTGGTTGTCTGAAGCACTTGCTAAATAGTGTCTGTCTGCATCATCATGTCTGCTTGACAAGAAATGTCATATTCACACTGAAAGTGTTTCGTGTTGACCTTTTACTGTGGTGTTGACTCCACAGTAGCTCCAGGCAGCACTAAGCAGGCGAAACGTCTTTCATACTTACACTTCAAGACATTTATAATGCACTCCTGCAATTTATTCATGCAATATTGTACACAGTAGCCTAAAATTAGATTCCGTATTATGTATTGTAGAAACTAATGTTTATTTCTTTGTTTAATTAGAATATAACTATCTGCAAATATCTCAATATTGTATAAAGTAGCCTATAGGCTAACTGTTATGTTCCTACACTCTAGGCCTACACCTCAAAATAGGACGTTCTGTGCAGACTACTCTTGGCCTACACTTTCTTTCATGAGACACAAAGAATGCAACAATTTGTTAACTTTTTAAGAGGTGGTTTTAGGAAAATAGTTTTTGTATTATCATTATCTTCAAATTATTTTAAGCATGTTTTATGGACATTTAAATACTGTCATTCCCACTATTGCCTATTACCATGACACCAGCCAGGTTCAGTGCCATCTGCACTTCTGATGGTGTTTTCAAGGATTCTGCAAGCTTTTTAAATTGATTTTACACCAACCTTACTCCTGCCTAACAGTTCTACAGCCATAAGGCTACAACAGTATCTAGGCCTGTTATTAATCTGACATGAGGGAGGCACGCTTCAGTTCAAATTATACAGTTCTGCATAAGTCATTTTACACAGCAGTTCAGCATAAGAATGTGAGGTTGTAGGCATTCAGTGGTGTGTCTGAGTAATGTAGGGCTACATGTTTATTTCAGGACAGGGCCCAGGTCATTTTGGCAGCCGTGGCCTACTGGTTAGCACTTCGGACCTGTAACCGGAGGGTTGCTGGTTCGAACCCCGACCAGTAGGCACGGCTGAAGTGCCCTTGAGCAAGGCACTTAACCCCTCACTGCTCCCTGAGCGCCGCTGTTGATGCAGGCAGCTCACTGCGCCGGGATTAGTGTGTGCTTCACCACACTGTGTGCTGTGTGTGTTTCACTAATTCACAGATTGGGATGAATGCAGAGACCAAATTTCCCTCACAGGATCAAAAGAGTATATATACTTATACTTAATTCAAATGACATCGAAAGTACTATAATAGGCTAATTCACTAAATAGCCTAGAATTTCTGTTCTGTCTGCCTGTCTGAGGCTGTTGTAAATTGACTATTTTTGTCTATTTTTGTCTGTTTCAGGCCTGGCTAAAACCTTTCACATGTGAAATACCTCAAGGATCTTTGAGTGTAGCCTACAATCCTTGCCACACTTTGATGCTCATGCTCTTCACTGTCTAATATGCATCTTGACAAATTTCAATTCACAACATAGCCTATTCCCTTCTAATAAAGTTTCTTAATATTGGGTAATTTGTATGTTGTCATGTTCATATTCTCTTGTGTTTAAAAATAAATATGATAAATAAAATGATTTAGATTTGGGTGTAGCCTACTGCATGGTTTTGACGTTTTTGAGAAATGAAAGAAAAATGTTTCCAGGCTAGATGTCTTGCGATCCCCACACACAAACGATGTATAAATTCACAAACAAACATATAAATTCAAGTGTAAACATTTTTCATCAATAGATCAAATAAAATCTCATTGCAATGATAGACTGCAAAGATTGTCAACAGACGAACCATCACTGATTAGATCTAATTATTGAAATCGACAACTCAGAGTTCGATTAAGTTGTCTTTGAAACGTGAGTTCAGAGTTCAGAGTTCACCCCAACACTAGCGAAGCTTGTGGAAGATCGGTTGTTGGGACAGGTGTTGTTGCAGTGTACTTCTTATTATATTATATTGAGCTATATTAAAAAATTGTAAACAAATTGATCCTAATTAACATTGAAAAACAAGTTGTTTCTGAGATTTAATGTCATAATTGCTTAGCCAAATAGTACAACAAAGTAAATAACACCATCACAAGCTAGCTGGATAGTGAGGCAAGCTAGCAAACGAAAACAGGCAAAATGCAGGATCTAATAGCGACTGTTGACCACCTTAAATTTGATCTGGAGATTGCTGTTGAGCAACAGCTGGGTGCCCAACCGTTGCCTTTTCCTGGAATGGACAGTAAGTATGAAACCTCATCCCTATTCGGCAGGAGTTAACGTTACCTAGTATCTAACGCTAGCTAACATTAGCGGGGTTAGCCTAGCAGCAGATAACGCCTCCTAGGCTCGCCATAACAAAGATGCAAGAACTTTTTTGCGAGTGTACAATCATACAAGTACACCGAACAACCACTGTATTTGTATTTGTACGTGTATTTAAAACATGTGCAGGCTTATTGTGAATTAATGTGTGAAGGATTGATATTTTCAACAGTGAATTACTCTGTAAAATTGCACACCGTCCGTGTCTTGGACAGTTATGGGCATAGATATTATGTTTACGGGGCTTTTTTATATACGCTGTCAGTAACAATGCATTTTGGTTACTTATGCAGAATCTGGTGCTGCTGTATGTGAATTCTTCATGAGGGCATCTTGCATGAAGGGTAAGTTGTCTACAGTAGAAAAAGCAGGCTTGTTCTTTAAACTTCTAAATAACGGTGTCGAAAGTAAAAATGGTTATTGTGGTGTTTTGGACAGGTGGCATGTGTCCCTTCCGGCACATTAGTGGAGAAAAAACAGTTGTTTGCAAACACTGGCTTCGAGGGTTATGCAAAAAGGGGGACCAGTGCGAGTTCCTTCATGAGTATGACATGACCAAGATGCCTGAGTGCTATTTTTATTCCAAATTCGGTTAGTATCGGTATCTCCTCATTCAAGTTCATTGTGGCTTATTGTCCACTGTCTCTGTCTTAATGACTATTAAACATGGCATTTTCTATAAACAGGAGAGTGCAGCAACAAAGAATGTCCCTTTTTACATATTGACCCTGAATCAAAGATTAAAGACTGTCCGTGGTATGACAGAGGATTCTGTAAACATGGTAAGCTTGATGTCGTTCTGCCATCAGATTGTTTACTAGAAGGATAGGATATGAAATTAAGATCCTGACATCCTGTTAATATTTTGTGCTCGTATGTTTAGGCCCGGATTGTAGACACAGACATACACGAAGAGTCATTTGTGTCAACTACCTTGTTGGCTTCTGTCCGGAGGGGAGGTCCTGCAAGTTCATGCAGTGAGTCTTAATTTCGCTGATTTTTAAATTGCATTAGGATACAGGGAAACTGATGTGTCATACTAAACTGTAGACATTTTAACTTCTCAGCCCACGTTTTGAGTTGCCGATGGGTGCTACTGAACAACCTCCTCTGCCTCTGCAGGCTCATACTCAACAGAAGGTATGCAACAGTGGTCTTGTTTGTTGTAAACTTCCAAAATATACCTAAAAATATGTAAGTGCTTATGTGGTGATGACCGGAAATTGTGTTTTCTGTTGCCTGTGATGGTGTAACATGGTAAATTACATTTAACTTATCATTTATGCTTCACTCTTAACAGACCATGCAGTCCACAAACAGGTCGTCACTGTCACTGATTCAGCTGACCAATATAAATTCTAACCACCAACAAAGGATGCCGCACAATATAGGACCAATGAATTCTCAAAACAATATGGGGGGAAACAGAGGTCCTCGGCCATTAGATCAAGTCACCTGTTACAAGGTTTGAATGTTTACACGTATTTAATTACTGTTGGGTATGCACAACATGTTTTTCTCTTTAACACCCCCCTTTTTTTTTTGCAGTGTGGCGAGAAGGGTCACTATGCCAACAAGTGTACAAAAGGACATCTGGCTTTCCTCAGTGGACAGTAGCTTTCTATGGGGACCTTTCATCTCAGAGTTGGAATCTCAGGGCCTTCAGTGTGCCAGTCATGATACATTCAGCCTCTTAAAACAAGACTCTGATAAGGCTTTTCAACTGCCTAAAATCTTAAGGTGTTTAGACTTCACCTTGTTCAAGGGACAAGTGTATATTGTACAGCACATCTTTTCCTACCCATGGAACTGGTGATACTAACCTTTCATTTCCTGGGTTGGAAACATGAAATGTAGTGTGAAAGGGCTGTGGCAATTTGGAGCTCTAATAAACCTTTACCTTTTTGCCTTACTAAAAGAATTGGAAAGCAAATTAGTATTGTTCACCATTAAGTTGTAAGATCGGGAAGAAGCTAGGCATTCTCTAGGTGCGAAACTGTACTGAAAAGGAACAAAACAAGTTCATATGATTAAGGTGTAGACTATTTGGACAAATTGGACTTGGAATCTTGACCAGCCAGATCAGTCCTTCAGTTGAATCTAATCTAATCATAATGGTGTGATTCATTGTACATTTGTTTTTCCCTTTCTTTTCCTCCCTCCAATACATGAACTTGCCGTTTTAGTTGTCCATGAATGCAAGATCAAGGCTGCTTCAGCGTGGCTGAAACCAGAAATGGCTACATGGAAACTTGTTGTAAATGAAATTGCCAGCATTTGTAATAAAAACAGGATCTGTTTTACTACACCCAACTTCACGTAATTATTGCATGCCAAAGTTAGGGTTAGTTCCTTCTTTCCCAAAGACAGATTCATTAATAATCTCCAAACAGACAACATTGTATTCAAATAATTTTAGTTTTATTGTTGGTCACAATTATCATTTTGTACAGACAACGAAAAGCTGAAAGGGGTTGCATGAAGACACTGCTGCAGACATGGCCACTTCAGAGCCTTGTGGTCCCTGATGTGGGCGGTTCAGTGGTACTTCCTCCAACGGTCATGCTCTACAGATAAAGCAAATGTTTGGACAGAGATTTAGAAACAGTTTTGAGGTGAGCGAGATGTGGATTTTGCTTTTTAATGAAACATGCTACTTACTGAGGTGATCATATTCCCAAACGTAGCTCAGCACAACATATCCAGTCAGTAGCATAGCAACACCACCAATGCCACCCTTCTTCACATTGATGTATTTATTGTAGTATCTTTCCTGACCTGTGGCACAATGACTTGAATTAACACAGTAATATTTCAATATGGCACTTTGAGTTTGCCGTCAGGCAGACAAACATAACCTACCTTTGCGAACTGAACCAAGTAGTCCATTGGGAGTGAAGTCCCTGGTGCCAAGCCAGGAGAAAAACTCTCCAAGCTTGACGTCCATAAGCCTCTTTTCAGCCAGGGCCACTGTAATAAACAGAAATACATGTATTTACCTCAGCGATGTGCAGAGATGCGAGGCTTGTTTCAGTGTGGCTTCTCGTGCAAAGAATGAATAATAATTCATAAAACTACTCGTATGTCAGTACGTTTATCACGTTCAATTGATGTATACATGTTATTGGCATTATGTGACGTTAGCTTAAAAAAGCCTTTCCTTGTGTTCTTAGTTACCTACAGTCGCTTTTAGAAACCTGACTTATGTACGAATTAACGTTACGTAATTCTCATAGACATATTAACATACATTTTTGTCAAAGACTATTGGGCTGCTACAACTGACATAAAAGCTATTAGAAGTCAACACCAAAGAACTACGACGAGAGAGATAAGTTATTCTAGTTTAGTAATACAGAAGGCAAACTGGTGTGCAGCTGCCCGCTGTAGACACAGGTTGCAGAGGTCTACATTAGCCAGCACTAGCGAGTGGCGAGTTAGCTAACACTATCGTTAGCTGAATTTTAGACTAACGCTTAATTGGAAAATAGGGCGACACAGATATCCAAAACAGTTTTACGACTACATAATAGGTATTAATTCGGATAGAGAGCTGGTCACTTAGCCAACATATTTTCCTTGGAAGTTGTTTCATGGTAAGTTAGCATCGTAGCTATAATCGTCAAGTTAGCACACATTTGTCTGGCCAGTTTGGATGACAGAAAGTCCTTGACGTGACTCTTAAGAGTAAAATGTTCACACTGAAGCTCTGACAGCGAGAATAAAGCTACGCGACAGCAATTGGCAATGGTTATAAATACACACATGTCTTGTATAGTATGGGTTTTCATTAAAAAACAGATACAACATTAAAACCAAAACTCCTAAGGTTAAATGCAAGCATACCTGCTTTGTCCGCCATCTTGCTCAGCTCAAACCGCTGTGTATGTCGGGAATAAAATGGAGTGGGGGCATTATGGGACGGAAAATACGAGGAAGGAGGAGCACAGGGCTCTGTTTGGCTGCCATTGGCAGAGAAATCTAGATCATAAGGCTTTTGACTAGGCCTACTATACTGAATCAGACTAAATTAAATTACAGTATGGCACAGTATGGCTATGTTGTCCCCGACTAAGAAATGACAATTTAGGCTACATAGTCTAGCCGATTTCTTCTTCATCTTGGTCGTGTTAAAGTTTAAATAGGCATAGGCTACTGTCATAATTTCTATGACATAGGCCTATGGCATTTCTATATTTTCATGTTTCTTGTGCACTTTGTATTGTTAACTGTTAATGTGCTGTAGGCTTAACAACTGCAACATTCACAGACCCCCATACACATGTATCCATTTTTTTGTGTGAAAATATCAGCTCACCAGATGGGAGAGATGTATAATGGTTGTTGCGTCTCTTCATAGTGACAGCATAAATATAGCCTACAGCCTGGTTCAGCAAGAAATACAGACACGGAAGATGCATGCCCTATCTGCCTCTGCCCCTCACCAAGTAGACAGCCAAAGAGCAGAAAATCCAACCAATGGATCTTTTGTCAGATACTAGGCCCTTTCACACTTGCAAAATCGCCGCGATTTTATGTACCAGAATCGCAGAACGACTGTCCCTTTCACATAGACCGAGGCGGAACGGCGGGACAAAGTGTCTCGCCAAATTTACTACCAAGCCCCCTAGACATTTTGCTGAGTTTTTTCGTTCCGCCACCAGTGTGAATGGGTCAAGGCGGAATGGGGAATCTGGGCGGGCATTTCAATGCTATGTCCAGCCCACCACAGGAGATTGCAAATAAATCTTAACTGATCAAAAGCAGCAATCGCAGAGACAGCACATTATGTCAATCTATAAATTCACAAAGTCTCCAGTCATTCAGTGCCTGCTAGAGTTGACTGTAGCTTGGAATGCAATCAGTTGCCATAATAGGCTATCTTAAAATCCAGCGATAAAACAAAGCATGAACTCATGAGCGTCTCTCTGCCCTATATGTATATCCTCTGATTGTAATGCTTATCTAGGTGATATTTGTAACATTTATTTTGTATTTGGCCTGTTATAAAATCATGTAGACTTATTGAACAATTGAAACACATTAGGAACCGCAAAGTTGGAGACATGCATAAAGACATTGCTGCAAATTTAAAACCGGATTACTCTGGAATGGCTAACTGTGCAGGGGAATGCTTTCCTTTATGTTCGGTAAGGTCTGCTGTTTATTCTGATATATGGTTTGTCATGTGTTGAGGGAAAGTTCGCGAAGTATTCCACCAAGATGAATGGGTAGGGAGACGGGCGCAAAAAAATGCCTTAATCAAATGCCTTAAAGTACCAGCAACCAGGCAACGTTTTCGTGTTAATTAATCATCTTCATAAGTCAGTATATGGTTAAATGACTCATTACAGGGCGAATGAAGACTCTCGCCCGCCCCTACTGCCTGTAGGAAGAATATCCCACTTACAAGTTTGGTGTATCCTACCCGCCAACCTTCAGTCTCACAAAGTCTCAGACATCACGAGAAGCAGGATCAGTTTACATCCTGCATCCCCATCAAAGAGGCAGGTTAACGAAACGCTAGCGATTGTTGCAAACGTGTGTATAATGGCAGAGCCGGCAAAAAAGCATGCGAAAACCCTTGACGGAAGATGCAAAGAAAAGGAAAAGAGCTTCAGACCGGGCGAGGGCTGGCACAAGTATCGACACGTACAGACAGTAGGGGGAGCTTCGTAGAGAAAAAGCATCAGGCTTGCCTGGTATCCCTTTAACATTGTTTTCTGGTCTTTTGTTATAGTGCCGTCAATATCTACAACACTCATTAGCGAAATACATAGTAGGGTAAGCTATTAAAAAACTGATAGCCTATATCCCCTTTTTAAAAATAATTCTGTTGAACACTGATATGCTACAAACACATTATAAACAGCTGGGAAAGGCTGTCGCAAATTCCTCGAACAGGTGGTCAATCGGAGATTTCAAACGAACGAGGGAACAACATGTCACAATGCAACATGCTGTTTTCCCTTGATGAAAGTGAAACCATGAGTTTTCCCACATCTCAACTTTGGCCAAAGTTTTCAGAAATAATCGTTTTCAGTGATAAAACCTCATTAAATAATATGCATTTTCCATATGGGGTCTTAAAAGCATGTCTCCTTCTAGCCACAACATTTTTTTTTTGCAAACATAGGCTTAATCTAAGCGTGCTCAGATGACGTGATAGACCAGGCGCTGTTGCTCACCTGTCCATCATCATAAAGGCTGATTTGATTGGTCCGCCAGATCTAGGGCGAGCATAGTTGCTCACTTCCCGACCTCAAATGTTGTGGGCGGGATTAAGTTCGCATAGCAGTGGTATGAGAAGCTGTGCGAATGGATAATCTGTCCCAAAGAATTGGCGTGGATAGCAAAGAGAAGGGGGCCCAGTACTGAGCCCTGGGGGACCCCTGTGGTGGGATGGTGAGGTGCGGACAGCTGTCCAAGCCATGATGCGTTAAACGAGCATCCTGTGAGGTAGGATTCAAACTGATATGGACTGGGTAATATGTTAGGAACAAAAGGATGCCACTTCGTTATTTGGGAATGAAAATGATCAATCCACAGAGGACTGAAGTCAAAGACCCCCCGAAAATCTAAGTGGAAAAAATGATGCGGCAAGCTAGTCCATTTTGCTTGAATTTCAGCACAGCAACTCATGATTACTCAGTAGTTCGTATGGCCCCGACATGCTTGATGGCATCGGGGCATGCTCCTAATGAAATGGCGGATGGTGTCCTGGGGTATCTGCTCCCAGATGTAGACATGGCCATCACTGAGCTCCTTGACAGTCGGTGGTGCAACCTGGCGGTGTTGGATGGACCAAAATATAATGTCCCAGAGGTGTTCAATCGGATTTAAGTCAGAGGAGTGTGGAGGCACAGTCAATGGTATCAATGCCTTCGTCCTCCAGGAACTGTCTGCACATTCTCGCTACATGTGTCCAGTCATTGTTGTGCACCAGGAGGAACCCAGGACCCACTGAACCAATACAGGGTCAGACAATGGGTCTGAAGTTTTCATCCTGATGCCTATGAGCAGTGAGGGTGCAGTTGTCTTGCCCGTAGAGGTGTGTGCGTCCTTCCAAGGATATCCCTCCCCAAACCAGTCATGCTGAATGATGTTGCAGGCAGCATTACATTCTCCAAGACATCTTTAGACGTCACATGTGCTCAGGGTGAACCTGGTCTCATTTGTGAAAAGCACAGGGCATCAATGGCGAACCTGCCAATGTTGTATTCTATGTCAAATGGCAATTGAGCTTCACGGTGCTGGGCAGTGAGCATAGGTCCTTCCAGAGACCATCGTGCCCTCAGGCCACTTTCATGAAGTCTGACAGTGTGGTCAGAGACATTCACACCAGCGGCCTGGAGGAGGTCATTTTGTAGGGCTCCTACTGTTTGTTGTTGCACAAAGGAGCAGATACTGGTCCTGCTGCTGGGTTAAGGACCCTCTACCATCCTGTTCAGCTCTCCTAGAGCAGCTGTCTCCTGGAATCTCCTACATGCTCCTGAGACTGCACTGGGAGACACAGCAATTCCTCTGGCAATGGAACATATTGGTGTGCCATTCTGGAGGAGTTGGACTACCTGTGCAACGTTTGTAACCTCCAGGTACTGGCTTATGCTACCAGTAGTGACACTGACACTAGCCAAATGTGAAACTAGTGAAAAATCAGTCAAGGAGGATAAAGATGGAAACACCTCTAAAACCATTCCTGTTTTTACAGACCTATCTCCCTTCTTCCTTTCTTGTCAAAGTTTTTGGATAAAGTGGTCTTCAAGCAAGTCTTGGACTTACTATATCAGAACAACCTGCTAGACCCTATGCTGTCTGTTTTAAAGAGTCATTCTACTGAAACTGCTTTTCTGTCTGTGACCGAAGCATTGAGAGTAGCTAAGTCCTCATTTAAGTTGCTAAGTCATTAGTATTCATTCTACTAGACTTATCTGCAGCCTTCAATACTGTTAACCATGACATTCTCCTTTCTACACTATCTGAACTGGGATGTCTAGGAAAGCCCTTGACTGGTTCAAATCCTACCTTAAAGGGCACATGACCTCACCACAGGTGTGCCTCAGGGATTAGTATTAGGGCCCCTACTTTTCTCTATTTACACACTTCCTTGGGTGAGACCATTCGCTCCAATGAATTTGATTATCACTGCTATGCGGATGATACTCAACTTTACCTGTCTTAAGCTTTTGGTGTTTCCACCACAAAGCACACCCAAGGACTGGGCACTGAACGCACTAGCAAGTGTCCTAAAAGTGCTGGTTCACTGACTAGCATGAGCCCTAATGTGTCAGGAGGGAGCTAAACTTATAAGGTATTACATATTTAAATTAGCTTCATTGACAGGCATAATCATTTTATGGGATGTAAAATCCTAAACTACAATAAAAAAAAAAATGGACCTTTTCAAACAATCACTATAAGTCCTTAAAAGAAACTTTAGCATATGCTAATTGGCCCCACCCACCTCAATTGAATTAGGCTAACAGTAGGATGTGTTGGACTGGTTATGTACTAATTTATCTAACTATGATTGGGTGTATGTACTAATTTATCTAACTCTAGGATAGAAGACAAAATAGCTAATTTCCCAAAAGGCAGCATTTAAGAGACTTGACGCTAGCATCCATGGGTTTTAGCCTCCTTGCTAGCATGCCAGCCTCTAGGGGGCAAATTAGAAGGATTGAGCCCAGGCAAGTGCAGGGTTTAGTCACACAGTCGAAACTTCACACATAGCCTAAACGCACCCCAGTTTTTGACTCAGTGTCAGAATGTATGGCTATTCCTTAAAATCCAACATGTCTGCCATTTTGCAGTATTAGTCCGTTTCGCAATTGCAAGCTCGTGCATTGGTCAGCTAAACAATACAACAAAGTAGCCTACTTTATTTACGCCTAACAACAGCCTAAATTAATTTGGTCAAGTCCTGTAATCGATGCCCCTGCGCGTCATTCTCTCTCCTGGGCAAACAAAATGTGTGCGTTCCAAGTAGCCTAGTGCGTAATTCTTCTTCATAAAGTTGAACAAATGCATTTGGTTATTTTAGAGAAAAATATAAATAGCCTGTCATGCAGTTTATGGGCTACAGTGCAGAGTTTGGAAGTTATGGTAGGCCAACTTGAATATACCAACTGGGGGAATTCTTTCTCTACTCGTAGATACAGCAAAGATTGTTAAGGCGGAGATACAGTGCGTGCGGCCGTACACAGGTGCCACTGAATCGTGCTCTCACGACAACCACGCTGTCATCTTACATAGTCTCACTGTCGCCTTCAAGCAAGCAAAACGATGCTTTGAAAACATCTTTCGCTGGAAGGGCAAGGGGGTAGCAACAGGACAACAGTACATAGACTGACAAGTCCGATGGTAGAGCTAATGTTATGAGATTGTTAAAATACGGGATATTTACGGTAAAATATTAAAACGGGAAGACAGCGGGAAAAAAGTTAAAATACGTGAGAAACGCGGAAATATCGGGAGGTTGACAGCTATGGGGGTAGTAGCCTACTATAGCCTACCTGCACCAAGTTTCATGCTTTCTGCAAAAACTGAACGATTCAGGTAAAAATCTGGCCTTAGCCGCTTACTAACAAGGAGGAAGAACAAAAAAATGCAAAGAGCAAAGCAAACTAGTAATTTCTACTTGATGTTTTCGTTCATCAAAAGACAATGACGGAATTATCCCTGCGAACTATATGTTTTGAATAATGTGTTTTTTATTTTTTGGTGTATTGTTTACTGACTGCTTGATAGTGTACTGTATATCATGTTGATCACTTTGTTTATGATTTGAGAGCAGTGTTTGATTTTGAGCACAAGTAAAACTGTTTTGAAGCGAAAGTTTCATTTTGAGCACATAAATCTGTTTTGAGGTGAAAGTTTAATTTTGAGCACAGGTAAAACTGTTTTGAGGCGAAAGTTTGATTTTGCAAGAGGAGTCAGAGGTTTTACAAATAGTGCTTGAAGCTGAGATTTTGTGTTTAATGTTTTAAGAAAACGGAGCAAGGTTTCAGAAATTGTGTTTTAGCAATTGAGAAAACCTGTAAACAATCACAGCCTTCCTGTCTCTTTAGACACATTGATCTGGGCAAGAGAGGGTACTAGACTCTATTTTTTTAATGCACCTCAGCATGTTTAGTCAGAATAATGATGAAACTGATTTATTTGGCATCAGATCAATTTGCACATGGTCTACTGACACAATGCACAACCACTTTGAAATATTACGTAAAGTAAAATCTTTGAATTCTGCATTACGCATACAGTATTTTAGATAACCACATATCACATTTCTGATATAACTACATATGTGTGGATTTAGACTTTAGTAACGAACATTTTTGCTTCTGTATAACTCAAACACTGAATGGGGAAAAAGGCTCTGGGTAAGAAGTAATGGATTTCATTAGAATGTGTGAACGGCACCCAGATGCCTGATTCACACAGTTTGCATGTCCCGGACAGGAGGTCAGAGACTCGAGTGCTATTCATTACTTTGCTAAGCAGTTAAACTCGCACAAATGGAGATTTTAATTATGATGAAACCTTACAGCAGATGACCACGTCTTCATTCCAGAAATCCTTAGTTCTCTGAAGTTCTCTGAACATTTTTGAAAACGTCTTTATTCACAAAATGACCATGTTATTTCAAAAGACAGGGAGAAGAAACCACAGATAACATTCTGCATCTTTCCTACAGAACTCAAACATCAGTCAGCCCTGGAAGAGGTCTAGACCAGATCAGTGAGATATTGTAAGCAATAACTGACTCATGACATGATAATGATAAACCAAAGCTTCTAACTACCACTGAATTATAAAGCATAATAAAATTGAGGACACAGAGATCAGATGTAAAAAAAAAACCTAATTGTCAAACAAGGCCATGTAACAATAGCCTGGGTGAATGCAGACAAAGCTGTTGCCAAATCTGAATTTGCTCTGCAGGTCCGACATGAGACCTGTATTTAAAATCTTTGTTTAAGAAAGATATTTGGCTGTTGTTCCAAAAAGCTTTGGTTAAAGTTCAATGTACCAATTTAGGTTTAATTTCACTACTGGTTATGCCCCTTGGAAATTGGAAGTGAATGAGAGGTCCCCAGATCCATTTTCAATCTCGAATTGAGATTTAAGAAGCGTTGTGACGTTAGCCAGACTAACGTAACAATGCATGCTAAAATTCTTAAGGCTAAGGCCTCTGCTTTAATAGCGTCTTATCATCCCAAAGAGCAGATTTTGACAGAGATGACAAGTGAAGTGCTTCAGTGCCAGGCGAAGAGATCAAACATAAAAGATTTCTTTGTTCTGCTGTCAGCCAACGTTGATATCCCGTTTTTACAGAGATATGACCTTCCTGTTTTACAGAACATATGACCTTCCTGTTTTCAGATTCCGTTTTATTTCTCTCTGGATTGAAGGACTTAGTTTGTCTGTGATATCCTTGGTAGGTTGTTTTCGTAGTAAAAGTCAGCAGCCATTGATCAATACCTCCCTTTGTAACTGGATTCTGGACATCCTAACCAACAGACCGCAGTCTGTTAGGTTAGATAAACCAAATCTCCTCAACTTTTACCTTCAACTCATTAGCAACAATGATGAGACGTCCTACAGGGAGGAGGTCCAGCACCTAATATCGTGATGAACCGACAACAACCTGGCTCTCAACATCAAGAAGACCAAAGAGCTCATTGTGGACTAGAGAAAGTCGAATGCTGGCACACACACTGTATCCCCATCCTCATCAACAGGATGGAGGTGGAGCACGTCACCAGCTTCAAGTTTCTGAGTATCTCTGAGGACCTTTCTTGGACCCTCAACACCCTGATCAAGAAGGCTCACCAGCGTCTCTTCTTCCTGAGGAGACTAAAGAAGTTCCACAGATCCTGGTGAACTTCTACCGCCGCATCATTAAGAGCATCCTCACCATCTGTGTCACATGGTATGACAACTGTTCTGCCTCTGGCCGGAGAGCATTGCAGAGGGTGGCATCACCGGTTCCTCACTCCCCTCCATCAAGGCCATCGAGGGCAAGCAATTCTTGCGTAAGGTGCACACAGCATCATCAAAGACTGTTCTCACCCCAAACACAGACTGTTCACCCCACTCCCCTCAGGGAGGCGTTACAGGTCTCTCCGCACCCGGACCAGCAGGTTCAGAGGAAGCTTCTTTATCCTACTGAACTAACTCTACACCTCGGTGACAACCAACCAACTACAACCCCCCCCCCCCCAACCTACTGACCATGGGGCTGCTTTGACAGGGACAAGGAGGTGGCCATCAATCCCCCCCCGGACAACTAAACTACCCTATCCCGTATTCTACATTTACAAAATTGCCTCTCTTCTAATCAGAAATTCATAAATAGTTCGACTGGATCTAACTGTTGTATAAATTCTGATAAATGACTGAAATAACTATTACTCCATGCATCACTACCTGAATGATCTGATTATGATATCCTGAATTGGGTACTTTTAATCAACCTTGGGATCGTGTGGCAGACAGGAATACTCAAGAATAAGAAAATCGTAATTCATGAAACACCTGAACAAGTGCGTCAAAATTATTTTTTTCCGTAAGTTTCCGTCTGTTACAGCAGTACAAACCAATTTATGTGGAGGCTAACAATATCACATAGCACAGCAACTCAATGAATAGACAGAATGGGCTTTCAAGGCTCACTTTACAAATTGTGGTTATACAACACTGCTGTGCTTACTCTTGAGACCTTGTGAGTCACACTGTGAGACCAATCTCGCAATGCTCCAAGTAATTGACTATTCGGTCTATTCAATGTTATATCAGCAATGGTTCAGCAGTGTGTCACCCATCAGTTCATGATTATGAAGTAAACAGCTGCTGCTAAAAAATGTGTGGCTCTTCAACCTATACATTCTTAATTTGAAAAACCATTATGACTGCTGTGCAGCGAAGCGGCAGTCATATAGGTTTAGTCAGAGTTTTTTTCTTCTGGATTTTGTTTTTCTTCAGTGATTTTGTGTCAACGATTCCCGGGACACTGAAAGGCCAAGGTACATGAAACTTGGTGGGCATGTAGCCCCACAAGGATGACACGGAACCATTGTTTTTCATTTAGTGACTGTACACTACACATACGCACACACACACACACTCATGAACACACGCAAACACATGCACATGAAGATACATGCACACACATACACACACACACAAACAAACACACAAACAAACACACACACACACACGTACGTAAAGACACATGCACACACATACACACACAGTAGACATAGGGCATTTGCATGCACACACACATGCACACACACAGGTACGCACGCACAGACTCACACGCACTCACACACACAGGCACGCACACAAGCACATGGACGCGCACACACACATAATCTAAAACATGTACACACATCCATGCACAAGCACACACACAGACATAAACACACGCGCACACACACACACATAAAAACACTCACATGCAGGCACATATACACACACACACACACACTCCATTACCCCCACACACACTCACAAGCGAACATACACACACACACACACAAACATATAAAACACACAAACACATGCAGGCTAGCAGACACACACAGACATATAAAACACACACATGCAGGCTAGCAGACACATGCACACACACACTCACAAGTGATGAAAGCTTACACACAGAGAAGCACATATATACACAAAAGCAAACGCACACATGCACAAGAGTAGGGGATGAAGTAGGATATGGAGACCATTGACAAGCGTGATTTATTTTTGCAGAGAGAATGTGCAGGACTGAGCGGTGGTCATATTTTGTACCACGCTGCGTTACATCTAGTTGTATTACCAAATGTATTCATAAACACCCAGCCACCATCTGAAGTAAGAACAGTCTTTTCCATCTAGGCGTCAAAGCATTTCCTTTTTTTCCCACAGCACCAGCACCACCCCATATAATGACAACAAGCTGGTAGCTCTACCAATGAGCAATCTTCCTCGGCATTTTAAAATTCTCAATACCGTTAGATCTGTCATTTCAATGGGGCGGAAGGCCCTCTTCAGGGGAGGGTTAATTAGGAACCTGTCTCCTTGACGGAGCAACACAGTAAGTGTCTTATACGAGACCTTTTTTAAAAAAATCTTTTAGGCTATGCTTTGGTAGAATCAGAGCTCTGCATCAGTGTGTGGCTCTCAGGATGGAATATTTAATGACAAAGCCCGGTCTGCTCAGACTGTGCACACCAGGAAAAGCAATCTCTTGGGAGAAGCATACCGGAGAACAAATTAGATTCTTCTTGGATGAAAGAAACTACCAAACCAAGAATAGAATAATCTCAGCCGTGTTAAAGCATTGTTTTGTTTTTTTTCTCTGTCTGTTGCTCCCTTGCCATCGCTGTCCTTCTAACAAGTCACAAACTGTGGAAAAAAAGAGTCTGTGCGTTTTTATAGTCTGCATTCACTCTGGCTTAGTTGATGTGGTATGCTTTTGAAAGTGTTCCTGAGCTTATAGTGTAGTTTGTGAAATTCATTGTTTTTTTGTAAACATAAACAAAACACCACACGCCTCCATGTGCTAAATAGCTTCCAAGCAAATCAGTAGTTCCATGCTTGCCATAAAGGAATCTACACCACAGTCAAAGTATCTGACTATTCAGTCTATTTAATGTGTGATGGGGTTTAAAACAGGAATGGTTCTGCAGTGTGCAAACTATCCGTTTCACTTCATTTCAGTGTTGCCGACACACATTCCTACTTTAAGCCTGAAGTAAGGTCATCACAAAACACTTGGGGATCAATAAAGTATCTATCTATCTATCTATCTATCTATCTATCTATCTACTTACAGGTAAGAGCACTGGATAGAGGATGCCATACTGTGTATTGGTTGTGAGTTTCACCTGGCTTGCACTGGCAAACACGTTATTGACAGATTGTTCATTTCACAGTCCAGTGCTGAGGGAGAAACAGGTAATAATCAGTATGCATAGCCACAGTTGGATGCCACACTATAAAATACTCCCCACGTCCAAGCTCGCGCCGGATAAATATAGACCAGAGTGTGTCTCAGCACTTTCAAGTCCTGGCGAACAGACCGACAAATCTTCACCTCTGCAGATCAAGGCCACTGTGCAGTTCCCTTTCCTGATTCCGTTTCATGTCACAGCGTAGCTGACTGAGGTTTTGTCAATCACATAGGCTACTGCATTCTGGTATATGGTAAATCATAGGGAACCAAGCTCTGTCTGTAGTACCCAAGCAAATTAAGGTTATGTGCAAAACATTTGAGAACAGGCTTAGATGTAGACCTACTCAGCCATTTTATTTGCCACTGTAGCACACTACCCTCATTACTAAATGCATGGACAAAGGAGGGAAAGATATTCTTTTGTCTAACTGGGGTAGACTGAAGCTACTTTTAAAATTTAGTTTCTTTAATTAATCTTTGCTGTCATTATAAGGATACCCAGGTAAAAAAAAAAAACTATTAAAAGTATACTTTTTGAAAGTGTACTAAGTACCGTTTGTACTTTTTTCGTCAAATCCAAGTGTATTGAATTATGTATTAAGTTCAACTTAATACCAACTTGACTATACTTTGAGTGTAATTAGTGTGCTAAAATGGAACAACTTTTTTCAAACTTTAAGTGTTCTTAAGTACATTATACAAAAAGAGATTTTATGAGCATTCGAAACACAGTCGCAGTACAATTTTGTAACATCCCAAGTGTGTTGGAAATGTACTTAAAAGGCATTACAGTATAACTAATAATAGTGTAGTAGTGTATTTTGAATACTCTTATCCTCCTCATTTCTATTCATTTGGCATGCTTCTGTAATATTTTAAATGAACTTCAAATGTACTTCCTGACTACAATAAGTGCCTTGAAAGTTTGCAGTTATGTTAATAAAAGTATAGTCTTAAGGTACTTTAAGCATTATAAAGGCATACAATTTAAGTATAATATTAGTGTGATTTAAAATTGTACTATTAGTACTCTACCTATTCTGTTAAATGACAAATTACACTTTGATTATGAGAAAAACATTTTATTGACATGAATGAAAACAAAACATAATATTCATCCATAACAAAAGTAAAACATTTTTCTGAAAGTTATGGATCTCTTGAGCATATCTTTTCAAGTTGGATTAGGTAACGCGATAAAACATGCATTTGGGCGTATTATATTATTTCACATGCATAGATTTTTTCGAGTGGCTGTTTGGAGCGCTGGTCAGATTCCTCCTCGCTCGCAGCATTTTCTTCCATGCTTGGGGAGCAGTTTCCTCTGAGTGCGCACGCGCAGAGAGAATTGGTGCGCACACATTTAATATCTATGTGTGTGAAATAATATATAATATAATACACCCGAATGCATGTTTCATCGCGAAAGTGCTTTTTGCCACTATTGTGTCGCGATACTCTACAGCCTCATTGGTAGACCATCAATTCAAAATGCAGATTTCATGAAAAACAAAAGTTGTTTACCCTCCTAGGTGAGAGAATTTGCCCTCTAAGCTTGAAATTGTTTACTGGAGACCCAGCCTACAAGCCAACAACTTAACAGTCTAACATGGCTAAATTTGTAATGCATGATCATTTATTGCTTATTTGTTTGCAAAGTCTTCTGGCCCAGAAAGAAAACCATGGTGGTTACGGATCATGGCTGAGGAGGAAAGGTACAGCTGGTAGAGTTGTGCAGTGAGTGAACTTCCTCCCAACACTGAGATGTGGTGGCAAAGGCTGTGGTAGCTAGCTTCCTTTACTAGCACACCATCTTCCAGTCCAAGATGCATAAAGTTTTCGGTGGCAACCGGGGCTGGACAGCAGTCAAATGCATTGACCTTGGTATTAGAGAATTTGTCTCTGTTGTCTGTGAACAGAAAGAAGATGGACAACATTTTACAAGATAAACAATATTTTACACAGAAATCCATTGGCAATGATGAGATTAATACAGATTATCTGTACCTATTTGCCATTTACTTTTATGGGTCAAATTGGTATTGACACCATCTGTTTGCCATCCTGGTATGGGTAGACCTGGCCAGGTAGTCTTTCCTTAAAGCCAAAACTTTGGCACCGATATGAGTGCAACCACCCTGTTTTCTGCATTTGATTACCTTAGATTCCTTTGTTTCCAATACAACCGTGATACGTTTTTTCAAATGGCATTTTAAATGGGAGTCGAGGGGCACTAGCCCATTATTTTGATGCATGAATCAAAATCATCATGTATCAAAATAGTTCTGCCCCCTCGACTTTCCATTCAAAATGGCATTTGACCCAGAAACGACAATACAGTCAAAAAACTGGTGGCGCTTCTGACTTAATTATGCTTTCAAACGAAAGTTTGACTCAGGTACATTCACAAAAAGACCCTAGGTTGCATTTTGGCTTGAGTTATGCTTTAAGAGTAATGGGACAAGGTCCTGGATGAAGAATATTTACCTTTACTGCTGATTATTTGAGGCGTTCAGACATCTCGGTTTCAAAACTGTCCAGGAACACCTGTAAAAACATAGTTAGGCTACAGATTAAAACTAGGTAAATTACAAACACTACCATGAAATGAACTTGAATGCTCTGTCAAACACAAATAATTAAAAAAAATCTAAATCTATCGCATAAACCAAGGCATAATATCAATCATGTAGCCTAAGCTTCATAGCATTAACTTAGTAGAACACCAGGTTTAATTCCCCCTCTAATATCAATTGTGGAAAAAAAACGTTCTACTTCATAAAATGCATGTAATTTGTCATGTAGACTCATTTTAAAAGATGTCTCCACGATTAAAGAAAAAAACAGCTACAATGTCATTAGCATGCCTAATGAATGTGAAGTGTGACTAGCCTAGCACCATCCTCCTTTCTGTGAGTTAACTTAGCCTACACTATAATATTAAAGAACATTGGTGAACTTTAGGTAAACGTTGCTTAATAAAGAACACACTTTCTTCCATCATAGTTTGTCTAACGTTAGTGTTAGCCAACGCTTGTCAATAATCCCACAAACACAAAGCAGGCTAATGTAACGTTAGTTTTATTCTTGATAGGGATCTGGTCGACGTTTATGACGTTAACATTAGCTAAATTAGCTAACGTGATCTGGCATTGCTAGCTTGTACTAGCAAGGATAAAAACAAACTCTTGAAAGATTGCTAAGCCATCAATTTAACTTCTCCAAAGACTACCGAAGGTCATAAAGAGTAAGCTACATCAGAATCATTTAACAATATGCTTTGGGACTCACCTGATAACCAATAACTTGGCACTTTAGATCCAACTGGCTTCAGCCCTTGTTATCTCATATGACGAGTCCTTCTGGCTCTGTAGGACCAACGTCTCTGGCATGACTAGAATTTATGGTATCTTTAATTTAGACAAACCTGTAACCTTATACGGACCGTAAACGTGTGCATTTTCTGGTTTCTACAGTCCATCTGTCTTGCAAATAAAGTTACAAGCATAGACTGTATAAAATAATGTTAATGTTTGCTCACACCACGTTTTGCTCGAAAGCTGCACAGATCCGCCCACTCCATTTCAAATTCAAACAACCATGTTATTGGTCAACTGGACTGCCTACATTTAACTGTGTTGCCTATAAATTTAACAAAATGCCACATTCATCCTCTCACAAACGTATAGGCTACTACCTTGCTAAGACACAAAATCAACAAAAGAAAAAATATTATTTGATGACCAAAACTGATAGATCAGTGTGTCTAGGCTAGGTTATTGCACATTGCCATCCATGCGGCTGACATATCAGGCCTAAAAGCTACACACATTAGTATTTTATTAAAGGTGAGATGACTATGAAACTATGCAAACAATGTATTAGGCCTACCAAAAATATATACTTTCCATAAGTAGACTATATTACAACTCTAAGTATTAGCAATTTAATACACTTAAACTAAATACACTTCTTTACCATTTAAAATACACTAACAACAAAGTACACTTTTAAAAAGTACATTACAAAAACACTTTGAATATTGCACAATAAGTATATTTAATTTTAGTACACTGAAGTTGAACTTAATAACATCTACTTTGAAGTATACTTTCTAAAAGTACACATTAAACATACTTTACATAAAGTACAAAAAGTGTAAGCATACTTGCTTTATACTTCATGTACTTTAATCATATTTCTAACACACTAAAGTATACTACTTTTTTACCTGGGTATCAAAGCACAGAGTCAAGCATTTGTCACTTTCAATATGTTTGACAAGAATCCCAGGCTTTCTGTGACAATATTGTGACCCAAAGATTTATTTCATTTAAGTTTGGGTGATGAGAGCAATCAAAATACCTCTGAATATCTTTTATAAACAATCACCAAACAAAATCGTAAAGAGCACAAAATAAGGGTGTACAGACTACAGAGCCATATTGATAGCCTTTGCTCTCGAAGAAGTGAAAACTAAAGCATCACTTGAGATTTCCACCTTGGCACAGAGATTTTGATGTGTGTGATTGAACCTATTCTCACTGTGATGTTTCAGATATTCATCTTAAGACATAAGAACACCTCTGTTTCAAGGCACAAATCAAAGATGCTGCAGTGCAGTCACTCAAGAGTCACCATGTGATCACGCTCCCATATGTAAGTAACAGATGAGGGTGTCTGATCAAAACCTTTGCTGACAACCCCAATTGTTTATGGTCTGCTCTAGTCAGTGATTGAGCTACAGAGTACCTGTAAGAATTGGAATATCCTAATCAGAAGCCTTGCATTTTTCTTAGCAATTTTTAAAGCAACATCAAACAACACTGCAAATAATAACCATTCACATGTGATGACATGCAGCAATTGAAAATGTATTTATTTACAAAAAGAATCAAGTAAATTAGAATAACTGTGGAAAGTTTGTATAGAGGTTGCTATTCAGACTGAATCCTCTGAAAGACATTTACCCTGGAGGATTTGTATGGAAATGCCTGTACACCACATTGTATTTCTGATGCCAAGAGATGCTAGCCTCTAAGAGTCAGGGCTGTGCATGGGGAGACAAAATATTCACACCGCTGCTCATTTCCTCTTGTGACTCAAGAACAGCAATATTATGTTCAGAAAAGCTTTGAAACATACTGTGAATAAAGGGGGGAGGGGATTGGCCAGTAAAGCAGTATGTTAACTTTAAAATGTATCACAGTAGGTAGCCAAGCAAAAGCATTTTTTTAGGGCTGTCAATCGATTAAAAAAATTAATCTAATTAATTACATACTCTGTGATTAATTAATCTAAATTAATCGCATAAATGATTTTTGCTGTGAAAGTATTTTAAATATTTAAATTCAAATGCATCATTGAATAATCAGCATTAGTGACATTAAAGTTCAAAAACTCTTTTATTATTATTTTAATAATGGCCATAATCTATGATATGACCTAATATGCTGAGGAAATCAATTCAAAAGTTTTTTTTTTAATCACATACATTGCAGAGGACTTTTTTTTAATCAACACTTTATTTTTATCAACACCATCAAGCCGTTTTTGAAAACTAAATGTTCCAATCAATGATCTAGGCAGCACATTTTCTTCTCTCTCCTTCATTTTACAGTCTAATGGTTACTGGCTACAACGGCTCGGGGTCAAAGGTCATACAGAATCGATTAATCTGCGTTATTGTTTTTAATCAGTTATTTTTTCTCAAATTAATTAATCAAAATTAATCAGTTATTTTGACAGCCCTATTTTTTCTTCTTCATTTGATTGGAATATGGAAAGTGATAAAGTGTTATAAATTCAAATCATGGAAATCCGCCACTGAACTGAGTAAATATATATCCTTGAAAAAAAGCTATGTCCAATCGTGACACAGTCAATAATATGAATCATAGAGGGTCTATCTGAAATGTATAAAACAAACAGACAGAGACACAGTTGTGCAAAAGGGATTTGGTTCAAACCTCCATAATCCACCGTTAAGGTTTACATGCAATCAGAAATGGGTATTTTCATTGGCTTGTTCATTTGAAGGCAAGGGAGTGGTACAAGGACACCTGTTGAGAGAATGTTTAAAATATCATATAGCATCCTAGATATTCACATTTTAACTGAGTGTGAATGAACATATGATGCTTAAATCTGACGAACTCTCAACAACCCACCCCCAACAACCATAACCAAAAAGAAAACCATAAGACAAAATATAAAAAACAATGAACCTTGGTGATCCCCAACAAGAACTGTGTTAATGACACAAGATATGACAAATCTAATTGTTTAAATTAAAATAAAGAGACAATTCTAAGCAGCAGACATCCACGACATCCAAACACGGTGAAGCATGTACACAGTGTGCATGTGCAAGGACCTGCTCTGAGAATTTTCTGATATGCAAATAATAGAGTCTGTATTAATTTTCTGTCTAGTCAGTCCTCACTGAAAAACAGTGCAATGCTTTGATCCATGGCCAAGCTTTTGAAATGGCTGTGGCTTTGCAGGGTTTGGGACCAAACGCTGGCAATTAATGTAGGCTACCTACAACAGTAAGAAGACATAGACCTACTGACCCAGTACCAATGATTTATTGGTAGACCTTATATCACTATAGGACAAGCCCTGTTCTCCCTATACTTGTCTTTATTACACCTGGGTTGTCTAACTACCTGGCAATGTATAGCCTACCACAAATTAAAATTTATTTGATCTAGCCTTCATGAAGACAAAATTATGAGACCTAAGTACTTACTACATCTACTGCTAGGCTACTAAACTCCTCTAGAATTCATCAGAGATTATTTTATGATAGCCTAGGCTAAAGGAATAATAAGGAATATAAATTGAATAAAATTATCCAGGCGCTTTCATATTACTCAGAGAGTCTGAGCAGGTGATAGAACCCATCTAGATAGCCTATACTAACATTACAAAGATGTTTCCAGCTAACTCTCTCTAATCTTCAATAGGCTACACACTATTAAGTAGCTATGCATACAATAGGCCTACCGTAAGACTACATGGAATCCATGGTATAGCCTACTTTTGACTTTTGCAAACACAGTCCCTCAAATCAACATGCACCTTAGTTAAATGTAAATTTGCAACAAACAAAAAGCTTACCATTTTTGTTTTTACTCAGCAGATGTGCTTTGGTCAGACCATGTAGCCTCCTACTATTTACGTAACAGGCTAAAGTATCATCCTCATCATCATCATCATCATCGCCCTGTCAACATCAAAGCACAAACAAAAAAAGCTAGTGACAACGACAGTTTTATTAACATACTGCTGGTCTTTTTTCCACAATTTGAACAGGACCAACAAAGTATCTGCTTTGTCAGAGGCTAAATGTGCTGGAAATGTGCTAGCGTCCTGGTCCCCTTTAAATCGCCGAAATGACATTAAGCAGGGCTTCTGGCAGCCTTTGCTGGATCCAGAGATCGTTGATACGGTTTTGCTGTGTGGGAGGGAGGAAGACAACGCGAGCGGCTAGTGCTGGATGTGTGTGCACCTTGAAGACCTCGTTGCCGGAGTGCTAGTCAATGGATTCGTCCCTGAAGCGCAACTGATGGTTAATGCAATATTACCATTATATTTATGGAGGAGACTACAGCCTACATGCAGGATAGCACTACGTTACATTAAACGTTAAATATTTCGTCGAAGGTAAGCATTAACCTGTTGTTTCCCCCCTTTTCATGGGTAAATTGCATTATTTGAGAGGTTTAAATGTGGTTATGGACAATAGGTAATCTACCAGAATAGCATGGAAAACATGTTTTCCGTCTACATCTTATAAATACTTTTACTCTGCATTGTTGTCCATCCAGTCTCCGAACAGGCCATCAGGCGAGAATAATACCAATGTTATAGGCATTATTTACGTGTTATTTTTTCAGAAGCTTTGGAAAAACTCTTAAGGATTTGGGGCATTTATGTAAAATGTATATTTTAGAAATTGTCTAATATCCTACCTTTGTGATTGAATGTTCAAAACTAAAACAAAGTGAAGTTTGTTAAACCACATGATGATTTCATTCTGCTCTGCTATTATTTGAGTCGTGCGATATTGTGAGCGCCTCCAACTGCTGAGACACAGGAGAAAGATTGGTCTATTAATGTTGCTGTGTTGCTAATTGCTTGGAAAATGGTAGTGTAAGTAAGCCTGGACGAAATTGACTGCCTCCCTTGCTAAACACCTCCTCTGACCTGTCATCGTCTGTTTTTGGAACCTATATAGAAATGAAAATATACAGTCTGACTGCATGCCCGATAAGCTATTTTCTGAAATAATCATTTGGCACTGTTTGACTTATTGCACTCGCATGCTCACCAGCTGTTGGTGGTAATTGTAGTTTTCAATGTGGACCGCCCCAAGCAGTCCATTGCTGGGGAGGCGTGGACCAGAGCCAGACCCTATTTACTTTTCACAACACTGTTGACATGCAATAGCTTAGGCAAACAGCATAAGGCACTAGATGAATGATGTGTGTGGCTAGGTCAAGTTGAACTCGGGGTGAGCATGCCTTGCTGCTCCATGGCCTTTTTCATCACCTTGTTTTTTAATCTGCATCATTTTCGATGAAGCCACATAGACCACCATAGTCATCCTAGCATCACTATACAATCATTACATCATTTTTCTTTGGCCACACATGGATAGTTTATAATCACTGAACTCACTGCAGTCATGGTGAAGCTGAATAGAATTGTCTTAATCATCTGATAGATGATTATCTCAGGCAGGTACTTGAAATAACCTAAGATTTACTTCAGCAGAGTCTCCATAAGACACTGCTTTTTAAAACAGAATCTCTGAATAAAAAGGGTCTCTATTTTAGTACCAGACAAATGAGAGCGAGAGAGAGAGAGAGAGAGAAGTGAAACATCAAATAACATGTCTAACCAGGCAGAAATTTGCCTGCGGGCAACACTTGCTTTACAGGGCTAGTCCTGTAATATTGAAGGCCGGTGTGACGTAACCCATCACTTCCAAAGGCCCATTGTGTTTCCCCTGTCTGACAGGCAGTGCGATTTAATGTCTATTTGCTGACGGACACCCAGCGATCGAGCCATCTCTCAACTTATGTGGAGCCGGCACAGCAGATGCAATTACCTAATTGTTACAACGAAAACGTTTTATTGAATTTCCCCTGACTATTGTTTAGAGGCCAAATTCATAATGATGCCCAGAGGAACTTCATTTATATTTATGAACTCTGGGGCTATTGGCTGGCTTCATATTATATGTGTGTGCTTACATTGCTGCAAAAATGCATATTCATGTGAATTCTTTAATGATGATGAAAAGAACTTGGATGAAAAGTAGAGCACCTTCAGAAGACAGTGAGATTGAGAGGGAGCTTTACACACTAACATACCTTGGCACACACACAGAATGAAGAGAAATACCCCTGCAAAACAGAGGCTTGCATGGGCATGTATGTTGTAATCAACTCAGTATTATGGAGAATCACAGCAGTCTGTGCTTATATATTGCTTTGGGGTGTCATTATGCATAATCTCAAGATGCTGTTAAACATGTGGGGAAACATTGTACCATTTTAAGCAAATCAAGCAAATGTTCTGGTAGCTCATGGGTCATCTGCACATAGCAGCATCACCAGCACAGTAGTAGCACACACAATATGAGCTCATATGTGATATATGATAACACTTCAACTCAACCCGGACGCAACATCTTTGATCCTCCACAGATTGCTCCCAGATTGTGCCGTTTTTCCTGCAGCCTCGTGCCCTTTTGACACCTGGCCGCCTCAAGTGTGCGGAGCGTCGCCGCCATCTGTGTCCAACCGGAACAGGGTCTGATCCACCGCCATGGGCTCGAAGGGTGTGGAGAGGCGTAAGCCCCACACACCTGCGCAGACGCCCGAGGGCAACGTGGTCATGAGCTTCAGCTTCGAGAGCTACCAGCTGGAGGAGGAGGAATGCCACAGCAAAGACATATCTGAAAAAGGAGTCCTCGCTCTGTCTGAGCCAGGTGAGATGTGATATTTACCTGAGTCTATTTGAGTATTTACCTGCTTGATAAGTTTAGTGAAATGCTCTCGAAGACTGTTCTGTTGGTGATGTTATCTTGTTTTTGATGGTAAATAGGCTTAAGTGTTGATTGGGAAATCCCCCGTTGCACTAGGAATTTAACATCTCTCCTGTGTATATCTGAAAACAGTGTATATCTGACTATGGTGGACTAAACTGTTGTTTCGGCTGTTAAGTCTCCCAAGGTTGAGATAGACTTTGATAGACTTCATAATGCATCTTTTACCATTTACCAGTAGGTGATATTTACTCAAATGACTGAAATCTTGGAGGTTTACAAAAAGCTTGACATGTGATTGACAGTGTGAATGTGTGACGCCTTCCTGAAGAAGATAGCAGAATATATAGCTGAGATATTTTCTCAGTCTTTAAATACAGTAGTCGGTTATTTGTGAATTTCTTGTGATAATGTGTGAGTGTGTCTTTTTGTGTCAATCAGCAGATACTGTGTGAACAAAAGGCCCTCTTGTGCCGGCAGTCTTCACTTAGCATGAAGTATGGCCACTACATATGCAATTACATTTCTTCTCTGATAGATAGAAAAATAGTAGATTTTGAATATCTACTGAAATAATCACTTATGTGTACATGTCAGAGACTGAAATGCACTGAACCCTTCCGTATTAAAGCTGTGGATGAACAATTCATTCATTGTCCCAGCTAAGAGGCAGTCACAGCGTGTTAGGCTACTTCACTACCATAGTAGCACCATTCTTACACAGCTGTGAAAATGGTTTTAAGCCTGGCTTAGGTTTCTGAAGAGTCTACTTCTTACGGATCTTGCCTTGCAACACCACATACATATTTTTGATATATGGGAGCCAATGTTTTAGTCTGTCCGTCAGCTTGTAGGGTAGGGGATTTAAGTGCAGGGATGCACATATCAACTTAATACTATGTTCAGACATGATAGTGTATTTTAGTGTTGTAAAACAGAAAAAGGTGTACATTCGTCTTTATTCTGTAATCCAGTATAAAGCATGGTTTCAAATGACATTAAAAAAAATAACATTATCTACAGCTGGATAAGCTCATCAGTGTGTGTGCACTATGACAAATTAGTCAACATCAATAGCTGTCGAGCTTATTCTAAATATTAATTATTACTATGCACATGCATGGATGTACTAGCATAGTGATCACATTTTAAATGAGTTTGAAGATTGTAATTGCTAGATTGTTGTTATAGCTCAACGTCTGAAGACATCTTCTTCTTTGAGAGCATAAATCAGTCTTAAATAGACTGAAATGCAATTTTTTTAAAACGCAAAATATGGAATGTATTTGCCAAAAACATTTAATAGAATCATAGCTGATAATTCTCTCTGACTTCAACCTGTCATCTGCATTTTGCCTGTGGGTGGGGAGATGGTGAGGGTCTAACATGGTTGTAATAATGACCACTGATGCGATTCCAAGGGCTCACCAAAGCCTAATTGTGTTATTGTACACAGGCACTCGTCTCTCTGTATGTTGCCATGGACACGAAAGGTTACTTTAATCAAATCTCCACGTACCAAACATGACATTTTCCTTTCAGAGCCCTGTTTACACTCTGAGCATGTCCCATATGAGATTTTGTCATTAAAATAGCATTGCTGATCTGATGTTTTGATTGCTCTGGGTAAAATATGAGGCTAGAGATGGAGTGCTAGGTTCTTAGCGCAGTATTAGAAACGACAATTTTATTTTATATTAGGAATTTGAAACTTTGTCGGTCAAAGAATAACATAATATGAATTGAACAACACCTCATAATGATAACGTTCTGATCAGAAATCAAAGAAATCAAGACAAATGACAGGATGTTCAGGCTAGCTAGTGGGGTTAGCAATAGATGCAAAATGGTGTTTACACATCAGCACCAATTGTGAAATTGACTGCAATCTTAAACTGATGCTGTATTTACAAGGTCTTGCATTTGTGCTGTTACCTTAAGCGTTTGAGGAGCCTATTCCAGATGATCGTTACCATGGGATATACTTTGCCATGTTGCTGGCTGGAGTTGGCTTTTTACTGCCTTACAACAGTTTTATCACAGATGTGGACTACCTACACCATAAATTCGAAGGTACGCCGTGTAGTCCTGCTATCATGGACACAAATGACCTTTCTTATTCTCAGCCTAATTGTCCAGGCGAGTTGCATTTTCTCTACCATTTTCTCTAAATGTCTGTCCTCTGCTGGAACACTTGACCCTGGTTTGGTTAGTTTTGTGCTATTCAGTGTTATTTCAAATCATGAAAATGGCTGTTCTTTGCAGTTAAATGCCATGTCAGACGGGCCTTTTATGATGTCCTTTTCAGGCACTTCCATTGTCTTTGACATGAGTCTGACGTACATCCTCATTGCCTTGGTGGCTGTGATTCTGAACAATGTTCTAGTGGAGAGGCTGAGCCTGCACACCAGGATCACAGTGGGTAAGGCTGTTTGCTCATGCGCATTGACACAAGCACACACACACACACACACACACACACACACACACACACACACACACACACACACATACACACCAATGGGAGAAGAGACATGTTTGGGAAAGAAAAGCAAATGCGCACAATGTAAGCACATACACACACACACACACACATACTGATCTACACCCAGGCCAGGTAGGCAGCAAGACAAAGACATAAACAAAACCTGGCACATGAACAACACCCCACTCCACACACACACACACACACACACACACACACACACACACACACACACACACACACACTCTTACAATGATGGACGGGTAAACACACAGACAGGAGCAAAGGGCTGGCTATGGCTGATTGACCTGAGAGAGAAGTGGCCTCTAGGGATTTGAGAGGCAGTATGCAATATGCGCATGCACACACACACACACACACACACACACAGAGAGAGACGCAGCTACATCAGTCATGTCTTCTTCCTGACTGTGGTCCTTCCTGTGTTGTTTTGCTGTGCAATTAATGAACACCCTGGGAAATGGATAAAAGAGGCGTTTAGCATACAGTATAAAAGACTGCATTTACCGCGGGTTACCGTTAAGATGCATTTCCTTTAGAATGTGCCACACACACACACACACACACACACACACACACACACATGCACACACACACACACATTAGCAGACATACATTTTAGTCAGCCCACATACAAGCTTTCCCTCTGTGTGTACCAGGCTGTGTTCTGCATAATTAAGCCGTGGTTGGGCGTGAATCCCAGTTATGGCTCAGACACAGCTGTACCTGTTCTGCTTTGATAAAAATGTTCTGATAGTTATAATCGCATTTGTGCATTGCACACTGTTTGACTGTAAAAATGCCGGAAACATAATTGGCGGATAAATACTATTCGCATGCTGCAGTTTTATCTTGAGTAGAATGATCTGGCACCACTGAAAAAGCAATACTTAAAAATAACTGAAGAAGGTCTTAAAGGTTGTAAAATATGGAATTTCATGGATGCAAAGAACTGTGGGGGAGTAGAAAGTTTCGCTTTTAGTACAATTTCGCCTGATTAGTCATAAAATGAGTGTCCTCGAAAATGCTCGAATCGCTTTTCAACATGAGTGCTGCTGTCTCTGGTTTTCTCTGGCGCGAGTTCTGTCCCCCGGTGTGTGAATCATGGTATCTGTCAAAATAGCTATGTGTTATGGATGCCAGCCAATTGAATGTGATCCCTTCAGGTTACGTCTTTGCTCTGGGCCCGCTGCTGTTTGTCAGCGTCTTTGATGTGTGGCTGGAGAAGTTCACCACAAAGCAGGCGTATGTCATCAACTTGGTCTCCGTGGGTGTTGTGGCATTTGGATGCACAGGTATTATTTCACCCCCTGCCTATATCTGTCTCTGCCTCTGTACTGATGGATTGTTGTGTTAGGTGTCTGTTGTTTTATTTGCTGTTTGTGGCACTATACATGTCTTACACGCCTCTTTTCTTTCTCAGTGCAGCAGTCGAGTTTCTATGGCTACATGGGGATGCTTCCAAAGAGATACACACAAGGCGTTATGACAGGAGAAAGTAAGATTACAAGGCTGTACACACATCTCTCATGTTTCACAACACATATGCATTACTTACCACTGTCACTCCAGTGATATTTATACTGCACTGCATGGGTTATTTTTAGCCAGGTATTATATGATGTACAACTAGGCAGAGACAGACTTTTTTCAGTTTCAGAAGGTAAAGTTATAGGCATGCAGTAACTTAGTACCTTGTGTAAATGTAATTAATAAGTAATTAAGTAATAATGTAATAATAGCAATTTAATTAGCCATCTAGACTAGAGTAATTGACTACTGATCATGTATTATTTATAACTACTTTGTCTGAGGCTTTCACTCAATCATTCAGTCAGTATTACTGCTGTAGTTTTTAGCTGAAATACTGCAATGCTCAAATGTTGCAGTGCTCAACACAGTTCCCTGTCTCTTGTCTCTCTCCCTGACACAAAATCCCATCACACCAGCACTCCAGATTTGCCTTAGGTTGTACCTATTATTCTTTTATCCAGCTGAAAGCTGTCATATCTGCCTAACTGGAGATAGGAAAATCAAACATCTGAGCTACCTGTCCTCACGGGCTGTGATTGGACAATAATGCCACTCTATAAATAGATTAAGCACTCACTGTGCTCTACATGCATTATTTATGTACTTTTTTGCTATGCCAATGAAAGACTCCAAAGTATTCTCATAGAAGAGCCTAAACAGTATGCCAAGGCAGAATAAAATAAGATGTTTTTCCTAAATATTCACTGTTTTAATGCTAGAATGAATAATAATGCCCTGTATTATTTTACATTCTTATATTTACAGTTGAAATAATATGATACCAAATGAAAGTAACATCTTTATAAGACTTCAGTTTTTGGGAAGTTACCTGACTGAGTGTTGTTGAATTAGTGTTTGGACTTGAATTAGTGTTGCAAAGAAAGCCAAATGGTCAAAAAGGGCCCCACACTTTTAAGCACATGGTAAACAAGCCTCAACTCCTCCTTCCTAGGCACCGCAGGGGTCATCATCTCCCTCAGCCGCATCTTCACCAAGTTGCTGATCAAGAACGAGAGGAAGAACACCATCATCTTCTTCCTCATCTCCATCTGCATGGAGTTCATGTGCTTCCTGCTGCACCTGTTGGTGCGACGCACGCACTTCGTCCAGTACTACACCAGCCTTGCCCGCCAAGGCCTCAGCCATCCCAAGGATCACGGCCACCAGCCCGGCTCCGAGTACCAGGTCCACCATGATGTCATTACAGAGGAAGTAAGATTTGTAAGTTTATTTCCTCTTGCTGTGGATTTTTTTTAGGTTTAATAATTTTTGAGCGGATTGAGAGAGAAAGAGTATAGTGGCAGTGGTGTAAGGGAGTTGCGACGGAACATGAACGTTTTTAACTTTGAACTTTAAATTGGAAATGGACTTTTAAATTAAGGTCTTGAACACCTGTGTCATACAACTCATAATCATATAGCAGACTGCAGAGCATTGTGGACTGCAAAATATCCGCAAAGCCCCTGTGGCTGCTAACATTAAGGACATTATAGCTTATTAGCTCATTATAGCATATTGCAGAGCACATTTCAATGGAAAACAATAATGCTCTCCAAAAGAAGCATATGTCAGCCTTTGAAGATACCTGGAACCCATTCATAACCTTTCTGAATTTAACCAATACAAATTCTACCAAAACATAGCTGCAGTACTTACTCATCTGCCCTGTCTTAGTCTTGTCTACCTGTCTCGTCTCTTGTCTATCTGTCACCTTGTCTTGTCCTAATAGTCTGATCCTGTCCCACTGTCTTGTCATGTGTCTGTTTTTCTATCACTATGTTTTGCCTTGTGTTTCTGTCCCACACTAGATCTATGTATGCTACCCTTTCACTTTTTACAATTATCTTCTTGCTAAAATATGGTACGACAAGTGAATGTAATTCATTGAGCTGTATTAAAAAATAAAGTTGTCCTCCGAAGGGGATAAAAAACCAAAACAAAAAAACAAGACAAAAAAAAGCTAAAGTCAATGACAGGAAACAGTGTGGCAATATGGCTGGATTAATATGGTCTTCTTACAGCACTACTGCAGATGGTACTAATAGTTAATAGTAGGTAAGTGTTGTTTTCTCAAAACAACATCCGACTGCTGATGATCTCTAGTACATCTGCTCCTACCACCATTCGTAGCGCGACATGCAGAGTCATTTGCCCCAAGCCTTCCAGTAATCTGAAATATACATCTAAACATCGCTCTGTTGGTGCTGGCACAATTAATGGTGTCTACTGGCCAGCCAATGCCATTTAATTAATCATTTTTGTAGGCGATACAGAGTAAGTTTTTCCTCACAATTGGCAAATAAGATATTGTTTGGATTGCTCTGCAGAAGGTCATCTACTCAGCAGCAACACCTGAAACTTCATTTTCACCAGTAGTCCTGAACCAAAATGGAGAATCCATTCCAATTCTCATATTTGCTTTAGGGCCCTAATTAAATAAATCAATCCTGTATGCCCAGCTTGGATCAGTTGTTGGTTATCTGCTGGAAGCAGTTATCTCCAGCCAAACCGACATCAATAAGCCACAATAAATTAAATCAGAACTCTCCCTAAGCACTTACGAAGCCTGCGAGGGAGCATTATGTACTTTTTTGTAACTCTTTTTTTTTTAAACCTAAAGCAACAATGAAATTAACAAGGCTTGATGGAAACAGCATAATTTAAATACTGGTGTGCAAGTTATTTCTCTTGTTTATCTTATTCTTTTTATCCCCAAAAGATTTAAGCAATTGGAAAACTTCTCATTTTGACTTTTTTATGCAGACTTTTTAATCGATCATGATGCTGAACGTGAGATAAGGGAGCAGATGATGATCATTTGTTCTCATCTGGGTTTTGTGTCCTCCTTGAAAATCAGTCTGCTAATTTATTCAGTTTTTTGATGGCTCACTTCACTGGTGGCTCTGAATGACTCCAATTTGTTTCAGTGAAGGATCCCAAGTAAGCGTGATATAGTGTCCACTTAGCCTGAGGCCGTTTGCCGAAGATTTATTTAAGCACTCCAGAGTGAAATAATATTTTTCCCTTCAAGGTGATAGTCTGAATACTAAGAGCCATATTCCAAGATGGAAATGTGTTCCTATAGTAACTGTATGTCATAAAGGCGATGGCCTTGGGAACCTAGCACAGAAAAACGATCAATTCCCTTATGAATGAAGACGCTTACAGTATATGTGGTCACCAATGGTAGCTTATTTGGTTTTCTTTAGCACTTATATCTTGTGGTATGCTATACAAAAGGATATTTTGTTCTTTTGTTTTGATTATGGAACACCGTCACTGGGAGTGGTCAATTTCTCCTGAGACATTTTTTTTGCATTGCTCCAGTTCCAAGTTGCCCTGGGCCACAGTCCTTTTTCTTGTCAACCAATTAAAGAGAGTGCTTTTACTGGCCTAGGCATGCACTTAATCAGCTAATAGTTCTCTCCACATACCCCCACCCCTCTCCACACACACAATCCGCCCACCCCCCTCTGTACCATTCTCCCAAGAGCGCTAGCTCATCAGACTATCTATCATCATAGCTGAGTCCCGGCCCTGCACTCTCAAACAAGGTTACGTCGTCCTGTTCATTTTCGTCTTTGACATGCTTTTTTTTTTCTGTTGTTGTCGCACTGAGGGAAAAAAAGCAAGGAAAAAAAATCACTAATTATCAAGCTATCTGATCAGAAGCTAACTGACAGATGCTTACTGACTGATTCCTCCTTCAAGGAAATGTGTTCAGTACAGTCAGGGCACGTGTGTCCGTCTCTCTCTCTCTCTCTCTCTCTCTCTCTCTCTCTCTCTCTCTCTCTTCCTTCAAGGGCAATGGTGCAGTGGGCGGTTCACCCCTAGAGGAGCGGCAGGAGGGGGAATATGCAGGGGGAAACGCATATGTTAGGTTTGGCATCCCCAAAGCTAAAATCAAGAAGAGCTGGCCAGGGTTAAAGGGTAAGAAAGAAAATGACAGTTTGCTGCAGCAGTATTTCTCATGACAGTTGAATTGCATGTGATATGAATATTCCTACACAGTGTGATATAGATCAACAAAGTACTCTCCTATATATAGGTATAGTGCACATGTCCATACATGTTAACACATACATACATACATACTAAATATTATTGATTCAACCACATTTACTCACACTTGTTCACATTAGCCTGGTCCAAACTCAGTTTGGACAACACAGTGTTCGGGTATCAGAAAAATAATGCACGTTAAAGGTGGTAATGCTTCGTAACTTGGTTGGTAATGCTATGTAACTTCGCTGTGCGTCGTAGCTGTTACACCCTGGCGCGTATAACCTGTGTGAGAGAGAATAGTGTATGCTTCCTCTATGCCTTGACATAGCATAATGATTCCACTTTTCTGCTGTGAGTTTCTGCAATTTGAAATGATTTCAGTATCATCACGATCAACATTAGCAACATTCTATTGACCCTCCTTATCAGGATTAACCCTACCACACTGGTCACAGTAGGCTAATGATTTGTGGTCAAGAGATGGCACTCTAGATAACAATGTTCCTCAAAACAAAATGGAGAGTACGTTGTAGGAGATTTAAGAGGAAACAAACATAATTGTTTTCATGAGCTAATTTCTGCAAAACATTCTTTATGTTCAAAATTATAAATGTGTCTGTGAAGTTTGTTTTAATATTTCATAGTGGTATTTTTAGCAATTGAAATATGATGACAAATATGATAAAGAATAACAAAGTTTCCTTAACTTGCTTTAAACTTTCTTTTGCAGATATGATCCTGCACCGATATGTAGTGTCCCGTGTCATCTGGACCTATATGCTATCAATAGCCATCACCTACTTCATCACCTTGTGCCTATTTCCTGGTCTGGAGTCTGAGATACGCAATCCCACGTTAGGGGAATGGCTGCCTATCCTTATCATGGCTATCTTTAACATGGCTGACTTTGTTGGCAAAGTAAGTCAACTGCAGAAAGAAGACTTATTCTTGTCTGTATGCACTTGTTGTACTTATGTCTGTAGATTTGGATTATAACACTTGGTTAGGTATCAGTTTTTGCAATGAAAGCAAAGAAATGCCCATACAATATAGAGTATGTACAAACTGAAACAAACCAGTATTTTATATGTGCCCATCCCTGTTCCTTGTTTCATATACACATTACCATGTTTAGCACTTTTATCAGTGTCACAGTATGCACTGACTCAAAAGCCTAAAGGTGTTATCAAGAGCCTAATCTGCTTTGAGTCTAAAAAATTATAAAGGGGTTATTTTTGTTTTGGTCACTAACAGGCTGTCTTGCATTCTCTCTTTTGCTTTGTCCTGTACAAATGACGGTGATCTCTTGGCCATCTACCTCCTCCCACCCCCCCCCATGCCCACACTCGCTCCCTTAATTGGTCACATCAATTGGTATCAACTGAGTTGTGCCACCAAACTCCACCCCTGTGCTATTGTGGAGCCATTTCAGCAATGAAGATAAATTGCCGCTTCTTGGAGTTTGCTGCAGTCCTCCCTGTAGTCTCTTTAGTTATTTATGGCCGACAAAGTCAGGCTACGAGTTGGGGAGTGGATGCTCTGCTGCTCCTGTCTCTCATTTGCTGGAGGTTGTTAAGGATTGTGTCGCCTTTTGGATCTCCCCTTCTTGACTGTTAATTTATTTCCCTGGGTCTCTCAGCCAATTTATCTGTCTGTTCTTTATTTAATTCATTATACAACAGTAACTCAGTGGATCTATTTGTCTATCAGATCTGTTTACCTGTTTGCCTGGCTGCCTGTCTGTCTGTCTGTTAAATGCATTAGTTTCCTACAATCTAAACAAACTACCTCACAGCCTGAGTCGGCTACCTGACTCTAGACCTGTGACATCTCCCAGCAGAAGTCACTGCTCTAGTATAGATCATTTATGTACTTTACTTTCATTAACTATTATCTGTTGTTTAGCTTTTATTTATGTAATGCACTTCAAATTACCTTAGTGTATGAATGAATTGCACTATATTAATACACTTTGCCTTGCTTTTGCAGATCCTGGCTGCTATTCCCTACGAATGGCAAGGTAGCCGTCTGCTATTCTTCTCCTGCCTGCGAGTGGTTTTCATCCCCCTGTTCATCATGTGCGTGTATCCCGCTCAGCGGCCTGCCCTCGGGCACCCGGCCTGGCCCTGCATCTTCTCCCTACTCATGGGCGTCACTAATGGCTACTTTGGCAGCGTGCCCATGATCCAGGCGGCGGGCAAAGTGGCCCCCGAACAGAGGGAACTAGCAGGTAGGTATCGTAACACTTTGAAGACACGTTACATCTTGACAATCGGACAGGTGTGTGTGTGTGTGTGTGTGTGTGTGTGTTGTGTGTGTGTGTGTGTGTTTTGAATAGGGGTGTGTGAATGTAGCAGCTGTGGTGGGTAAAACAAATCTAGGCACTGTATATCCATGTCTGTTTGAGTAGGTCCACCATTCTACTCATCACATATTCACACACCCCTATTCAAAAGGCAAAACACACACGCACACCCACACGCACACCTACACGCACACACACACACACACACACACGCGCACACACGCACACACACACACATACACACACACACATACACATACACATACACATACACATACACATACATACACATACACACACACACACACACACACACACACACATATGCACGCAAACACACACACACGCACACACACACACACACACACACACACACACACACACACACACACACACATACACACACACACACACAAACATACGCAAACACACACACAGGCACGCAATCACACACACACATACACACACACACACACACACACACACACATAACAGACACATGTTCTCCACCTCAGTGTTTTTCCTGTGTTTTTCCTCCTCACAGGTAACACTATGACGGTGTCCTACATGGCCGGCCTGATGCTGGGATCTGTAGTGGCCTATGCAGCCTACAGTTTCACTGCCCAAGGGTCCTTGCCCCACCCAGACACACACTATAACTACACACTACTGACTGGCCACTGACTCTCTGCGACCCAGCACGACCTCTCTGCCAAACAACAATGTCTACAATGTCCATTCCATGAAACACGTCACAAGGTGACTGTATGTATGCTTCAATGTAGCAAGATCTCGGCTAAACACCATTTCACATACAACCACACATATCGCAGGCTCTGTGCTGTGCTAACCACTCAGATTTATACAGAATGTAGTCCGTGAAGCGGAACAGGTCATAGACGTGTAAAGAAATAGATGTATATGCTGCATTGTGTTGCCTCTCACTGTGTACTTTGGTTTCGCTATAAATCTACATGGCATATGTGCGCCCCCTTGTGTCAAAACGGGTGAATTTTCTCTGTTGCTGTTCAATGTTTATGTTTGTTAAATGCTTATGTTTGGAGGATCCATAACGCTGTGAATTTTTATTTGGCCCAATACTGAGCTGGTATGAAAGAAGACATACAGAGTACAGTCAATGTGTTGAAACTACACTGGACACTGATGGAGGTTCTGCCAGCATTTTTGTTTAGTTTTCTAAAAAACAAAAAGTCTAAGGGATCCACAAAGGGAATCCGTAAATGTTTACTGTAAGATAAAGTGTCTTTTAAATGGAGCCTGATTGATTTACCTCTTTGCTAATGCAAGTTGAATGTTCATTACTGTGAATAAAAGCTTTTTTTATTTTTAGTTGTGTCTGAAGTTGTGCAGACTGTACGTATGTAAAGATTTTGCATTTCACTTGTATATTAAAAATATAAAAATATAGCCTGACGTAGCCATACTCAATTCTAGTCAGATTATGAGTCTGATACTGCTCCATTGGGACGTAATTATTGGGCGTGTTTCAACCGATACGGGGGGGGGAGTGGGGGGGTGCCTCTGCACTCAATTGGATAGACCTAACCAATCAGAGCAACGAAATAGCTTACCGTGAGGTGTAGGAAGAACACACAAACCATCCTTCTTCTCCACAAGTGCCTTAACATTGTTTTCTGGTCTTTTGTAATCGTTATTGTGCCGTCAATATCTCCTACAACACTCATTAGCGAAATCTAAGAGATACATAGTAGGGTAGGCTATTAGGAAAAAACTGATAGCCTATATCCCCTCCGTTTTTAAAAATAATTCTGTTGAACACTGATATGCTACAAACATATTAGGCCTATAAACAGCTGGGAAAGGCTCAGAAATAATCGTTTTCGGTGATAAAACCTCATTAAATAATATGCATTTTCCATATGGGGTCTTCTTCTAGCCACAGCGTTTTTGTTGCAAACATAGGCCTAATCTAAGGTGCTCAGATGACGTGATAGGCACTGTTGCTCACCTGTCCATCATCGTAAAGCCAGATTTGATTGGTCCGCCAGATCTAGGGTGAGCATAGTTGCTCCACAACGGAGCAATGCCAGACCGAACTTCCCGACCTCAAATGTTGTGGGCGGGACTAAGTTCGGCTGGCACCTAGGCTAATAAAAATATAGAAAGACAAGAAAATTGAGTCTTGAAATATAGAAAATTTATTTTGATATTCAATGAGAAAGAGCTTCACAGACCCTCAAAATGAGGGAAGTCATTGAGGAAGATCTAGTTTTTCTTCCTACTGTTGAAATAATAAATAGCTTCAACAGCTAACTCTATACAGTTTGAAAGTGTTGACTGCATATATTTGATGAAAAGCTATATAAAATGTTATTTACATACCTATCTGCTCTCATTATTACATTTGTCATGAACCATTTCGCAACAGAATTGAACAGACTTGGTGATTACATTCACTATAGAAAACAAATGTAGGAAACACTTTCTTTGAACAAACTGTACAATTTGAAATATTGAAACATCACAGCACTCAAATTGGTTCTTATAGCTACCAAGCCTCTTCATATCTCCACAATGATTCTGGTCCGCACCTTTTAGGCAACAAGCAGGAACGGTTCTTTGCCATCACTTTGGCGTTATGCTACCCCCATAGATTTTGATGGACTCTGGCTGGGCTTGATTTTATGCAGTGCCTTTATGACACAGTATCACTAGGGCCCATGTTATGTAACATCCTTGTAGGTCAGCTCTCGGCATGTGCTGAAAACTGTCAAATCCAAGACTGCGGCTACACTGACAAACTCCTCCATCAGAGAGCTAATATCGCCCTGGCCCTGGGCTCGGCTGCCTGACCTTAATACTTCAAAAGATGTCTGTAGTTGCCCTGTCTGAAATTACACACTCAGATTATGTTGTCAGACAGTGCAATGGAAATAGAAATCCAGCAGATACAGATGTAATCCTCACACATTTTTTTTATGTGATATTACTAATGATAGCAAATGAGAGGAGTGCTCAGAGAAATGCAATTTCTGCGATATCATGCATACATTTATGATAATGTGCCTTTTATGTGCAGCACACACAATGCCATACAGGTGTGTGTGATGAGTAGGTGTGATTAAAGCTTACTGAGTGATCATACAGACAGAAAGGTGCTCAAGACAGAGACTCTTCAATCTCATAGAGAAGCCTCTGTGTAAGGTACAGTGTTCACTTGCAAGTGTGTGTTTGTGTGTGTGTGTCTGTGTGTGTGTGTGTTTTCTCTTTTTAAATCAAAGACGTATTTGTCATCACATCCTAATTCGCTGTGGGAGGATGAAGTGCTACATTATGGACAACAGGTGGGGCTGTTGCAAAGTTTAGTGTTCAAGTAGGCCACCAGAGCAAGGTTCTTACTGAAGGATAGAATGAGGTGTAGGATTTGATATGGTCCTTTCTGGCCTTGGCTGCTGTTTCTTTTTTTGTTTTTTTGCGGTCAGTAAGCTAAACAAGACAAGGAGGCTATTCCTGTGCAATCACCTCACTGCGGCCGTATGAGCACACTGACAGTAAAGCTCAGCGGCTGGTCACATGTTGTTTTTATTCCTCTGAGAAACGAGGATGTCTGAGGGTGTTTGAGGGAATTTCAATTTGCCCACACACCCGCTCCTCTGAGGACATAAGGGAAGGCCCGTAACGAGGAGGCTGCCGGTCTTTATGAGCGGTAATAATGTCCCTCCGCTTGGGTTACCCTGAGCTTTGATTGCCCCATAATGAGGGATGTGGATGATGTATGTAGATTTTATTGTGTGTGAAGATATTGGATTTGGTTTAATGGTCATTACGGATGACTGCATTTATGAAGGGAATCCAAATCAGAATTTTGCCTCACAGGAGGGGAATAGATGTAGCGCTATTTAGTCAGAAGGGCCCAAGATGGAGTGATGAAACTTGGTGCAAGCCACCTGCACTGGTTAGATTACAGAGATTATGGCTGCTTCCTCATTCTATCTATAGGTAAAGCACTGTTTTAAACAGAAATATCCACTGAACCTACATTGGCACTGAACTATGGTCACAATGGGCCTGCTAATCTACATAAAATCTACAAAAGTTATCTTGCTCATGACCATATGTGCAGAGTGGGTAAATCTCATTTGTTCGGAGTTGTAGGACCAACAGGGAGCAGTCTGTGTTTGTCTGGTCTGCTCCAAGGCGTGCCGAGCGGCCCCTGCTCAGGCGGGCTGCTTTAATAATGTGGATAACAGATGCTGATGACAGCAGCCCTGACAGAACATTCCGCCGTCTCCCTGGAGACGCCCAGGAGTGTATCGACATGCTGTTGACACAGAGACGCATTTGAGCCAGGATCAGAGCTCGCGAGTGATCCATAACATTGTGCAGTCTACATCACTAGAGGCTGCTGGGAAGGGGTGGGGTGCGGGTGGGGGACTACGGGTAACAAGAGCGCTGAGATGAAATGAACGAGACAGATCAACCTTTCATGAAATGCATTAATGTGGAGGAATTGCAAACAGCTGTAATGAGAGAACGTCGATTTGGCAGTTACTCTGAAATTTAAAAATCAATCTCTATGCCCTTTGGAGGTTTAAGGCTGATTTGCCCTTAATTCAGTCAATTTATTCTCGGATAATTTATTCATATGAGGGTTGTGGGCTTGGTAGTGGCTATAGTCCAAATGAGTTATCCTCTCTCCAGCCTGTGTGCATTTATATCAACATTATTGAGATGAATTTATGGGCTACCTAACTACTAAAAGCAATTTTTCACACCAGCTACCAAAAAGCCCATCTTACCATTTACATCATCACATTTCTCAAGGGGCACCAAAGAAGAACTGCTGCCTGAATGGCACAAGGGCAAATAGAAAAGTCTGCTGAGGGAGAGGCACAGAAACACAAGTAAAGTGCAAGGGAAATAAACTCAACATATTTTCAAAGTTAGGAAATTAAAAGCTTGGTGACACGGGAGGATACAGTTTTATGATACACTGCAGTATTTCCTGACATGTTATCTCAGCCTGTGACACAGCCAAGGTTTTAGTGTCAGTGTGGGGACCTGTGCCACAGCCATCAGAAAAACTTCCAAAAAATCATTATTCAGCGACTCAAAAACTAGTTATATCCGTATTTACAGTAATGAGAGACTTAGAGCAGCACACATTTAATCATTCACATTGCATAATAAGCTCTGCCAGTGAGTATTGGAGGGCATGTGGACATCCATATTTTTCTCCAGATGAGACTTAATTAGCTGGTTTGATTGATAGGTTTCATATGGCGCAATCAGTCATGCATACACTATAGCTGAAACCTGATATCAACAACACAGCCTTCTGGATATTATTAGGCTACGAAACCACTGAAAAACATCAGCTATATACAGCCTATACTTTTCTAAATTGAGCGCAAATAAAATCTACATGGAGGGAGACTGAATAAATGTAACTAAAGACAACGAGGTGACCTAATTAATAGAGAGGACTACACCAGTTCTAGCACTTGAGCTTGGTCAAAATAACTGTGCTAATTTGGGCCTTTGCCCCATTAAGGGCTCCAGTGTATTTTGGTTGGTTTTGGTCAGGTAATTTTTCACCGCGCTCTAGTTGTGATCTGGTCTACCTCAGCTCACTCTGCCTTGCCCGAGGAGATGGATCAGTCATGGAGAGAGAAACAGGCCAGAGTGCGTTGATGAACTCCCAATTTCTCATCCGAATTGCACAGTCTCATCTACAGCAATGCACCTGTGTGGTGTCATGTTGACGAAGCTGAAACGCATCTCTTCTGAATGCACAGACCTGTATGCTTACCAAGGTTCCCACAGTTGAGCAGTGTAAACCGATTTAGCTTTGGGAAAGCAAACAGACACATTTAGGTTGACTATGTGCCAGTTAATAACACTGGGTTTACACAATCCAGGTGTTTACACGATCCAGGTTGATGGTATGCAAGCGTTTGTTGTGTGAAAATCCCATGGTGTTTAGGCCTACCTGCTTTCTCTGCTACCTACGATACATTGTGGCTGTGGACTTCATATAGAGAAAGGCTACTACAAAATACACAGATACTAAGGCTATACTGTCATACTTCCTTGCTATAAACTGACAAGGACGTTCCTTCAATTTCACGTCTCATTTTTTTCTTCTATTACTCTCTTTGGCAGATTATTATTGTTCTACCAAACAGGATGATGCAAAGGTCACAACCACTACTCAGACAATTGGCGAACTCCAGCTTTTCTTAACTGATATTCTGTTCCAAACACAGGCTTGACTGTAAAAATCCTTACAGAAGGCCTACTACAGCATGTTTTTAATCGTCTCTCTAGCTATCGGACAAACTTATACATGTCGCCTCGTTTCCAGGATTTGTAGTGATATAACATAATAACATTATTAAAATTATAAGTATTAACCTGAGTAGTAACATTACTTTGCTATTAAGATTGGGGAATGGGAAATTAAATTTAGGTTATACAATCTCTACAAAATGGCAGTATGCATTGTTTTTCAGGTTCAATTGAAGTTGTAATGCACAAAACATTGAAGCAAACAGTTGAGAGGTTTCCATTATTTTTGTGTACTCTCAGTAAACTCTGAAATCTACACAGTGTGTCCATATATACATATCTACAGCTTTAACACTGTTTGAAAACGTCTTGCTTTTAAATGTGAAGCTTAAGCTTATATCCACAGCTAAAATCTTCATTTCCTGATACCAGACACCATCATCCGTCTAAAAGATGTAGGCTTTTGGTCGGAATCTGACGCAGAGTGACTAGACACCGGGGATCAATCTCCCTTCCAGCGAGAAGGCGGTCTTAAACCCAGTCTTAAATATTTAATTGGCCACGTGGCATAGGGCACCAATAGTATGACTTATGGCTTTTCAGCTCTAAGTATCCTGCCCTGAGTATCATAAGCTGTCCTCATACTACTATCTGGGAGACTGACCAGTCCCATTAGTCACAGTGTTGTGTAATAACTCTGTGATAATATCTTCCGTTTCATTAGAAAGCTTCAGAGTTTTGTTATTCTTCATGACACTTTTATACTTTTAATATTTATCTATGAGTCACAAACCAAATGAAGAATAGTCTTTGATAGGACCTTGTAACAGCTTTATTACATTTTTCAGAAAAGTGACTGATCTAGTCTTTATTTCAGTTTTTTTTTATCTATAAGATGTTTTCAAAACATAGCCCTCTAATTTAGACCTGCTACTCTCAGAGCTTACCAACAGGGGGTGATAGCAGTCTTGTTTCTTCACTGACTTTTGAAATGATGCTGTCTGATTTCCCCATTCTGTGAACCAGCATAATCTCCCACAACCCTCACCAGTGGCAAGCTTCTTCACCTCTGTGAGGAGCCCACACCATGCAACATCAAGGCTCTCTCTCTCTTTTATGGAGAGTCTAGTCACATTTCGCCTTTTCTAATCGGGTCTCGCCGTGAAGCCAACACGCTAGCTGAAGTGGGTTTTAATAGTTGATTCAAGCAGAATATGGCATTAAGTCGCTAAGTCTGTGCTTTTGTTCCAACATTATAATGAACGGTGGGCTTATTCTCATTTCGACAATCAGGCTGACAAGGAGGAAGAGGACACAGCTGGCCCAGTCACTGCTAAGTGGAGGTAATGACTGAGAGAGTGTTAATGGGACTGACATCTCCTCTGCAGGACTCTTAAAGGCCTGGGCACTTGAAAATGTGATGTACACACACACACACACACATCCAGACACACACACACACACATACATACACACACACACACACACACACACACACACACACACACACACACACACACACACACACACACACACACACACACACACACACAAACACAGACACCCACACACACACACAAAAGAGAGAGAGGGAAAAAAGAAAGAATGAACAAATTCACAGACCATGTATGTACTCAACCTTAAAAGTCCACAAGAAAACAAATTTGCACACAGACACACACATATATATTATACAAATCTACATATACATGCATTCAATAAGGGTAATAAGTGTGTCACATATCTCAGAATCGTTCAAATCCATTTATTGTATGGATATGCAGACGGCATAGTGCTTGCAGAACTGAGACTAAAGCAGTATCTGCAAGGCTCAGCTGCAGTTCTCCAAAAAGCTTTTATGCCTTTTGAAGACCTGAAGGTTTGTTGTCCATTTCAAACATGTTGTTTAGTTCTCTCTTCATTTTCTTTTCTTCTCTTGCTGATTTAGTCATACGCAGCAGAGTGATTGAAAAGAAGTTCATTTTAATTGTTTCACCCCAAGTACTCAAAAAATCCAAGTGAGCTGTGTGAAAAGACTCTTCAAAATAATGGACGTGAAAAGCAGTGCTTTTATGCCCTTTTACTCTGTGGTGACAGATGTACATTTTTTAGTATTGGCCTGTCAGCAAGCATTTCGAGTTGTTAGAGCCAGACAATAGGGACTCCTGCTGCTTGTGTTTCGTGCACACTGTCAAATCCTGCTTTCTCACCCATGGATTAAGAGATAAACACAAACTTGAAAAAGTTCCATTTCCATCCGAAAATGTAATCAGGATTATATTTCAGTGTTTGGAGCCAGTAGAATGTAAATCAACTTTTTAAATAAATAATCATTTAGGTGGTGTCCATAACCCTTTCAGAAGAAAAGCCCCTTTATGCTAACAGTGAGACTACATTGATTTAGGATAGTGCTTTATAGCAACGCTTCGATTTCAGTGCCCTCCAGCCTCCACTGAAGTTTATAGGCTTTGGTGAGGAATTAAGCTTATGAAGTTTCAAAAGGTTAGTTTTGGATTGGATTATGATTGGACTGAAAGAGACAGGGGGGACAGATTAATATGACCTCAATTTGAAACGTGACTAGAATGTAGAAGTGAGCTTCTGAGTATAGAAGTAGAGGTAGCAGGCCATTAGGGAGCCTTGTTGCTTGCTCTGTGAATTACACCATACACCACCTAAAAAAAGAAGACGATTCGTGCCATGTCTGCAGTTTCTGGGATTGTAATAAAGCAGTGCTACACTGCTAACTATGTGTCAGGGCAGTGTCACACACAGCTGCAGAACTGCAATATTTCCCAAGCAGTTGGAAAAGCATGGACAGGGCTGGTAATTGTCAGGTCTATAGGGAGTGGTGTCTCTGTAAGCTTCAGTTGGAATATGGTAATGGGTGTCACTTTTGCAAATGTCATGCATGACAATGTGGTATTGGCACATAAGCTATTCAGATTGTAGGAAGGGTATGGTTTCTCCGCATACCGCCATACTGTATATCCATGAAAATCCATCCATAGGCCCAGGATGCGCTTATGTATTCATGAGAGCCACACATTTAACATCCGGTTTTCCTGAACAACCAAGTTATCTCTTCCTTTTCTTGTGTCAGCGAGCGACAGTGTGTCGTGTGTGGGAATGCACATTCTTTGCATGAGCACATGTCATTTTGTGTAAAGTAAATAACCAAACTGTGGATGAAAAAAAGATACACTTGCTCGCCCACCGCCTTATCACCACAATTAAGCAGATGTAGATAAACCCACTCAAGAAGCCACGAGCCTTTGATCTCCCCCAATCGTTCCCCGACATGCACGCCATATGGTTCCTGTTACTGGCAATCGACATCCAGAGGAACAATAACAAAGTCTCTTGGGTGGCTTGTTATGATGATAAGCAAGTGCCGTTGGTCTGTGGGTATTTCATAACCTTTGACCTTCACATACTAGCGCGTCTTAGGCCAAGTTGAGACCAATTTCTCATCAGGCCGTGGCACTCTTGAAGTTCTCCTCTTTTACTGGCAAACAGTCAGCATTCCTCTGTTTGAAAGGGCTGCTGGGAAGCCGAGGGGTATTGTGTTGGGAGAGAGGGACGACAGCCAGGTTTTATTGAAACCATAAACCTGTTGACGTCACTTCTGGTAAGCCAACCATTCAGGGGAAGTCTTTTTTTTTATGAATCAAAGAGGGGCTGTAACTCTTCTTGGGGTCAGGCTTCACAGTTGAGCTAATGTGCGTTTTATTATTCTATAAACCTGTTTCGGCTTGCCCATTACCTGCTGGTCCCCTGTTAATAGGATCCCCGAAGCATCCAGCCTTTCATATTTTTTCACACTAGTAATGGCTTAAAATGGACATCAATGACTCTTGTAGAAATTCGAACCACATGCTTAGATAGAGGTTGTTTGTCCATACCATGCTTGCGCAAGCTGAAACAGACGGAGTGTCCTCTAAACATTTACCAGCAGGAGAGGAATGGCATTCACAAAGGGGCAAAAACGTGTCACTTCATAAGTGCCTCGACTATGAAGCCTCTTGAGCAGAACAGAGCTTAGCTCCGTTGTCCAGAACATATGTTACTCATTTTTGTTTTTTTACAAAGCCTTGTTATGAACATTTAACCACAGTGGTTGAAATCACAAAGGACTTGGTGAGTGTCATGTGATTTGGCAGCCAGCCCTGCACCATAACCATCTCTTTGTACTATTCATTCATTTTTATATAAAGCGGACAAGGACAGCTCACAGTGATAACTGCTTTCAGCATTAGTAAATGTATGCTGCACAATAAACATATATAGTCAAACCTAATTTTAAACATCAGTCATAGCAGTAAGTTTACAGACATTTCAATCAATGTGTTTATAACTGTTGGTCCTATTTCTCAACTGTGCAGTTGTTGTACTGTGTTTTGTGTGTGTGTGTGTGTGTGTGTGTGTGTGTGTGTGTGTGTGTGTGTGTGTTGTGTCCCTTAATGGACTTTCCTATGAGAGGAAAAACAAGGCAGCCGCTGGTGAGAAATTCAAGGCTGAGGTCCTTGTGCACAATGCCCTTAACTCCTGGTGCTACCCGAGTCATATTTCCCTGAGCCTGCTTTACAGGATTCGTTCTGTGAGTGAGAAAGAGCTTTAAGCAGCAATTTCACAAGGCTGAAATCCTCCCTGAGTGATGTGGAGGTTAGGCTCCAATATCCAACCTGCATTTAATGTCACCATAAAGAAGCCTCAAGGATGTCTGGGATTCCTGTAGAAATAACATGCGGTGTTGCACAGCTCAAACAATCACAATTCTGGAAAATGGCTTACAAGGACACTATTGCAGTTTTTTTTGTCTGACAGAGGTTCTTCTATATTTTCTATATTTCTATGTCTGTCTCTCTCTCTCTCCTCTCTCTCTTCTCTCTCTCTTACTCTTTAACTTTCTGTGTCCAGTCCTTTGAAAAGGCAAGCAGGACAGGCTAGGGCAGTGTGACCCAGATTTCAGGCAGCTGTTTTTCCGCTCAGGATACGGGACACACCCGATAAAGCTAAACTGTAGCTGTATAGATGGCCACCTGGGAACAAGCACAAAAGAGCAAAGACTGAAATAAACTGTGATGGGATTTAACACAACAAAAAAGGGTGATTGTCCATGGTCAAGGGACAGTTGTAGCATGCGCTAATGTGCAGTGTGGGTAAACAGTCAGCGGAGGCACTGGGCAGTCAACGTGTGACCTCTAATGGGTTAGGCCTGTTGTTTGTCAGAATGACCCTGGGGGAATTTGCCCTGCTGGAGAGTAAAAAAACATCTGCCCCCAACAGAGCACTTCAGAGCTTGTGTCTCACACTCATCAAGGACAGTTGTTCTTCCCCATGAATAGCAACCAGAAATAGGCCAGAGAGGAGACACTGGCAAAAGGAGCCATTGGCAATTTAACATTAGTCTGTGTACAGGGAAAGTTAAGAAACAAATAATATGAATAAACAGCTGCAATAACTGCTCTTCTATTCAGGTTACAGTAATATACTTGCTACTACTACTACTACTACTACTACTACTACTACTACTACTACTACTACTACTAATAATAATAATAATAATAATAACCATACATTGTTTACATGTATTTCTTTCAACAGAGGCTGCTTTACAAAACATGCACGGAGGTTGAGTAGAAGTAGAGAGCAATAACATTTGCACAAGAAGTATTTGGACATGACAAGTACGTTCTTTGTTTCTGTGGGGGGTTTTGTCATGTGTGTAACAGCAGGGCCCTACACAGAGAGCACATAGCCTGAGCCGAGGTGATGCACTACATTAGTTAAGGCGTGGCTGCTGTACAGTCTTTTCTTTTCTGGCAAGCGAAGCCTGTCTGTGATTCTCGTGACTAATTATCACGCTTGCATTTTGATTTCGGGAATCAGGGGGGAAAAAATCAAGAGGTGTTTAGAACTTCCAGTTCAATCCAGATCTCAGCAATGGCTAAGAGAAGTCAGTGTTGAAACAGACCTAATGAGCTTTTTTTCTTTTCTTTTCCTTTCCGAGGGAAACTGAGAGAGTAATTACATAGGAGCTGGCACAGGGGCGGCCGGGACCAAGAGGAGGATCTAAAAATACGCCGTCTAGCAGGCACTAGTGACAGGAGCTGAGCAGAGGAGCTCATCACCAGTGCGCCTGGGCCACATGCGGGTCGGAAGGCAGATGGGTAAACAGAGCCCTTTTTGTTTTCTCTCTGGCAAATGTGCGTCCCCTTGATGCCTGGACGCCTCTGAGGCAGGAGGAGGGTGGATGTCTGGCTGAAGCTGGCCTCATTCTTCCTGGGGGCTTTTGCACATTTGCCTCGCAAACTGACAATGGCAGCTGAATTTTAGGCTGGCCCTCACCATGTGGGAAATCTGATGCCCTGTGATGTAATGACTCAAAAAGTACACATGAGAGGGGAAAAAATGGTATGTAGTTGTATGGAAAGGGGGGGGGGCATTATTTAGTCCCTGGTTGGCCATGACTTCCCGCGGAGAGCTGTGGTTTTTGTGCCCACAAATGACATGTGTGTGTCACGGATGAAAGCGGGAGACCAGCGTGAGAGCTTCCCCTGTGGGCCCCAGAGAGATATGGCTATGGGCATAACAAAACCACAGGCATGGAAGTTAGTGGTGAGCATTGCACAGAGAGAAAAAGAGAGAGAGAGAGAGAGGAGGAGAGAGAGATACAGAGAAAGAGAGAGAGAGAGAGGAGGGGGGAGGGTTCACATCAAAATGGACTGTCTTCACTTGACAGTGTCTCTTCTTTTGTCTTGCAAGAGATCTCATGCAGATTTCTTTTTTGGGAGGAGGGAGGAAGGGGGCATTGTTTAAGTGACCATACATCAATCACGCAGTCATTAAAGGCTCATAATGTGATATGATGGTAATGTGATTCAGCCCATCATCGAATTACGAAGAGCCACAACAATAAGTAAATCATCTACAAAAATGAATGGGAAGGAATTCAGTTCTGCTGCTTGAGCCATCTCATTTTAAATTATGCTTTAATTATAATCAATTCAATTATATTTCCTTTTCAATTATTATCCCATGGCTTACTGAATGCGTTGCATTATGCAGTGGCACAAGCTGTGCATTAAATTACAATGCCAATGGCGTAATATATTTTTATTGTTTTATATATAACCTTTAGAAATGTCTAAGAGAGGAATGATATCATACATATTTATCAGTATATTGACACTTTTTGGGATGAATTATGTTGGTTGTTAACCATTTTATAAGCTGAAGAACAACCTCAACATTGTTGTGAACAAAAATAAAATATTGCACCTGAATTATGATGTATTGCACATGGAGCTGGGATTTCCCCCCTAAAGCTTGAAGCATTTACCCTGCTCTGAGCATCTCTGTCCCTGCTTGAGAAAGATCAATAATGCAAAATGACACTTTTGATATTTGGACCTTAAACCTAAAGCCCTCAATTTTCTGTGTGATTTATTTTTGCAGCATAAGCTGTCATCTTCCATCACTGTAGCCTTTATCACTAAATAAAAACCTGGCAAATAAATCTGTTGCATCGTGGGTCATGCTATCCCCGCACACTTGTATTTGTGCCGTGCGAAAGCAATCCTACTCTTCATCTGGCCAATTTATTCAAAGCACTGGACCATTATTTAACACACGTGAGGTCAGGTGACCTTTGTGGTGCAGGTGTCTAGGAGTTAATAGTCGGTAGTTGAGGCACCTCACATCATTTTCCCCAGAATTCAGGATCAGTCTCTTCATACCATCTTGCCAAGAAATTGTCCTGATGTTCCAGAACAATCTGTTCCTCTTGCCGTACAGTCACAGGACTTATTTTCCACTTGGCTTCTCTTGGGATTGATCTTTGATTGATATTCAATACTCAGCCTTCTTTTCTGAAAATTAGAATTCCCACATGAAGACTGAAGAGGAGTCGCGGGATGATGGGGGAATAACATGAAGGCCATTGCGCTGTGTGAGGTGGGCATGTTGCGACACCTCTCTGCAACCTCTCAGTGTTTACAGTGGCTTAAGGGAGAGATCCTCTGTCTAAAATCAGACAAAAGATTAGCAAGGGATTCATCAAGATGTTTCGACTGTGTATTTGTCTGGAACTCATCCTGCAAAATCAATGCTAGTCGTTTGAGCCGCATCAGTCGTTGTTTTTGAACCAAGTGGAGTAACTGTGTGCTGTTGTGAAGTAACAGTGCATAACATTTCTTATGTCTGCTTCTCAGAATCACACTTTTTTTGTAGGAGACCAGTTTGCTCTGCATGAGAGGGAGAGAGGAAACAGATGTTAAGAGCTTACATTTTATTTTTTTCACTTCTCCATTTTTGCTGTCCAGCCAACCATGCAGTGGGCATTTTACTTAGCACAAGGAACATGAAAGTGACAACGAAGCAATTTGTTGTGAAAATGTGATGAGTTCAGCCATCCAGTGGCTTACATTCCACTGGTTTTTACACACGTGGCAAATATGCATCTCTACTAAATGACAGATCAAATTACACCAGAAAACACATGCATATCCATAAATGCTGATGAAGGTGAAATGCATACACTTGTTTTCTGAAATCAGCTGAGTCGCTTACCAAGCTCCAGTGGTTCAACTAACAAACAGAACCTTCAGGGAATCCTTGATTTATTTCTATATGTTGTGGTTCAGTGGGAGCACAGAACCGATGCATTAGTGCCCTATGAAACTCCCAGGCATCCTGTTGAATAACAGAGTTAGAGAGTCATTCAGGAGAGATTATGCTCATGCAAGTTTGAGGATTTGTGGATCCAAACCATGCAACCGTGAACCCACATCAAGTAGCATAATAGACCACAGTAGAACAAAACATAAAGTCAAAGAAAAAGAATAGATACAAACAGAATGGAATAGCATATAATCAAATAGAATAAAGCAGGACAGAGAGGAACAGCTTTGGTCTGTGTAGAACTATTTATTATTATAAATACGTCAATGTCATCACAATGTTTGACTTTGACATTTAGAGAAAATAGACTTTATAACTTCACAAGACTCTTCACAGCTCTTGTGTACATTGAGGTTTCTAAGTGCCTTGACACACACAGATATCACAGATCTGCACCCCCACCATTACTGATAAGATACCCTCAGGTTTATGAAACCAAGGAGATAGATTGATAACAAGGCTTCTGATCATATTTGCTTCAGCGTGCCACTTGGAAAACCACACTATCCGGTCCTTGATTCATTCCACATTGCGAAATAGATAAAAACATTATCATTATGTATGAAATGACTCTTCACTTGACTAGAAATCATTATACAAAAAAATGCAATCAATTTCAAAGAGAATCATATGTCTAGTGGTTCAACTCTAAGGTGCAATAAAGGCAATTGGTGGGTCGTCGATGTTCTGATAGTGAAGGGAACAAAATCAAATCATCTCCCTTACCCCTTCTGTCTGCTCACACCTTTGGTAAGGAAGGCTGTTTGATCTCAGTGGGAGATGCACTGGAGATGACAAATGAACAGCAAGCTATGAGCAGGCCTGTCAGATCTGTCATTTCAGTCATTTCAACAGTGAGAAATCTTTGCTTTGGCCCAAATAGCATTTCTATTTACTCACCGAACACATGTTATTATACAAAACAATCAACGCGCATAGGTGTGTTATGCCCATACATCATGCGCCCTGTGATTTTAACCACGACTCGAGCTTTACTCATGCATGTTGTGCACTTCTGTAACATCTGCTGTAGGCTCAATGAATTTATGAATAATCTAAAATTGCCTGTCACTTTTTGTGCCTTCTAGCATTCTGAATCTCAGAGGTGTGAGGGGTTTATGCTCTCCCAAGAATCCCTTCTTGATGTGCATCTTCACCTCCCCACTGCATGCAGGGACTGCAGCTAATGTAACACAGTTACAACTCGGCTTCTTCCCCCTGGAAGGATCCCACTAGTTGCCGCACCTGTGTGGTTCCTAGAGAACACTGTCAGGGAAATGTCTGACTTTTTGAACCAGACATGTGTGGCATACAGACGGGGCTCTGCACCGATGCTCTCCATACATCGGTAGCATACCCTCCATACAAGGGTGCTTGGCACGAAAAAAGCCCCATCACCTCTGTGTTGCAGGTCACGTCTGCTGCTGATCAACAACGCAGTGGTTCATCTTTCTCCCCGCTAGCACTGCGGAGCTGGTAGAAACTTTACCTGGGCTCCATGGAGTCTCTGCCCACACTGCTCTTGCATGGATCTTGTGTCAAGAAATGACTACATCAAACAAAACCGCCCCTATTGTGCACGATGGACGACAAAAGGGACAGTGAGACAAGATTGATGGCGTCGAACAATAAAACCCCAATGACTGTCATTTGTCCTTTTCCAAAATGAAACACAATGGACCTTTGAGAACGAAATTATTTTGTCTAGAATGTCACAGAGCACTTTTGTACTTTGGGGAGGGAAGAAGAAGAAAGCTAAAGAAAGGGTTGGTGACCTTCAGCTTGATTTGAAAGAGAAAAGGTGTTGACATTATAAAATACGCTGTTATAAATCTGCTGAAAACAAAACAAGGTTCTCCTATGTATGTGCAAATCTGACAGAGCACTGTAAACACTCTGCAAGCAGTGCTCAGGCTGAAATAATTGACAGACACATTACTGTTTTATGGGAATGACATTTCAAATGTTTTTATATCCATATCCGTAAGAGAAAGGGATTCTTTAAAAAAAACTATGTATGTGTCTCCAGTATTAATGTCACCATGTCATCACCATATCAACCACAAACATGTTTGGTGTTGGATCACGGGGCAAAGTATAGATTAGAAGGCTGCAATTAGATTCCATCATTATCATACCTTAATCATATTTGGCGTCTAGAAAACCCCTTATTAGATTCCAGCGATAGCGTGCTGTGTAGATTCAATTTTGCTGGCAGCCATTCTGCACTATTCTCGAACACTTTACTTCATCACGCTGTCAAATCGATAGACTTAAACACCTCAACACCAGAATTAACTTGCATAATGTCATGTTTTCAGACATGATAATGAAACAAGAAAATAATTCAGACATACCATATTCTATGCACATGTTTGTTCACCAGAACAAGCATGCAAAAATATAAAATGAGAGAGATCCTTATGTGTCCTTATGTTATTAGGTCAAGCTGTGGAGTTCTAATGTTTGTGTATGTTCCCTTACATTTCCACTGAAAGCAGTATATGTAGACTATAGGATCCCATTCAGACAGACCTTGAAAACTATTTACTGGATGTTTAATGCACTGTGTAGGTGTTCTATCTAAATGAGAGCCTGAACTTTAAGCTGAACAAGCTTAAAGTTTGCAGCCTGCCATAGTTGTGGCCGTGCCGTCAGAGCCGTGGTGGTGGTGGTGGTGGTGGTGGTGGTGGTGGTGGTGGTGGGGCATGTAGAGCTGCAGTGATGCTGGGCTGTAGTCTGGAGGGGGCTGGATGACAGGACTGAGCTGATGAGCTTTGTGGCTCTGCCTCTCGCTGAGCCGCCATGGTGTTGGGAGACTGAATCTGCTCAGTCTCCTCCTGACCCCTTCCACTCGCACGCACGCACACCCCCAACCCCCCATCTCACCCCTCGAGGGGGCGACTGACTGGGCTAATCTGTGGATGTGGTGCTGTAAATCCCAGTCTTGCTGAAGTTGTTTTTGCCCACATTCGAACTCACTTTATGCCATTGACACGGTACAAGGAAATCTTGTGCATTAGGACTTCTGTCAAGGCCGCAGCTGACCAAACTTTCCGGCGCCTAGAATTCAGTTACAAACCATAAAAGCTCTCTTAAATAATTGCTGTGATGCCTTTTTTCTGGAGGGTGGGGGTGGGGGCAGGCAGAATGGGAGACCACATAGCAAATTAAACTGAATCTTTTTTCAGTTTCAGCAACTTGGAAATTCATGTGGCCCATTGAAAAAACTCTTTCATTTCTATTACAAATACATTAAAACACAGAAATGGGCCAAGAAATCCTTTTTCCCAGGGTTAAAAAAGGAGTGTATAATTAACTTTCCCCACTAGATAAATTGTTTAGTTCAGGAACCCAGTGGCATTTAGCATTTGAAATAATCCCCCCCCACACACACACACACACTTTGCTGTTGCACTGTACAAATGCCATTTGAGGAACTGGATCTCAATTAACGTTTTTCCCAGGCCCTGTCTGGCTTCCCAGGAGGGAGGGTGACCCTTTCCCTTAACTACAGAAGCACTGTCACCATGCATTGAGAAAACCTCTCATTATTCCAGCCGAACACATCAAAACCCGCCAAATTGTACATTGAGATTTCTCTAGGTCATAGCGACGCCTAAAACTTCACATCTCTCAGCTCCATCAGTGGTGGCCTAATTATCAAAACCCTTTGTGCACAGTGCTCACAAAGTGATGCCTGTCCCGCTTTTCCAGCTCAACAGCTTGTGATTCCTTTGAAGACGTCGAAGATTTTTGGTGGGAAGGGGCCTAGTGCATTGGACTGTGCAGTCCTCCACATGTTGTGCTTTTGTCCCTGCAGAACATATCAAACACAGACAAAGCTAGCATGTTAGACCACTGACTCCTTAGGAAGTTTTTGAAAAACATTCTCAGCTTTTTGCAGTTGTCTTTGAAATGTCTGGTGTTAGCCAGATGATGTTAGACCACTTACTCTTTAAGAAGTAAAGAAAACTTAAAAGATCTCCTGGACCCTTTCTTTCTGTGATAATGCTCCATGTGTCCACACGTTTCAATATCTGTAACAGCAAGAGGCCCCTTAATGAAGCCAGCAGCCCATCTACCCAGAATAGGCGTAACCCTGTGAGGCCTGGTTTCTCACCCTGACCGGGCAGGGAGGGTGGGGGGTAGGCGGGTGGCTGGTGGATATGGCTTCTTAACACCTTCTCATATGGCCCGGCTGGAAGCCGATGGAGCCTCAACCCTACCCCCAGTGGCTCTTCAATGACACAGGGATAGGATGTAGACTTGAATTCTGCTGCGCTTGTGCTCCCTCTCTTTTTCTCTCTCTCCCCTTTCTCTCTCTGTCTCTCTCTCCCTGAAATATATTCCTGCCACCGAGCATCCACGGAGCACACAGGCACGCCGCTGGAGGTCAGCCAGGCGGACCTTCAACATGGGAGGGCAGCTTAAATGGCCGCGCTGTGGAGGAGGAAGCCAAGCCCCGAGGCCTGTTTATGTGCTGCGGTGCTGTGGTGTGGCTACGACCAAAATACTTTGATGACTGAGGCAGCTCAACATCATGTCTTTCTCTTTAAAAGGGCTGACACGGTGGATTTAAGGGTTCAGGAAGGATGAAGAATCCTTATTAATGGATGCTTATGAAAAGTGTCTTTTTTCCCCCTTCGTAAGTATTTCAGTAAGAAATTTGGGAATGCGGAAAGTTAAATAAAAAAGGGTGCATCAAAAAGCCAGTTAGGCTTTCCATTACACGTCTTATGAGAGAATTCGTGTTCCTTACCTCTGAACGATGGAAACAGGGGAGATTGATCGAACAACTGTGGTTTTAATCATCGAGCCTTTGTACAGTGATGTACTGCTCTAAAACAAACTACCTCTTCAGTTCAGAGCACAGTGAATTTCATCGCTGTGCCATAAATTTCATGCACACAATCAATCACATTTTACTAAATAGTGCCATAGGTAGTAATCTGTGCCTGGGTAAATCTGTCCAACCTAAACAGCTCCCTGTGCATTCATGTGAAGGAGCCCAGACTGAGGCCCGCGAATACAGAAAGCAGAAGTGTTGTTCGCCAGCAAGATTTTTCTGCAGAAGAAGAGGAAGACGTGTAGCTATGGATTCAAACTCACATGCTGGCTGAAGCACTGCCCTTTATAGTCAAGAGCTCTGGCTCCTCACCTCTGAGAGAAGGTTGCCACAAAGCCGGAGTTAATTAAAAAAAAATGTTAAACCTACCAACACCCCCCCACACACACACACACACACCAGCCACCTTACCAGCTCCACTCATTGGCAGCACTTTCAATAGCCCTCTCAGTTTAGCGTATGTTTATTTTTTTTCATTGAAATCAGTTTCATTTCCTGTCAGCGCTCTCTTTCTCGTTGCTTTTTTTTTTTTTTTTTTTTTTTTTAGCTTAGCTCGCTTTGTGTTCTCTCCCTGTGATTGAGTTCCACTGGAAAACGTTGAAGCCAAAACAACATTCTTATTCATTCGATTCCAGACCAGAGACGGCTTAGGGATTTTACTGACGGATTTAGCATTGTCCTTCTATTAAAAACTGGATTAACTGAAAGAAATGGGGAAAAGAAACTGGTTTTATTACATCCTAGAGTATATTGTGAATGTGCTTAATGAATATTTTATAGCATGCTGTCAGGAATTGTATCAAATGCTTTTGACAGACGTGTCCTTGTAGAGTCGTGAATAATAAAAATCAGCGTGAGTAGTATATTCAGAAGCATGTTTTGAGCTATATTTAGATTTGGTTACTCATGTAGTGTCTGATGTAGTGTAGAGATCTATCCATCTATCCATATCTCCCCCCTGCATTAAAGCCTCAAATTATTAGCTGAGGGGCTTAGTTATGGAGGGGTGATGAAACAACCAGAGCACAACAAAAGGCAAACAAACTCATGAATGAGAAAGCCATGAATATATGCGATGGCGTTGAAGTACGCGGCCCGGAACGTTTTGGCCACGATGCTGGATATGTCCCACAGCACATTTTATTAAAGGCCCGTGACGGACAGCCCATGATGAATTGCGCCCTGAGAGAAATAAAGTCTGTCATGAGACCTGGCCTCCTCCTATCCCCCCATCCTCCTCTCTCGGAGATTAAACCCTCAGCAGGCAACGTCTTCCTGGGTGGGGCCTTGGTGCCAGCAAGAGGCTCATGGCAACTCGTCCTGGCCCGCCTGTCAAGTGTGGGGAGGCTGTCAGCTGCTGCCACATAACTGAATTCATATGGTGGTGGTGGTGGAGGAGGGGGTTGGGGTTGGTGGGGGCACCAGATCACACTCCCAAGAGATCTCTACCAAGGACCCCTCCAAAAGGGACAAGGGGTGGGGGTGGAATGTGAATGTTGGAGGGGAGGGGGGTGCAGAGTTCCATAAATTTTGCATCTCACTGCTGCTACTTCACTTAAGTGGCTCAAATAAAAAAAAGGTGGACTGAATTTGGCATGAGGCAGGCCCTGGATGATTTGTATCACCATTTGGAAAACGGAGAAAAGGGACCTGCCTCTACAAAAGGGGCTCTCCAGGTATGTAATCTTGGCATAAATATACAAAGGGATTTTTTTGACAGGTATTGCTGTCAGGGAGAGACATGGTTATCTTGATTCTATTCTACCTATGGGAATGGTGTAATGCACTGCTGTGATTACATTAGCAGGCATGGGATAGAATGAACGAGGTTCATGCTAAATGTTAGAAGGCTAAACCGGAAAAAACTGGTTTAATCACATCCTCTTGTTGAGTGATAACATTGATTCTGATCCAGGATGTGGCTAGGATGGTATCCAGAATGTTGCTAGGGAACGGTATCTAGGATGTTTCTAGGATGGTATCAGAATCTTAAGTTGACGACATCTCACCAGAGAGGGTTGAAACAGAGCAGTAATCAAGGATTTTTGATTTCACCATGTGATGGGTTTTCCCAGATCCCATCACAAATCTTAAAGAGGCATCCAACCTATGTGACCCATGTGACAGTCACTACATTTTATACTTTCCCATTATCTGCATACATCTACATTGAGAACCTTAAAGGACAACTGCGGTCTAAAAACCTAGGAGAAGTCCAAGTCGATTGCTGAATGCTGCAAAGACTAGTGTTAATGGACGCAAAAGGAGAAGAGTTTGGTAATTGACTTGTACTGTCTTTATACTCACAAGATAGCGACGACCGGAATAATAGTAAGATAATTCCCTGACTGGCCGAATAGTCTTTTTAATACCCTTTTCTGTACACTGTGTCAATAGGTACCCTCTCCACAGTATCACAGAATTGCAATGATATTTTCAGCCTTGTCAGTGCCTTAAAGTGTCACTCTGGGGTTAAAACAACCTAGGGTCTATTTATGGTAGTTAACAAGTTCACACTTTTGATTGAGAGCGAAATTATGTGAATTGTTGGAGTTTTGAGCAAGACCGTTTTTTGCATTATCACTTAATGGGATCTGACTGCATCTTACAATACAAACATGCCTTACGTTCAGCCATATCTGCGCAGCGCTGCAAGATTGAACGCGCCCGCTGATTTGACACTAGGATCTGGAAGTCAGCCAAATTTTCTATGATACAGGTCTTGTTATAACCTCTCTGTACACTTTCAAAGTTTACAATACTTTGGTTTGTCTGTATAAACCCTCACAACACAGAAGTGTAACTATATTATATTCATTTATATTGTTAGTGGTTTGTTTATTGACGTGCTAGTTGCCCCTTTAGCTTTCACTATAAGTCCATTCAGTGATAATGCAAAAAATGGTCTTTGCTCAAAATTCCACCAATTCACGTAATGTTGCTCTTAAACTAAAGTTTGAACTTGTTAACTAACCTTAAATAGACCCTAGGTTGTTTTTACTCCAGAGTTACACTTTAAATTAGTGATTCACTTTGACATAGTGGTAGCGAGTTTGCCCCCAAGGCTTTCGTTATATGCTATTTCATTGTAAATGCATATTCTGGTAACTCAAAACTACTCTGGTTAATGTTTTGGTCCCCAATGAAAGTTTACACTTGTTATCATCCAAAAATGTTCTTAGCCTGGAGCTGTACTTTAAGGTCAGTCTTGTGTAGGCTAGTTAAAAATCTGTTTCTTGGATTGGATATCTTGCATTTGTACTTCTATTCTCATTTCTCATAGAACATAGAAAACAACCTTTTGTTCGTTCCTGATAGGTTTATTTTACAATTAATTTACACTTTCAAACCTAGTAGGTGGGGTGGCTTTGAATGTGGATATCTAACTCAGTATATATAGCCACAGGAAGGTAGCCTGGAATATCCAGACCCTGGTAATCTAGAAAGATTAAGGGTCTGGCCACGAACAATGTAATGGCCCAACTCGAGGGGCGGCACCAAGCATGCATTTGAAAATCTCACTGCACGCAATTAGATAACACTAGACCAATGTTTACTCTGAATGATTCTGGACTTCGACGCAATTGGATAACACTACGACTAATGTTTACTGACCTCCAACGTTGCAGCGCTGTCATCATCAGTTTAACTCGCCTCTGGCCCACCTATGTCAGATACGCCGATTTGATTGGTTCCCCGGGATGAAGGGGTAAAAGTAACGTGCATCATTGCTCATTGCCAGAGCGTCTCGCAGAGACAATTCCATTGTGCTCTCGCGAGAACTCTGGATTTCCAGGGTAACAGGAAGGTGGGCTAGAGATAAATATCACTGATCTTCCTGAGGCACGTTCAGCAATAGGGACACATCCTCATAGTTACCATTCACACCTGCAGGTTGTCTGTAAAGTTATGTTAGATCAATTGTGGTTTTGCAATCCTCGTCTCTCTGTTTCCTTTTTTGCTAGTTTTCACAAGTCACCTTGCAGAACATGTGCACAAGTGAGGTATGAGAACTTAAACGTGAAGCACTGGGCCTGAAAACCATTAGATTAAGGTACATTAGAGAAATGTAACGAGACTTGGTGTAACAAAACCTAATGATTGGTCGTTTTTAATCCATGAAAATATTTAATCTGATGACATTATTTTTAAAAATCAAATATGGATTGAGCCACCCTCCAGCAGGGTATGCTGTTTTCTCCATGTTCACAATTCTCCATTTTCCATCTTAATATAGATCTCAATTCAATACAGGGATACGTGCTAACAACAATAATAATAATACATTTTTAAAAAGTATTTTCTCCATTGCTAACATTCTGCCCTTGTGAATCGTAGGTCTGCATCACTGAGGGAAAAAAAGAACAACAGTAGCGTTCACTGCCCCTTGTCGCCATCTAGCTTGTTGCCATATACCATTTTGTATGTCATGCAGTCATACAAGTACATTGCTGTAGACATGTAATGGGAAAGAGTATGTAATGGGCAACAGCAGGTGTATTACATTTTAAACATGGTATGCCTTTTAGATACATTGCCAAAAGGTCTGCATTATGGAGATCCTAATTTTGACAAGCTTACTAGTACAGCTCACTAGCTCACTCCTGGGTCAGCTGCAAAGATAGACCCCAGCTGACTCTGATAGGGGTTTGACCCTCATCTGATCTGGTGTTGATCCGGCAGATCTGAGCCAAAAACTGCTTGAGAAATGCTATCGAATGCTATCTGATGCTGTCTAAACTTGACTGACAGACTGAATTGTGAAAGACCTAGTTCCCCCTACCTGCCTGTGTGTGGTTTGTCAGACCCGAGAGTATCACCCCCACCCCCGATTCTGACATCCTTTACGCTACGCCACAAGCAGTTCTAAATTTTCTCAGAAATCCATTACATCACAGCTCTTCCTTCCTGCCTTTTACATGTAAAACCGCAGCAAAGTGCCTCGATCCTGCAAAGCAGCAGCTTGGTACAGATACATCTCTAATCAAACATTACGTCCTTGCAAGGGTGATGGTTTTGAGGGCGGATTGTTTAATTCTGCAATGTTTGAACTTGTGGACTTTCATTATTATCACATATTACGATGTAATAACCTCTCAAATAATCATGCCATCATTGTTGTTGGCTTTACTACTCAGTTAAAGTTTGTTGTTTGCTGTAGTCCAAACAGTGTGGTAATTCACTTGTTATCGGTTTGAGACACTGTCCTACTACCACACAGGCCTATCAAATTTCACTTCCTTGGGACATCTGACAGTGGCTCCAATGCACAATGCCTCTCATGTATGATCCTACACACTCTGCTATTTCAACTGAAACGTCTCCAACCATTTTTCTTTACCCATATTAGGGGTCTAAAGCCAGACCCTTAGATCAGTTAAATGTTCTCCTGCCAAAGAGATCTGTTCAGGAATGCCGTAGTAGGTTGCCATTTCACGGACTGATCGCTGGTGTAATGAGAACCGAGAGCCAAGTGTCCTCTGTCTTATTTCGACATGGTGGGCTTATCTGTGCGTCAGCTGTGGCTTGCTCTTTTGAACACCAACTCCTCTCTGACTCACTCTAAACTCTGAGTGGTCTGTTAGGTTTGGTGGAGGAGAACGAGCCAGTTCATCTCATTAAGGGTTGTGTGTGCTTGTGCCATTCATCACTGTAATTGAAGAGGATTACAACAAATCAGTTTACAGTCTGAATTTTCTTGGACGGTAAACGGCATCATGTGGTATGAGTTTGACTTTTCCTTCCCGCGTTGTGTACATGTTTCATATCTGGTCAAAGAGTAGGACTAGATAGTGCAGACAAGATCCACACCCTTGTCCTCTGCACTGACTGTACCTGATTCGAAATGCATGTGAATATACAAGAGACTATGGTGAGTCCTGGTGATTGAGGTCTGCGCTCCAGAGGACTCGTGATTCACCCTTTCTGTTGAATTTTGTGTCTGCTATGGCTCAAACTGGAGAGTGTCCCCAGGATCTGAAGACCTGCTTGGCTCTCCACATGTTGGCCTATGCCCTTGCTGGGCATTCAGGAGTGAAATGGAGAGATCAAGGTTTTACCTGCATCGTCTGATGGATGATGAGGTCTGTGGAGTTGTTACAGCAGTACTGTCCTTGCAAATAAATGTCTCTTTCTGCGAACCTGACTGGTAAGCAGCACACTGAGGCATGTTAGAATTTGGTTGCTGAAGCGTAGGCCCACAGTGCATTCAACTATTCAGCTGTATGTGGGAGGCAGGCACCTTGATCTCTCTATGCACTTCCTTGCCACAAGGGAGAAGAACGGGAAATGTTGTTGGCATGACAACAACTTTCAGTTTAACACATCCTGAATCACACAATGCTTATGTGTAAAACTTCAAACCAGGTTTTTGATTTAACTTCATGTATATCTAGATGTGAAAGGGGTGCCATATATCGTATATTGTATTGCTTATGCATTAAATACATTAGACTGAAAGAATAAAAGGATCAAACTTGGAGGATGGGGGCAGAGAGGGGGCGACTGGTAGTGCCCTCATGGTTCAAAATGCATTGCTAAAGTGCCCTCAAAACTAAGTGTCCTACTGGATGGCCTTCACATGAGAAAAATGCTTCAGTGTCCTGTCCTCTGGAGTGCCCCATACGTTGTGAGGATTTGCCTCTGAAGTCAGAAAGTTCAACAATGTGTCTTAATCATGTGTGCCCCTTAAAATTGTCTACACTTGGCATTCTCTATGTGCACCCTTCCATTGGAAATGGGTGCCATTATGTTTTGCCCTCTATGCTCCCGTGTTCCGATACAGAATGCAGTGTTGTATAGTGTACTACAGGTTAGAAAGCATACAGAAGTGCCAAAGCAGGTGCTCCTCTAGTGGATAAAATGTGATGCCGTGAAGTAAAGTGTCCCTACTTGCATCAATTTAGGGAAGTTTCATACTGGATTCCGCTGTGGTAGAAAAAATGTGATTGGTGCCCTTACAAGAGGATAAACTGGTTCCCTATACGGTGCTTGAAGTGTCATGATTTAGTCAACACTGGAACATGCCATTGCAATGAAAAAAAAAGTGAAAATAAGATGTAGTGCCTTTATGTTAATATGTTTTCCTTACCACATGCCCTCTAGGGAAGGTCTTCCCAAAGTCAGTGCCATGATCATGGTCTAGCGTGCTACCAAATACTTTTTTAGTACGTTAATGGAAGGGTCAGATAAGTTAGGCTAATATCTAGCTGCCATTTCCAAATGTTAATGTCTGAGATTGAGATATGGTGGCCCTGTATCTTGTCTAAAAGTCTGAAGTGAACCGAACCAGTAGTGTATGTTATGTAAGCGGACACGGACACACACACACACACAGAGAGAGAGAGAGAGAGAGAGAGAGAGAGAGAGAGAGAGATGGACAGAACACATTACAATACCCTTCCCTTCATGTTATGGGCAAGAGTGCAAATAATGGAGTTACCCTGTTGCTAACCATTTGGCAAGATCAAGGTAAAAGGGAATAAAAACGATTAGACCCATTTAGCCTTCATTTCAGTTTCTCTTGCAAGTCATGGGCTGTCTTTAGCCTTGCAGTTTGTTTCAAACTACGCAAAAATGATTCATTTAGCTGCCAGAATCTCAAACATTTTCATGGGGAGGTCCCCTGAATGCCCCTGCACTTCCAACAGCCTGGGTCCACCACTGTCTGGTATGGCTTGACAAAGCAACTCCATTTCATTGAATGGTTGGCAACGCCACACATTAATCACCATTATTTAATATTGAATGAAAATATTGTTTGTCCACATTTGGCTTTAGTTCATTTGTGATTCATCTCATTTTTTTTCTCAAGTTTTGTTTTCTTTTTGGCCCATTCAACTAGGTCAGTATAAACATTAGTAGACAGATCTTTGCCATGTGCAGTGTGATATAACCCATACATGCTTAAGCTTATAGTCAACATGTGCCACAATTGAAGGGTGTGTGATAGCTAGAAAAAAAAAAAGGCTGTGAAGTGATCATGCAGTCAATTGTGTTTAAGTGGAATATTGAATAATACAATTTACAATGATCTGCTGTTATGTTTTAGCCGATTTTGCTATAGATCCCCCTCTTCTTGCACCCTCACAGAGGAAACTGTGATAGTTGGATGTTGTTGGGGGGAAAAGATACAGTGATCGAATTTCATTTGAATATACATGCAACATAAACCTCTCACCTTTAGACCTAATACTTATTGCTTATTGTCTTAATTTTCATGTAGATCATACAGTCATTGAGGACAGTTATAACCTGTCAGGGACAGTTGTAACATATAGAGGGCAATTGTACAGAGTTTGTAATGGTAGGGCCTAAAGTAAAATCTACAACACCAATGCATTATTCACCCCAAATGGTGATGGATAAGGTATAAGTTGTGGTCAATACATTTGTTTTCAAAATGCCAGTGAGATAAATGCTCACAAACCATGAATATTATTTATGCAAAAGTGGCTAGCCTGTGCCATTGGGTAGCTGTGCTTGTTGCAATTAAGCCTTGCATTACTTTTGTCCCAGCTTCCAAATAAGACTATTGGGACTAGGACTGCACAATTAATCGATTATAATTTAAATATGGACCTTGCAACTCTGTCTCAATCTTCTCACATCTGTGATTTTTATATTAATGTCATAATCATCCTTGTGTGACATACAGTCAAGCTCACTTAACAGGAGTGCTGCAATGTGTGCTTCTCATACTAGGCATGATCAGAAGTAGCCCAACTTTGGACATTTTGGAATATTGAACTGGAGCTTGGCTCAGATCACAATATCTGTCAGAAAAATCGCAATTAATATTTTTTTTCCTGCAGCCTTAATTAGAACATGTATGCAGCTAATATAGGCCTACTATAATCTAGATGGAAAGCACGCAATTGATAATCAATGGTTAGGCCTTGTGAAGCCTAGCCTATAGCTTGCTTGTGTGCCACTCCAAACGCACCAATTGTGCCATCAAAATCGTGCGCAAAACTTAAAGGTTTGAATTTGCCCCGCAATTCTGCTTAAATATCTATGACTTTGACACAACTGAGAGACAAACAGATAAGGATCGTTTCACTCGTATTATTCAGATTCTAGAATGTCCTGTCTCAATACTTTGAATTACTAGCAGATGCTGGATTTGAGAACATGCTACTGGCACCCATGTTGTTCTTTGCTTGTCTAATATCCATCCATTTCAGGTAGACTTATTTTATATTCCGTTTTACAGCTATCAGAATACAATAAAATGACAATCATATACATAGGTTAATCTATAAAATGGACAAGCTACAGTAAATGTGGGTTATGGATTTAATTTTCATCTTAATTTCATCTCACAAATATTTCATCTTCAGTGAAAAAGGAATAAAAAAAATCAAACGAATGAAAATAAATGTTAGCTTGTATCTGAGAGTAAACTTCCACAAGTCTCAAACTGCCTAAGTGAGTGAAGTGAGTGGGTAACGCCGAATTGCACTTACTGTGCATTAGGCATCTACTGCATGTTTAAGAGATGCCACATGACTAAAACCAAATGCAATAGCACCATCTGAACACCTCCCTCAGATATCTTTAATGATATTAATCAACAGTCGTACACTTTAACTGTTAAGGGACTGATTCATGAATAATATTGTGGAGAATATATGGTGCAAGCGCGATCTTTCTTTTGAATAAACCCGACGCTACATAGGCAACTTCAACGTGCATGCTGAGCGCACACCCCAGCCTTGTGGTTATCATAGAGGGATGTTGCATTGGTAGGCGTAGGCCTCAGTTACTGAACGTCTCGGTATTTGGTCTAAATGTACAATGTTCTGTACATGTTCTGTTCACCGCTGGAATAATTGTGAAATGACATACACCAACTGCCCAAGACCTATACATTAAGTATACGCCGTATTTTAGGACAGGCCTTAACGACCAAAGTGGTCGACCATAAAATATTGCTAGTGTCATAGTTCAGTTGGTTAAATCACAATGACATAGTTAATAGTCATATGAATCAGAGAAAATTTTCAAGGTTAAGTGCTTTGATGTCCCTTAAGGAATGGTCTTCACCAAACATTCTAAATCAGTCCTTAAAAAACAATCCTGTATCATAATTGCTAGGGAAATCATACTGACTTTACTGGCCCCCCAAAACGGTGCCCAAATGATCACAGTAGTCCATTTATTTTTATTAATTTAAAGGGGAAAACTACAATGTTTATTTAATCAATTTGTAATCAATCTAAGCAATGTAAAGGTAGGGTAAATTAAGGCATAGGCTATAGGCCTAGTCTATTAGTATACCACGGAATTATCCGTGGTTTAATGCAGGCTAATAAATAATAGGCTATAACCATATCGAGTTAAGTGATACTAAACATCTACATTTAGATGAACAGTAAATTACAAACGCTAAAGACTGGTGGCTATAGGCCATTAGGCAAACCCACTTAAACTCATACAAATATGAAATCACAGCACGCAAAACGCATAGCCTATGATATAGGCAGTTTGTTGAAACATGAAACAAAGAACAAGCAGGCCTGTAATAATGTGTTCATTTGTTAATTTATTCATAAGCATGTTACACAAACCCACCTCTGAAGACAATCGTCAGAAAGTGCATGGCTGTCGACATAGTGCTGGAGACAAAAATATATAAAATCCAGTATTAGGAAACGCTACGCAATTCCTGTTCTTTGGACGGTTGAAAACAACAGACGGCGAAACGTCTCAGATAACACATGCATAAATCTGTCCGAAGGTTTCGACGAAACAAAGGCAAGTAAACAAAGTAGTAAGAGGAGGCAGTCATTCACTGCTGATCCACCGGACACGGAATGCCTCGCTACACCTCTGCTCATGTCGCCATGAACCTTTCTTTTAGCCTACATTCTTGCTTAAACACCAAATTCCCGATGCAAATATTTGTTATCGTCCCAGCTGATCCTCAAAAAGAGGGATATTCCAGAGTCGATGTTTTCCCATCAGAGACGATGCTCTCTGAAACCTAACGTTACCCAGAGCATCTGTAAATTCTAGAAAGGTTACCTTGAACAAGAATATTCAAAGATATCAATGGTGCGAAGGGAAAGACTATTTCAGTCTCTACCCTCCGGTTCCTTTAAAGGATGCCTTGAAACAGCCTCTTCGGTGTGCTACGAGGGTGTTTTGAAACCGCTCGAATTTTTTTCTGAAGAAATTGTGCAACATAAGAGACGCATCAGGCCCTTGGTTTGAAATCCAACCTAATAAGTTGTAAAAGTAACTTACCTATGACCTAGACGTCCAATTTTCATTTTAAATCGTTTAAAGTTATCCATCGAAGCTCCAATAGTTCACAGCAGTATTTCAATCAGATATCGCCAGTTATAAAGCTACTCTGTTATGCTATAGCATTCTGAAGCCGACACATGACATTTTTATGCGACATCAAACAATTTACCAGTAAGAAAGGTAGCCTATGGTGACCAGAAGTTACGGAATAGACTTGCTATAGACAGACAGACATAATTTGAATAGACAGCTACGACCAAACTATAAATTTGCCTATGTGAAATGCCTCCTTTCCAAATTAGTCCATCGTGTCTCAGCCACTAGGTCTGCGATTAATCTATGATTTGCCAGGAAGTCATCTATTGCCAAATCACTCACTGCGGCTCGATAACCAAAAGTCCGATGTTCAAAAGTAGACAATGCATGGTAACCAAATGTTTCACTGAGTTACACTGTCTCAATCATCCGCTAGGAAGTTAGTAAATTACAGGCGATTCCCTTAGAATTTCACAGTTGGTTAAATCGAAAGCTGCGCACTATTTTGTAGAACTAACGCCAAATACGGGGACGAGAGCGCACGGATGGCTATACAATAAATACAATAAACCGTTTTGTGCAGTTTGGATGGATCAACATTTACGGAGGAAAAACCAAGCTCTGCTATATCTGAACTCTTCTGCTCGAATAACCTTAAGAAAGCATCTCCATTTAGCTATAAAATTGGCAGGACGATGCTGTGTGCGTAACGAAGACCGTTTTCGCCCATTTTAAATCAACGAAGCTTGAGCAGCCTTGAAACTGCCCTAAAAAAATTCTCACTGCTTGTTTTGATCATTCAGCCTTGAATTAAGGGGGGACTTGAAACAGTCCAACCTCCTTGGTCCATAATTGGTTTTATAGAGCTGGCGAGCAGCCAGCTGTTTACATCGGCATAATGGACACCTCCATCCGCCAATAGCAGACGTCTCTGTAGAATTTGTCAGGTTTTGGTCTACTGTAGGCGGGTCTTGTAAACAATGATTGTTTCATTGCTGAAGAGTTTATCGAGACTTAGCCAGGTTGTTGTAAGGGGCCTTCCTCCCCAAATGTTGTCCCGTAGAGCACCTTTGGATAGTTTCTGAATGGAGTTAGCGCAATTTTTCTTTAATCGGCCGGATCTTGTGGAAGATTTGGATTTTTAACTTTAAGATTCGCCATTTCAAGTAAGAATCGTTGCAGAATATTTGCGATTTTAAATGCGGTTAGGGAGGCTAAAAGTGTTTCATTAGAACAAACAGTATCGTTAGCCTACATGTCATTTACTAACTGTGAAAAGGCGCGTAACATTTCGTGTAGACTACATTTTATTCGGAATCTTTACGCTGCAGTCTTTTTTTGAGTAGCGTTACGCATAAATTCACTTTCACATAGACTCGGAAAAAGTTTAGCAACTCTTGTTCGGAACAATTTGGGTAGTGTAATGTCGAAACGTGGCCGAGGACTCCAGTTAACATTACATACCAAAAGCAGCCTAACTCATGACCACTAATTTTTCAAACTTTAATCTTGCTAAAGTTAAATTCGCCTTTCCTTACACAATTAAACAAATAGGGCCATGAAAACACAGCCTATGGCTGAACATGAAATGGAGGGCAAACAGGCTTTGTGGAATCAGGGTGAATACACAAGAGCATTTGAGCAACATCTTTTCCCCCATCAAGCTTGAATAATTTTAGCTGTTTTCCCCCCAACAAATTACACAAAGATGGCATAAGGAGAGCGGAATCCATTCCCCGACAACAACATCGTCGTGTTATAGGCTAGGCTACGTTTACCAAGAGCTACTCATGACCGATTTAGGACAGCATACAGTTGTTAAAATACTTGGTTTCCACAGGCCGGAATTAGCTTTGATGCATTATTGTAGTGACTAGTTTACTGTTGATGGGGAATGAAACAAAACAAAGTAAGTTGTACATCTACGTACGTGACTGCTGTAGGCTTTCTGCTCACCCAAATTGTAGAACCGACAACCCTTTCGACGAGACCAAGGGATCTAAACTAAACAGCCACACTCGTAAACTTATGTTTCGTGCGCTTTGTGGTGCCCTCATTTGCACTTCCACGTATTGCTTTGTGTTAAGGTTATAAAATGTTTTCCACACACCGGTTCCAAAAATGCGTTTGCGTTTAGGTCGCATTAACCCATTTCACTGTATCAATCAAAATGAGGCTATTGATCACTTTATTTTCCATTGCAGTGCAACCAAAGTCATTCATTTGAACGTGTCAACAAAATGTTTAAACTGAACGCAGATGGTTTCAAAACATCAAAAAGCTTTTTCAATACAGGCTGCGATAATTTTCCTTTAAAACCACGAAGCCTAGTAGACGTCGCTTACGCACTTTGATCGGACGCATCTTTGGATTACGACGTTAACTGCGAAGTAATCGTATTTTTAAGTGCATTACGCGTGCAAATTGAAAACACATTTACCCGTTTAGGACGGATATATTTGTCAGTAAAGCCTCCCACTTGGGTGTGTATCATTTGGATAAACCAGTCGAAGTTCTAACATAGCTGCAAACGGAGGATACTATTTATATTGTGGGCAGAGCATATAGCACAAGAACGGCAACTTACGACTTCCACTCGCAAGCGAATCTCCAGTAAAACGGCTGGTGTTTGTTGCCTAGACTGTTGGTAACTTGCATCTGATCTGTTAAAACGTACTTAAAATACTGTGTTTGCGTGGGTAACAAACACTTGAGCTATTTTTGATAGTTAGGATATATTTTAATATAAAACTGCGTCATTCTACTACCACGGGCCGCATCTTAACGTCGAACACAGATTTTCCTTTAAATCCAATAAAACGTTGTTAATTGGGATGTTTCGAGCTGAATTTCCCCTTGTTTTTTAGGTCGGCAGAATGCCGGATAAGGACACGGATATGCCTGGAACCCTAAGGACAGTATAGCCAGGACTGGCTTATTCGGAATTTCCGATCGAACAATTTCTTTTATCAAGTTTACCTATTGTGGATGATGGATGGCCGTGATTTTGGACACCCCAGATCTGTTCACGTCCCCCCTCCTTTGCTGTCGGGATTGTCAATGGAGCAACACCGACTTGGAGCAGCCGCTGCAGCCGGGAGAATACCCTCTTCCCCCGGTCACTTGGGCGCGGGGCACCCGGCGTCAATTCACTCTGGAAAATTCTTATCGTCTGCCATTAACCTACATTCTCATCACAGTGAGTAGCCTGTATTACATTAATTGGGAAAATGTATAGTTTATATTTTTTAATACATGACTATAACTAGATTTGCATTGTGTAAACTCCGTATCGCAGATAAACCAGGAATTGAAATGTTGTAAGCAGTTTTCTCCCCGGACGCGCTGCTGACAGTGTATTTTTCTAAACTAAATTTACGCATAAAACACTCTTGTAGTTTGGAAATATAAATTATATCTATAGGGCCGTGGCACACAATGCCAAGTTAGTGCTATTCATGCTTACAGTTTATTCGCCCTGTTTCTATGGTTTACAACTACACTATTTTGCTTTAGTTAAGAGAAGGCTACCCAACAGGAGGCTAGCCTACTGGCTCTGTATGGAGCATAGAAAGTAATGTTTGGCCCTCTTTCACATTTGACGTGATGTGTAATTTGCTTGTTAGTTTTCTCCTTAGAAAAACAACAAAAACGTCAGTATAACAAGCTAAAAAAACTCCTTTTCTTTATTACTGTGAACATCAACATTTGGCTTATAATGTATGTTAGACCCTATTATAACTTCAGGGTGATACAATATTTTCCCTGTTTCCCCTTCACTATTTGCATTTTTGCTAAGATCACAGTCTACATTACTAATTCACATAGCTATTAAAGAGGAGGAGGTGATATCGACGAAAAAGGGGGAGCGATGTTATTTAGCGACCGAAGTGTGCTTTAGTTGATAAAATGTGCCTGATTGTGGGTGTAGCAGCTTTGTATCCAGAGTGTTTCCAACCTGTCAGTTACACTGTAGCCTAATGTAATTCTGTTGAAATGCTACTGCTCCATCTTCGAATTGAAATTTTTACAAAAGACCTACTAAGTAAAGGTAAGTTCTTCCTTTTTGAAATCAATGCAGCCTAACAAACTGTGAGAACAGTCGTTGGGTCGGTTTCCCTAAGGTTAATTTGGGAAATATTTTTGTGATGGGCTACCCCAAAATGCAAATCCCATGTAGTAAAATGGCAGTCTTTATAGTTAAGTACTTGAGTAGGTCTGGGCTACCTTGCAACTGCAAGTACAAGTGTATTCGAACATGAACGGTATAAAATGTATCCTGTAATAATCACGGAGGTTTACTCTTTGCTTAGAATGGCTGTATTTGCTGACCGGGTTGTTATTAAGGAAATGAATGCACAGCTGCCTGCTGCCATTACATTGTTTAGTTGTGACCGGTGAGGAATTACTCTGGGAAATACATTTAAAAGCAGATTAAAATATTCACAGAGGGGTAAAGAGGATAAGCTTGTTGAAGGGGGGAACCCGCAAACTCAAAATAGATTCTTGTGCAACATCATGTTGGACAGTCTGTTACTATATCAAATGGGTGTGTTGAGATGAGCTGTGTTGGTGCTTCTGAGAACACTGGTCATATTTTTGGTGAATGGTCTACAATAATCTGATTTGTAAAATAAGTTTTCATATGTATAGTTACCTGGATGGGCTTACAATGAGCTTTACATTAAGTATGAACAGAGGGGAGGATTGTAAGCATAGGATATATATATATATATATATATATATATATATATATATATATATATATATATATATATATATATATATATATATATATAATATTATTTGTGATTGATTGCAACTCTATAATGCTGATGCCTCCACTAATTAAATTGTGGTCACAAAACATTTTCATTCACCCTTGCACCCCGACTGTGTGGTGAGAATAATCAATAGTGGCATGTGGATCCTAACAACACCTGATGTCCCTTTTCAACCATCTGTAATGAAAAACATAATATTAGAATATAAAACCTGCCAATTTTGATTGGACATGGTATGTAATAACAACAACACCAAGCCGAGAGTCTGTTTTTATGAAGAAATGCATCTACTCTGTTTAACCACAGTTAATAGAGAAGAAAAATATTTTTTGTGTTTAAGCCGTGTTAATCTGGGATGCAGTGTTTGGCCTTTATGCTCTGTTTCCATCACCATATGTCCCCTGTGGTGTGCTGGACTGCACCATCAGTGACAGATTGGCCTCAGTGCAGGTGAGCTAGCTCAGTTACAATGGTCCTGACAACGACAACAACCAGAGACCAGAGATCCCAGAGCGTTCTTGCCTCTGTAGCATAAATATGCCTGAATTGGTGCTCAGGGCTTTCTAGGCCAATCCGTTCGACATTGCAAAGATGTATTGTTGTCTTAATTCAAAGCAAAGAGGCACATGCAGTCTTTTCTTCTCTGTGGATTTCTTGTGCCCTTGAAAGCGTAGCTAGAGCTGACGTTTGACTTTTAATTTAATTAAGCCGTGGAAAACGAGGTACATTCATATAATGGGTCTTATGATGTGTACATATTTCCTAACGTCTCAATAAAGACCACTTACTTTAATTGCTGTGTCACTGGCAATTACGCTGCAGTGTATGTTCACGGTGTTTGGTTTACATTGCTGTAGATAAGTTCAACGGTGAAATATAAGATCGTTGTTTCGAGTATTCCCTAAACCAGTGTTTCTCAAAGTGTGGTCCGGTGACCACTGGTGGTCCGCAAGCTATCCCAAGTGGTCCGCAAGCAGACGTGGTAAAATATAATATAGATGAGTTGTTTGCAATATTGAACCAACTTGTATGTAAATCCAAACAGTTCTGCAACACTGTCTATGTACGATATGCCAGTTTAAATCATATGAATCCTCTGACACAATAAGCAAAGTGCAAAGACAATAAGCAAGGTTCAGTGAGTAGGCCTATTGTGTAGTATAATATACTGTTGAAGTAGGTCTTTTTTTTTTTAGCTAGGTGGTCCGTGTGTTTCTTTTTTATTGGTTAAGTGGTCCTTCGTCTGAAAAAGTTTGAGATATGCTGCCCTACTGTACGTATAAGAGTAAAAAGAGTAAAATGAAGGACCCCCCCCATGTTTCTGGTTGGCCGAAGTGTCCAAGATTGTTCAATTATTTCAGAAAGCTGAAATCACTTTCTGAATTCCACTTGCTGCATGCAAGAAGCATGTAATTTGTTTGGTCAAAGGTGCATTTTGGAGAGGAACTTCAGTTTTTGTTTGTGTACAATTTTCATTCCTTATCCTTTGCCAGACATTTTCTGACTGGTTTGTGCTGATGTACTCAGAACTGAGAGGTACACTAACCCATTGTGGAAAAAAGCAAAAAAAACACGTACGGCTAGAAAACTGCAATTTTATCCATCCAAAGAGGTGGAAATCACAGCAAACCCCAAATCATCTCAGTGCTCACTTTAAAAAAGGCTTCCACATATAGTCTAGCCTACTACAGCAGTGGAAAGCTGGGATTGGAACATCTTTTTTTCAGAGCTTGGCTTGTCAAGTGTCTCCTAAAATCCTCACTGAAAACAGGCAGCAGGAACATAAACATATGAAAAACTCCCGCCACAAACAATGTTAGGCATGCAGTGCACATTAGTCAGTTTCCTTTTGTGTGTTGAAGGGTCTTGCAAAAACGAGACCTCGACTACCTTGAGGATTTAGACGGACGTTATTGATTGATGTTTTTAATGATTAGTCACTTAGCAGGTGGACAAATGGCATGTGCCTTAATGCAGTATATCTGCCCCCCCACACCCATTACTAGCTAGATGATTAACTTAGCCGGAGAATGATGCAATGCCGCTTTGATGTATCCCTGTGATTTCTATGTAGAGTGATGAAAAAGGGCCCTTATTATATCCAGGAAGTTTGGAAAAGGCTTTGGATATGTTACTCGCTCTGATCAGATGATGTGGGAGAAAAGTACAGTGTTTCTGAATGGTGCATTGAGGTGAAAGGAGGGGGAGCAATCAAATGGTTATCAGGGACTCCAGCAGAGTAATGTGTTGGGCTAGTTACTAAATTTGCAGTGGATTGCTATCTCCCTGTCGTTCTTGTCGCTAAGTGTGGGTTTTCAGTTTTGGTTACACTGTATGCATGTACATGCCAGATGACATAACCACCTCGTGTACATAGTGCAAACTGGTGGTTTCACCAATGCCAGCTTTACTTGGCAAAGGCAAGATATCTATCTGTGTTTGAATCTGTGATGAATTTTCATTCATATTTTGTATTTCATTCAGGGTTGCAGTAATTGCCATAATCTCTCAAGCCTGTGATTGTCCAGTTAGTCTGGGAGCAGCAGGTGTGAGAATTACTGAAAACAAATACATTGCCAAATTATCTGACCTTCACATAGCTCTTCACAGATGTAGATGGAAAGTTACTGTTTGTGCAAGACTGGAAGTTGGATGTCCGTGGCATTTGGTTACAGGAATAAATAGGCTTGGAATATTTTAACATGCCATGACATGCACTCTCGTGGAGACACATTTAAGATCCTGCTTTGTTTGACAGCTATAGCTGTAGGTTTTGAAATGTCCACAGCTTTATCCCTCAGCCGCAAAGACAAATATCTGTCCAATTATAACTTCTCTTTTTTTACGCATTGTTCTATTCTGAAATTACGTCATGTAGTTGGATGCCACCCCTTTTTCCCCCTTGGATACATTTTGTGTGTGCCATATTCATTCTCCATGAAATGGCTACTTCGCTCCACAGTTGCACCCCAATAAGTGAGTAAACTGATCACAATCTCCATTAGAAGAGACATGCAGCTTGTCCTTCACGCTCCAGTCTGTAGCAAATGAACTTAAATTCAACTAAATTGGTCTCCATGCAAGCAGTCAGTCAGCTGAAAACGCATCATGTGTTTATGGAATGAGTCAGTTTCCTGACTGCACAAACACTACAGTGGTTGCTCCAATAATAACTGTTGAATAGCCAAACCCTCCACCCCCTAAAAACCAACTGAACAAGAGAGCAGGCTTCGTTTATCGTTTTGCCGTTCTCCTTTCTGTAAAACATGTGGTGTTGATTTTATAAAATGTATGGTGTAATCACTGAGTTTGGCAGAAGCAAATGGTCTCTTATCCTTTATGACTATCTTTTGAAGGGCGGCTTAATTTAAAAAAAATGGATGTTGTTTAGCTATTCCTTATCCTAGTATCTCAGGTCATCTGTAGGGGAAGTGGTTTTAAATCTAGCTTCATGCACTGTGTTTCCCTGTTTTCCAAAGTGGACCAAAGAAATTGAGGAAACATAAGTTTAAAACATTTGGATTGCTGTCAGAAGAAACTTTGGTCTGTAATTTTTACAGCTCTCCCTATATTTTTGTCAGGTTGGAAATGCCTTTTTTTGTTTGTATTTTGCTTTATTTTGCTGGCTTTTAGTCTTACATACTATGCTTATTTTCCAGTCACTTTATTATTTACTGTCATGTAATTGCACGTCTCTCCTGCATCCCACAGCCCGCATTCCTTTTTGTCCTGTAGAATTATCTATAGGTTACATACTACATACTACATACTTGTAGTTCAAAGTGTTTGGTATCTTATGCTTATATTTTGTTTATCTTATGTCATATGTATAGTGCAGCTAGTTTATACAGACACATTTTTGCTATTAAGTTACTCAATGCCTGAATTACCATTGGGATTAATACAGTATTTAACTCTGTAATAGAATAATGGACAAAATAAGACATTGTTGTACGCTGGATTATGAGAGAATAACTGTAATGTCTGTAACTGTCTGTAATGATGAGAAACGTTAGACAAATTCACACTGCTTTTTACTCTCTAATATTTTGTTTGTGCTCTCAAACATGTATAATGGAACAACCCAATATCCATGAATTTACTCCACAACAGTTTTTGCACTGTTTTTAGTCATGAAAACTAGATTTACAGTTTGTTGTGGGGACTAGGGCATGATTGGAATGAGTCACACTGGGCACCCAAAACATGAAATATGCTACAGTTATTTAATTTGGCAACCCTTATAATTGGATATACACTGGAGCTAGCGATGCAGAATCTTATTTAATGGTCTCGGTATCTCTCTCTTTCTTTCTCTCTCACTCTCTCTCTCTCGCTCTCTCACTCTCTCTCTCTACTTAAAAGCACACCTCAGTATGGTCTTTTCTTTCTATTAACCGAAAGCTTTATAATTGTTTTGAAGTTTGAGTCAGTTAAACATGTAAAGTGTGTGTGTGTGTGTGTGTGTGTGTGCATGCATGGAACCAAAGACTCAAACCTGAATTTTTGAGGAAAAGCTCTTAGCAAATGGAGCAAAATGGACAGATGGATGTTATTCTTGGATTTGGAAACGCAAACATTCTTTTCCTGCTCTCCTACTCGTTAATGGCTGCTTGGTACCCTCTCTCACTCAAGCCAGCCTGTGTTTCCTGCAGAAGGGATTTAGCCTTTGAATGTCTGCAGTGCATTTACGCAACATACCCCTTCTGGGAAAGTATGGGCATTTTAAAATGCTTTGGCAAGTACAACAGACCTCTGATTGATTGTTGTGTTTGTTAGAAGAAGCAGTCAAACACAGGAGATGTCACTGAAGACTGCTGTTATGCTTGCTGGGTCAGTAGCCTGGCCTTTTCAGCAGACTTGAGCCTCTGTGTGCCTGTATTGTGTAGTTACATGCTTTCAAAACTGGAAAACAGGAGGTCTATCAAAGTGGTGAGTATTTTGGTAATGTGTATGACCCACCTTTAACATGGATTTTTTTAAGGGCCGGTTCAGTGTTGATGAATTGGCTGTCAGGTGGTTGATTCATAATGGAGAGTGGTAAATGTGATCAGAAGGTAAGCAATGATTTTGAGTTGTGTGATATTGTGTGCCTCACCAATGGCTTATGTGCTCAAAATCTGTCCTGTAAGCTACTATAAGAGTATATAGCTCTTTGATCCCTAGAAAAGAATTGCCTAAACCTTATGCAAACCACCAGTTAATGAACTTTTCAGACCATTGTTCAGCCTTGCCAAGCTTGAGTGGGTTGCTATGCTGTAATTGAATAAACACCAGTTAAACATGGAAAGGAATGGTAGTTAAGAGTGCACCGCTTCTAAGGCATGAAATGTGTCTTGCAGCCCCCACCACCAGGTCCTATGTGTTGGTGTAACTGGAGTACAAATGAAATATGGAGCATGCAAGGGATCATGGGAAAATGTGAATGGTGGTTTGATGCAAAGCATGTTTGAAGTAAGGTGTCCCTGGGAGTGTGTGATTGATCAGCGCTCGCATGGAGCATCAGGCGTTCCAGGCCTGCCTTTGGTTTATGGGTCTATTGGAACGCACAGGCCCCGCCGGTTGGCCTGGAGACCGGAGGAGATTGCTGACACATTTCGCTCTCATTATTTTTTCCTTCCATTTTTTATATGTATATGTTTTGCCCCAAAACCTTTCCCATATTGATTTGTTGAGGCTCTCTCTCTCCCTCTTTTGCTCTTGTAAATGCCCCAGAATCCATTTGCAACTCCCAGCCCCCTCAAAATCTATGTGCGCTCTAGGGCTGGGCGATATGGCTGAAAACTGTATCACAAAATAAGTATTTCATATCAGTCGATATCGATAAATAATTGATTTAAAAAAAAATTCTATTTCAGATAAGGACCAGAAGAAAAAAAGTTCAATTTAAACACTTTTATTTTAAACTTAACCTTCCTCTGATTTGAATCACCTCAGTTATCAATCAAAGCAAACAGGGAAAAGAAATAGCAACACAATCATGAAACACTCAAATAAATAAGTCTGAATGAAATGCAGCACTGGTTGAAGCCTGGAAATATTGTAAACAAAGTAGCTTATCATAGTCTACTGGTTAGACTGTTCAGTTTAACCACGTGTGTTTAAGTTTCAAATGAATACTTTTTCTCCTTGGGACAGGCCCGTTTGAGTCTTGGAAAATACTTTTCCATTTGCATCTTGATTGAGATGATTAGAACTTAGCAGTCAATTTGAATGCAACAGTTTTGAACAAATTCGTGCAGCGTGCTAATGATGCTAACCCGATTTAATAGCAATTTAGCCAGTCGTCTTGCACGATTGTGAAGGTTTGGATGTGCATGCTGAGGAGGGATGCGCCTGTTAGAGAGAGCGAGCGAGCAAGCACGGGGCAAGGACTCGAGTCTGTTTTATCGCCTACTCTGATAGAGTTGCACATACTAGATACAATGTAAGATATATTTAGCCTATTTATTTATGGACAATGTAAGGCGGGAGGTGTGTGTTTTGTTTTTAATTATCGAATGTTCTATCTATTGTTGCTGTGATGTCTTTGACATGGGTTGTATAACCTCCACTGGCATAAGGGGCGCACTCACCCAAGGGCACTTGGAACAGATTGGCATTGGCCTTTTTTTATTTCCTACTGCCATCCAGATTCTGTGCGTACCTCTATCGCCACAGATGTGCTTGCATAGATCATGGGTTTGCAACTTGTCCTCAGCGTGTTATTATCCAAAGATCCAGACCATCAAGTGGCTGGAAGTGTAGCTGGGGGCACACATATAAAAGCAGACCTCTGTTTGAGACACAGCCCTGTCATTTGAAGCCCCCCCCCCCTCTTTTTCACACACACACACACAGTCCTTTTTAATTTATGATTTATTCATTCTGCTGTTTGAAGGCAGCTACAAGCAGGGATGTGTTGCCCGAACCTGCTTCACTATAGAGCAAAGGAACAACATCTCTTGAATCAGAAGGCCCAAATGGGATTTAGAGAGTGGGGGGGGGGGGGGGGGGTCACTTGTGAAGGCAGACATGGCCTTGATAGTCCAGGTGTTATCATTCTCCCCCTTTGCTCTGTACCGCGCTGTTCTATGTTGTGCTGCACTTTCAAGGTGAAGGGGAACGCTGGGGCTGGAGAGGCTGGCGGGGATTTAGCTGGTCGGCCCGCTCGGCTCGGCACGGCTCGGCAATGATTTGTTGGTGTTTATTTAGCGGCGTGGGGAAAGTGGTGAGAGCTGAATTAATTGTCGGCGGTGCCTCTACTCCGGAGCTCCTCGTCCTGTGACTCTCTCGTCTTGGTCCGGTGCCAAGCAGCGGCCATATGAAGCATGTCTCTCATTGTGTAACCCCCCCTCTCTTTCCACACACACACACACACACACACACACACACACACACGGTGGCTGAAGCCCTTCAGCTGAAAGGTCGGGGGAGGGGGGTTGAGCAGTGATCTCAGCCGTGGTGCGACTGACGGAAACAGAGGGAGTCTTAGAAGAAGAGAGAGTGAGAGAAGGAGCATACACGCGGATAGAGGACAAGTATAAGTAGTCAGGGTGGAGGAGGGGGTGGGCAAAAAAGGGGAGGGCGTTGGTTGAGAATTTACACTCTCCCTGCAGCCTTGACTTCCCTCTGAATTAAACATAAAGTGTTTAGTGTCCTGGTGTACAGCCGACCCCCCTCTCTCTGCGGGATAGGCACCGTGGTCCTGGAATAAAACGCTTTGGCTGTTTGGCTGTTTGGCATGCTCATGTCCACGCGCTTCATAGCTTCTCTGATGCTATCTCTGCAAGGCATGTGCAATGCCATGTTATTTTTTCCTTTTCCTTTTTTCAACTGCATGACTGGGGTTTTCCAGCTATTGCAGAAGATACGTGAGAGAATGCCACTTGATGTTGAATGTGTTTCGTGTAATGGTGGGGCTCATTTTGCTAATCTCAAAATGTATTTCATCTCTGTTTTCCTCTTTGTGTAACGTCCTCTGGAATCCAAGTGATGCCATAAGAATACTGCTCAATGTGTTCTAGAACGTTTCTAGTTACAAGAGAAGCAAATGGTAAATGAGGCGCTTTGCTTTGATACATCCCTCATTTAACATCTGCCAGAGATGGCAGGAAAAAAAGGCTTATTAAATTGTAATTTGACGGTTAGTGATTTGAAGGCTGATGAGATCAGGTTTCTGTGCAGCGTAGCCCTGTGGCATAGAAAGCCTACACCCATGTCAATGCAGTTTAATTTCAAGTCCGTGGTCTAGTCGTGTGTGTGTGTGTGTGTGTGTAGCTACACATGGTCATGGGCACATCACTGAAATCTCGATGTTAGCTTTTTTGCTCAGGGGCTCCATGTCATGATTTTTGGGACAAATAATTTTATTTTCTTGTGAGGATTATTCTTAGTCTGACTTTCACCAGACCAAGCTTAACCTTTTCGAAAAAGAAATCGCCGGCAGATCAGGCTGGGTTCACCCAGTCTAGATTATTCTGTCATATTCTCCAGAAATGCCAACATCATCCTCTATCCACATTGTAGTACTTCAATTCCTTAGTTCAACTGTGCTTTCCCCCCTATTATTCAAATAGATAAAAACCTATGTACTTGAGTTTGATTACATTTGTGGATTAATGTATTTCTGTTAGTGTATATTTGGCTGTCTTTCTGTCCTCTTGGGCCTGTTTATTTATTTCTAGTGATGACGATCTCCCCTCATGTATACAGGGCTGATAAGACCGACCGGATCTTCCTACTCGTCCTTGCAGTCCTTGCTGTGTTATTTTTTGTAAATAGAATAAAAGGCAGGGTGATGTGGCCCTGTGGTCAGGTGTGTAGTGGAGCGCACACACACACACACACACAAGCACACACACACAACAGCGTGAGTGACCGGGTACGGCGTGCTGGCCTGGATTAAGCCGAGCCTCTGAAAAGCCAACAAAGGATGAGAAATGAAACCCAGCTCTCATGTCGGCCGCGGCCTCCTGTTTCAGTCGGAGTGCTGAAGAGGCCCGAACTATTTTTACACCCTCAGTTGTGGCGAAAGTGCCGCCATCCCGCCCTCGCGGTAAGACATTCTTTGTGCTCCGTTTGGTTTGGTTTACCAGGGAGCGAAATCTTGCATGTCACTGTTGGTTCAGTGAGTAAGCACTCACTCATTGCTAGACGAATATGCAGGGCTTTGGCAATCAGATAGTTTAGTCTGGTCCTGGACGATAATGCTACCACTCTTATTAATGATTGATTTTTTTAACAACGTAAGCTATGCTCTATATATATGGGCCTGATATGTTTCTGAAGAGCAGTGCTTCAAGAGAAAAGAGAAGAGGGAAGGAAGAATGCCCCCAAGTGCTAATCAGTTTTTAATGGATTTTCTTATGCTGTTTCAAGGAGCTATTAGTCACGTTGTACAACAACTATATGTTTATAAATTATCCATGTGATGAAACCTAAATTGAGTGTTATTTTTGCAACTCTTATAATAACAATCATATGAAACCATTATAGAACTATTACAGTATTTTAAAAACCTTTTCTGATTTAAGGCAGTATTACATTTGTGACATTAGTTTTCTAAACAATGCTATCTCACAGGAATACAGGGCTTTATTTCTCATGTTTGTTTTATGCTGTTGGAATGGAAATGTTTTAGACAAAAAGATGATGAAACTAGCGATGTCTTTCTGTGGAGTGGAGTCTTATCGTTGCAGTAGCAGGTTGCTCTGGAAAAGAAGCAGAAGGGTGTTATGATTTGGGTGATCATTTTGGGTGATGTCCAGCTCTGTTTTTTGGCAGATGAAAGCGCCATTTCCAAGCAGTGTTGGTGTGAGCATTTTCATTTTAGTTTCTTCGTCTCAAACCACCCACCTCTCTCTTCTGCTTTGTACATGCTTGGGCTTGCCCTTGAATGTGGAACCAAAACCATATTATCTTTATTGCAATCATTTTTGTAAAAGTCCTTTCACATTGACCAAATAAGCAATGCCTTTTTAGATTTGTGGTTACTTTTGGTTTCCCCTTGGTAAAAAAAAAAGAAAAGGGGAAAAAAAAGATTGACATAGAACGTGAAAGTTTCCTTATTGCAGAATGTGTGAAATGTGTGTTTTTTTAAAGTCCACACAAGGCTTAAAAAGTGGTGTAGAGTTGCCCTCTCTCACTTTCAGCCCTTTTCCCAGGTGCATTTCCCCGCTCATGCAAAAGAGAAAGCAGAACCGTTTATATGGAGTTTGCAGTCACATGCGCTAGGCATTACGTTATATTTTCCCCCTTCCCCGCCATCTGGCTGTGGAGTCTGTTTCAATACATCTGATTGAGCCAAGACCATCACTTCCAGGCCAGTGCCCTCCACTGTGGGCGCTCTATTGTCGTTGATCCATGTTAGCAGGGCTTCACACTGGTGAGGGTATGTATGTGGGCACATGATGTTGCACATGCCCAGAGAACATTCTAGTGTGTGTGGTCATGTGAGAGGGAAAAGTGTGTGTGTGTGTGTGTGTGGAGAGGTGGAGAGAAACCGAGTGAGGCCAGCTCTCTTAAGTAACACTAAGCACTAAGCGTGGGAAAGTCCCCCCTCCCCCCCAACACACACATATACATACTCTCTCCATTTTGGACTATGCACTGCTCTACAAATGCTTATGTTTTTTTCTAATTAAATCACCGGCTTATCTGCACTTGTACAAATGACTTTCGGGGTGAGTGGGGCAAGGGAGTGGGAGGAGGGTATAGGAAGCACAGCTGCCTCATGAAATATTTGTGTGACCAAACATTCAGGCTGTAGTGTAAATATACACTGCACTGCCTGTGCATCTCTCTCTCTCTCTTTCTTTCTTTCTTTCTTTCTTTCTTTCTTTCTTTCTTTCTTTCTTTCTTTCTTTCTTCTCTCTCTCTCTCTCTCTCTCTCTCTCTCTCTCTCTCTCTCTCTCTCTCTCTCTCTCTCTCTCTCTCTCTCTCTCTCTCTCTCTCTCTCTCTCTCGTGTGTGTCAGTGTCCATGTTAGTGTGTTTCTCCCCCTGTACACCATTAAGCTTGTTCACGTAATTGCAATCCAGTGCAGAAAAATTCAGTGCTTTTGCCCCCTCAACATACCGCGGATCACTGGTATTATTTAAGCACTGCCTTGTGGCTTATAAAACAGTACGACCAGCACAAATCCAGAGGCCCTGGCTTTGAACAGGCAGCTAACAAATGTTACGTGTTTAATGTCCACGGCAGCATTCTGGACCCTCAAAGGGAAGCTGTATGCTGATGACTGCAGATGTGTTTGACCTTTTCTAAAGCTCCCTCCTGCACTCTTGTGCTCTCTAAGAGTCTCAGCATCACAGACACACACACATATACACACACAAACATACACACACTTTTTTTCTCCCACACATGCAGCTCCTCCTCATAATCTTCAATAAGCTCTGTCAGCAAGCTGAAACATTTTCCCATTTACATTCGATTGTTAAAAAAAAAACCAAATGCAGAGTTGTATTAAATCTTTTTGCTCAGTGCTTCATAATTGGTTGCGAGTTGTTTCTCTTAATATTGATGTGTACTTGGCCTGATGGGCAAACTCCAGCTTCACAAAGTGCCGTTCAAGCTTTGGGGAGTGATTCTAGTTGCCACAAACAAAAACAAATGAAGACTCTTTATTGAATGTGGTTTCGGGCTCATTCTAAATGAGAACTCCCACACTTGAAGCATAGGTGCACATCTATCAGACAGAGATTACCTCAGTAGACACTAGACCAACCAATGTAGCCTGCAATCATTTTGTCACTCTTCTGACAGGGCCACTGGGTGAGAGGGGGAGAGAGAGGGTGGATGTTTGAACTGAAGGCCCAAAAGAGTGCAGGAATTTAGCTGATTATATAACGGCAAGATGGACGTGTCTGGACGGGCAGATCCTCCTGACGGGATTTGGCCGATCATAGGTGCCATGTTTGGTCCATGGAAAGAATCCCAGATGACTTGTTTTGTTGGGAGGTCATTGAACTTTTCTGTCGACTTTCAGACAAAGCTATTCCCTCTGATTTAGTGATTGTGTGAGAGAGTATGCTATTTATTTGGTTAGAGTGCAGCTATGAAGGGGAAGGTGATCAGGGTGTTTTGTGGCATAACCTCAATTACAGTGCTGTGTGGACCTCAGTCATTTCCTGCTATTGTCATGTGGTCAGTCAGGGCTGAGCTGAAAATCATAGGGGTATCAAACCCCAGCCGTGCGTCAGGCCTGAGTCACAGCGAAAGCACTTCCTTGTTTCAGGCAGACTAGGACAGAGGGCAACAGTCATTTTAAAGGCTCCTGTCCTGCTGTTTGTTTTTAGAGAGATGGAGGAGAAACAGAAAAGAATGTTCTGGACCGTGCTCCCTGTTAACTTCTGATTCATCCACTCTTGACGGGTTTTGCTTCAGTGCTCTTCTGATGCTGATGACGACGCAGATGACCTCATGCATGTCTCCATGCCTGTCTGGATGGGCATGATCAAAGAGCTTTAGTAGATTTGCTGTTTGGCAAGATTTTAATTAAATGGGTGTTGTCCAAATTCAGTTTTGGCACCCGCATGCACTTAATAAGTATGGTGGTGTAGCAAAGCCCACACTAATATCCCTGATATTCCACTGTGTATATATGGGAAGCTCTCTCGGTGGCTTCAAATCAAACCATGTGAGGCCGTTTTGATCTTAACTCTGTTTGCTAGACTCTTAACTTTTTATTTCCGTTGCCATTACAGATTTTAATGGGTTACTTGTGATGTATTTATGAACCGTGCTTTTTTTGCGACCCTGTTGTACCTGATCTGCATTGTAATTCCCTTGCATCTTTTGCGCTCTTCTCTGTACTGTGAGCAGCCCTCTAATCGGCTGTTTGGTGGAGGTAGTGCAACCACTTAAAACTCTGTGAATTTTAATGCCCCACACACACACACACACACACCATTCTCTTTCTTTGCTTTGGTTTAAGGCCTTGAATCCTAATTAGTGTCCCTCTTTTTCTCTAATTTACAACTTTTTCATGCCGGATTGTCTTTAAGGGCCGGTGTTAATTGTGGGGGGTATTGGTACGGGGTTTTGTGAAAGTGCTATGCACTGCCTGTGGGTTGCTGGCGGGGTGAGCAGCAGCAGCGCGAGCAATTAGGAAATTCCTCCATCCCATTCAGGCCGTCTGTGGCTGTGGCCCTCCGTAAGGGGGAGACTGAGACGGGTGGGGATGGGGGGAAAACCTTGTCAGGCCCCTTGAAGAAAAGCACTCTGGCGTTTGAGGAAGTTGAACTGCTCCTGACCTGCTGAACTCTCCTCCTGGCTTTCTCATGCTCGCAGGCAGGCAGGCTTGCTGCTCACTGTGTCTCCGCGTCTGTTTAAAAAGACGAGCGTTTCCGAGTGACAAGGACCAGAACTCGGACGCTGGATCGGCACTGTTCTCAGCAGTGAGAAAGACGATCGTGGATGGACCACATGAATATTTAAAAAGATAATGTTGAACAAATGACTTTTCTCAAATTTCTTGCACAGTCCCCTCTAGGCCATACCTCTTTTGGGTATGCATCTTGTCTAATTGAATCAAAGGAGCAGCTTAGTGTTTCTGTTGGTAGTTAGTTGACTCGTGCTGCCTGTTCTCTTTCTTTCTTTCTTTCTTTCTTTCTTTCTTTCTCTTTCAATCTATTTTCTCGCTGAGCACAAGGCACCGCCAACAGCAGCGAAGTGTCTGCTTGGAGGCTTTGTTTTATTTATTAGACAGGTGCTACCATTTACATTGTAGCTGGTGGAGCGGACAGCGTGGCGTGTGCCTTTGAGCGTACAACTCGCCCTGAAGCACTGCACTAAAGGATCCCGCCGTCAAAACAGCTCCGCCAGGAGCACTGGCACACAGGTATTGAATTCAGCACGGTGCTCGCTGGAGGAGCCCATCAAAAACAAGTAGGGCATCACTGTGTGTGTGTGTGTGTGTGGGAGAGAGGTGGAGAGAGAGCAGTGGAGGGGTTGATTTGGAAGTCCTCCGCGAGTGTTTCTTATGGTCTGGAACTGGGGGAGCTTCACCTACTTATTTAATATTGCAGGACTGTGGATGGGGAGGCTGGGGGGGTTCTGGGCTGGGGCTCTAGGGTGTGATGTCTGTACAGAGTTGATGTGAGCGAAGTTTAGCATAATGTAGGACAGGGCGTGTTGGGCAGAGCTCCGCCAATTAGGTGATGATCACACAGGAAAACGGGAAGGGCATTCAGACCTCTGCCAGTGGCAAATGCCCCCTTCTCACAATGTTCTTGAAAAGGAAACTAACTTTGTGAATCTGGCCTGTGAGATCAGATTCACTTGTAAAATGTACCTGGTTCCTCATCGGCCTGTACTGCACGCTTTCAAGTTTCATGACGGATTTGTAGTTTTTTTTCCCCCCATAGTCCTGCGGTCAAACAGACAAACAAACAAAACCACACAAAAACATGAGCTATTTGGCAGCGGTAACAGTGCAATCGCAATGATAAAGCAGAACCGCAACGTTTACATCTGACTGCTAATTGCTAATTCATACATTTCGGCCAAACTTCGACAACTCCTCTGATGTCCAAAGTGGTTAAAGATACCTAAAACGTTACCAGGGTTAATGTTACATCGCAGAGGAAAACTGAACCAGGTTCAGCTTGAATCATCTTTTGTTCTCTTACGGCACGAGTGTAACACTAGCGTTATCCCCATTCCGCTGCCAAAACACAGCTGATGATCCAGAATTAGAGACTTCTGCTTCTGCTGCTGCCACTACTGCTGATCTGTACTGATCTGTGTCATTGCTTGTACCAGGGTTGTACCTTTTGGTTAATACCTTACTAGTGTTACTCTGATAACTTTAGATATGGGCCTGTATACAATGATTGAGCATTTTCACTGGGCAGTTGGTTATCAGAGCTTATAAAAGTCACTCCACCCTCTCTTAGATTAGGTTACCTGTTGTTTTTCAATCCAGTAAAAATACATTTAGGAAATTGATTTTAAACAACATTCAACAGTCGCCCCTTGAAGTGGTTATTTTGTTGTTTTTATCTGTGGCTTCTCAGCCTCTACACCTTGGCTGGCCCATCCCCCACCTCTCCCTTGTACTACCTTCTGGTTAATGTTTAGATGCAACGCAAAGGTTCGCGTCTGGTGACAAATAAATGATCTTGGGCAGCCGTGCCGTGCAGGACCCCCTGGCCTGTACTCTGCCGCTCCATGGCTCTCCTCCCTCCCCCAGGTTAATTGTATGCTGACCTCTGCCACAAAGGCCCCATGTTGCCGTTTATGCCTTGTTGTTCCTCCTCTGGTTGTCATGCTAATTCACTGTTTACACATGCAAAGAAAGGCCATTGTGCCACTGTTGAGGAAGTGTGAGTGTGTGTGTGTATTTGTGTGAGAAGAGCAAGAGGCAACAGGAGAGAGACAAAGTAGAGAAGGAGTGAGAGAGAGCAAGGGTGAGTTGGAGGGAAAGAGAGAGAGAAAGTCAACGAGTGTATCGAAATCCATCTTTGGTTTGTATAATGGGTGTGAGGGGTTCCACCCACATTGGCCGGCTCGAGGGAATATGTGGGAAAGGACAGAGTCTCTTTGGGCCCAGCCGGGAGGAGGCGGGGCCTCATCACTGATGGACTCACGCCTGTGTCCATGTGTCATGCATGACTGACTGGTGTGCTTTGCCCACACCGCAGGGTTTTTAATTCACTGATTTAAATGCTAAAAAACACTCTTCATAGCATTGCCACGACTTGTCTTGTTGCTGATATTTTTCAAATACAACAGAGGGAGAGGGCGCACTCTCTCACCATGAAGGCTCTTTCCAAGCCTAAGGCGTTGTACCCTTCCTTTTTTGGCACTGGCTGTTTTAAACGGTTCAGCAGATCTCTGTGGAGTACTCCGGCTACCACAAAAACGGCAATTTTTATCAGAGGGGTGGACGGGGGACATAATTGTGGTGTGAGAGCTTAATACTGTATAATGTACCAGCGTCGTCCTTTCTTTCCAGTCATGGACAGCAGGGGGCAAGATTTTTTATTTTTTTTAAATGAGACATTCCACATTCTGTTGTGGTACATGTGGTGGCTATTGTAATGATGGCTACCATAACAATTTGGCTTTACTCATAATTATTCATGACTTTGTTTATAAGAAAAAGCAATTTGGCATTTGTTGTGTGGCTGATTCAGTCAGATAAACAACAAACTGATCGTTAAGTTAAATGGCTCCACAACCACAAACCTGTTTTTTACTATTGGGCAATGTTGATATAGGGAAGACGGCAAAAAGCCCTGTTGCGTAATTGTCTTTGTGAGAAGACAGAATTGTACTGGTAGAGCCTCCTGTCACTTTGTTGCATTCCATCTGCCATTCAGTGACTGACTAACTTTTTCCCTCCTCTCCGCCCTCAGGTGATGCCTTCCCAGGTGCCTCCAGTGGCTTCCTCAGCAGCTATGTGAGCGGTTCCAACCCTCACACCACCCCCAGTGGCCTCTCCTCCGAGCCCTCTTTCAGGCCCCCCAATCCCTCCGCCATTCCCATGGCCCAGCTGTGGGCGTCCCATGAAGGTAAGAGCTCCCTCCTCACCATATTTCTCTTTTTTTGTGCTTTCTTGGTTCATCGTGTGCCTCTCTGATTGTCTACACTTGTTTCTAAGGCAGCCTCCAGTAAAGGTAAAATCTATATTATAGTCTATTCTTTTCAATCCGTCAAATGCAGAAAGAAATGCAGTAGTAAGCCTCATTCACTGACATAATACGTGTACGAAAAATCTGAGAAATTGGAGTTCCAAAAACTTTGATGACACAAGTTTCAGAATCGGTGAAACTCTGATCGGATTGGAAGAGAAATAGGACTGTGCAATGGCCTTAAGGGGGGGTTGACATGGCACACGATCTGTTGGTGTGGAGCAGGGCTTCGGCTTGATGGAGAGGGAATGAATGTATTGAATTTAACCATCAGATTTGTTGATGCTTCAGTGGACTGAAGCAAAGGCCAGATACATGAATGCTGGAGCTGGGGAGAGGCGATGGGATGGTGGAGTTGATTTGGGGAAAGAAGGCAAAAAGGGAAACAAAACTGTGCAAGCTGACACGCTCTGTCAAAATAGTCAAGGGATTTCTGTCTTCTTTTTGTATGGGGGAGTTAATAGGAATCGACTTGGGAATTGGGGCAGTTGGAATATTGTGCAGGCGGATAAAGGCTGGGGTTTGTGTGCTCAATAAGTGAACTGACTCTAAGGGTCTAGCAATGTGTAATATCACTTTGTGTCCAACACTTGATCATTCTCTGTCTCTCTGTGTCTCTCGCTGTCTCTCTCTGTCTCTGTCTCTGTCTCTCTCTCTCTCTCTCTCTCCTTCTCTCTCCTTCTCTCTCTCTCTCTCTCTCCTTCTCTCTCTCTCTCTCTCTCTCTCTCTCCTTCTCTCTCTCTCTCTCTCTCTCTCTCCTACTCTCACTCTCTCTCTCTCCTACTCTCACTCTTACTCTCCTACTCTCCCATCTCTCACACATACACACTACAAACACACACCTCCCTCTCTGCCATTTTGAAGTCAATAAGCTAAATTTGTATGAGCCTTCTGTCAGGGCTGTACAGAGAGCAATAAAAATGGTCAATTTTAGCCCAGCAATTTCATTGCCAGACAGACCACATCTGTCATACAGGCCATTTGTAATAAATTTCGCTCTTAAAAATGGCTTTTGTTCATTATTAGACAGAGAGTGCTGAAGTTGTAACTACATGTCGCAGTAATGTTGAGATGGTAAAAATAAAGTTTGGCAGGTATGTGTTTTTAAAGAAGATACAGATAATTGCTAATATGGGTTGACTTACATTTGCACAAAATGTAAGGTAAAATCTGACACCAATATTTTCAGTCAGACCCAATGTTACCCTTAAGTGTACATTTGACTGGAACATGTTGGTCCATTTTTAATTCCAGTATGTTTTTCTAATAGTTTGCACTTAGTGTAGTGCTCCTTTTTGATTTTGAAAAGCGATTTTCTGTTATAAGATGCTGTTTGTAACGATGTGGTATCTTAAAAGCCATTATTTTTGAATGGTTGTAACTCATTTACTTCCGTAGTGTACCAAATAGGGTAGTTAGGGGAGTACTCAAATGCTTTTAGCGATAGCTGCTGTAAACGTGTCATATTGTGAAGCAAATTTTTAAAATGTTTTTAGTATTCACCCATCAGAGCAGCCAGCAGTAAAGTGCAGTTCGTTCCAACCAGACTCTTAGAAATACTGCTTTTAAGGTGGGGTTTTACAGCAAATGCCTGTAGGCCATAATGTCAAGGGAAGGAATTTATATGTTGGTGCTTGCTGCATGTCTTGCAATTACAGTGTTGATAGACTATTTACATTCTCATCTCTCTGCCAGTCCTACAGTGTTTTGGCTTAGATGTTGCATCGGGCCAAATTTCCAAAAGGCTAGCCTCCAGTCAGACAACTCATTCTGATAACAGGGAAAATGTAGAATAAGAGCTGATCACTGATCCAGCAGATCTGTTATCATTTGACCTGATGCCTATGATTTTATAATATGCATCTATTCTGAGCTCCACTTACAGCCCCACAAATGAAGTAGTAGTGTGTGCTCATGTCAACCAAACTTCCTCTCCATTCAGTATCAAGCGCCTTTGTCTCTCTAGTATTGAACGAGTAGCCAGTTTTTTTTGTTTTTTAAATGTATTTATTTATTTTTTTCAAATGTAATCTTTGTATGTGTTCAAACTCTGAATAATGCCCCAGGTCATGAAGGAGTGCACTGCCATTTTGAGCCGCCTCTGATTCGGAGCGCAACAAAACGGGTTTGTGCGCAAGATAGCAAGAGAATGGCGAGGGGGGGTGGGGGAGAAAAGACCCCAAGAAAAGAGAAGAAGGAGCAGAGGAGCTACGACAGGACTGTGGGTGGATTATTAACTAGGCTTTCTGAAGGGCCTTGTACCCACGGCGCTTTGTTTTGCGTCCCCCCAGAGGGAAAGTGCCGATGAATTGTGTCTAAAGCCTTGGCACGGCTCACGCGGCGTCTGTGTTGCTCTGCCTACATAGAAATGTGATGAATAGCTGACATTGAAGTGTACTCTGTCTCTCTGCGGCCTGCGAAAATATTTGAACATGCGTGTTTATTCTAAAGGGTGCACCTGCCCCCTATTAACTACAGAGAACGAGAAGTGGCAGCTGTGGAATTCTGCTATTTTTGCAGGAGAAGGGAGAAACAATTCTTGTGTGTCCTTCGTTGCGTACCCGTGTGTGTGTGTGTGTGTGTGTGTGTGTGTGTGTGTGTGTGGTTTTTTGCGGGGTTTTTTTTTCCAACCCCCGTCTCTGCTGCGTAAGGAGATTGTAAAGTACGGTGGAAATAAAAGAGGATGCAGCCTCAAAAGATTTATCTTTTGAAAGTTTAATTAATAAACATGAATTGTTACCCCCAGCGCATGATTGAGTTTGTTGACGCTTCAGTCCCTCTCTTGTGGAGCGCCTCTGTGTGCATGATAACCCCAGAAGATGCATTTGACTTTAAAAAGAGGCAATCTCCATGAGTGTGTTGATAATGCTTTGCTCTGCAAAACAGGCACATGCTAGCCTGGTCACAGATCAAGCAGACCAAGGCTAGAGTCTTTAACTGCAGTCTAACTCTGTGCTCCAGGATATGTTATTAGTCTTTTTGATCTTTTATACTCCACACCAGTGCCAAACATTTAAAGATTATTTTTGCACGTGGGTGTGTGACTCTTTTTATGGTTCCAATGATTTTATATCACAACCACAGTGTTGGTTTTTCCCCTCTTCAGTTAGTCAGAGTCAGTTGTTGGCTATTAAATGACTGTAAGCAGATCTACTAATGGCCCTAAGTGTTCACCTTTGGACTGTGCTGTCAGCCAATGGCGTAGGCCCTGTGGGCTTGTGTCCCCGGCCTGTGATTGATTGATTGGCTGGTGTCGGTGCCTGTTGCCCGCTCCTGTCACGCATTGGCCCCCAGTGAAAGGCTAGCACTCTGGCTGGACTGTCCTGATGGATGTGTTGGTTCAGATAGACCCTGTTGATACTGAAGTGGATGCGTGGCTCTGGTTTCAAGCACTGGCTGTGAATGAAAGAGTGTGTGTGTGTGTGTGTGTGTGTGTGTGTGTGTGTGTTTTTTAGTGGTAAGATTTGGTTGATTTAGACTTGGTGTGTGTATGTGTAAAAATGGACTTGGATAGTTTGTGTCTGTGGAGAAACAAAAGGCTTTGGTTTCCAGGTTGAATGCAGACGAGAGGCATGTGTTGTGTTGTGTGGGACGTGGCCTTTCTCCCTGTGTCTGTGCAGTGTGTCCCAGTCCCAGTGCTGCTGCTGCAGAGTGAAGGTGAGGTCTGACTGATGAAGTGTGACGTGTCAAAGTTCATCCCGGCCCACCCCCTGCCCACCCCGCACCCACCCCCTCAGCTATCCTCCCTCCACACGACCCCTTGACCTTTATCATGTCGTGAGCATGCACCTCTGAATCCCTACCGCCACCCACCCCCTGCTCACCCCTCCGCTGCAGAGCTCATTCCATCCCTCTGTCAGTTTTCTTTTTTTCCTTTTTCCTTTTCCCTCCACTTTTTTTTTTGCGCAAAGTGGAGTTTTTAGAGGAGCCTTCGAGGTCCTTGGTAATATCCAGGCAGGGGATGGTGTGTTGAATTCCCAGATACAGGGCCCTCCCCAATTGAATGCTAATGGCGTCTCTCTTTTTTTCCCTGGATTGTTCCACTTTGAGCAAAAAAATTCTACACTACCATGCCCCACTTAAGCGTAACCTTCTTCCGTCCTCGGTAATAGATCCCTTGAGAAACGGCCAAGTTAAATCATTCTTATGCTTGAAAAGACACTGTATGTCTGCCCTTCTTTTCACAATCACACCGGGTTTAAGCCCCTTAATCTGTTCTCTGGATTATGTTCTTTTTCCCTCGTTCCACTATACAGCCCGGAGGTTTTCTTATCAGTCTGGGTGGACTCTGACACTCTCTCGCTGTGTGGATGCGGAAAGGCGCGTAGTCAGAAACTAAGGCCAGTTATTCCTCAGGGAAGTGAGTATGTGGCTGGTATTTACATCAGAACAAACAAATATGGAGATGACCATAAAGCGAAGGCGCAATCCTGGTCTATCTTTTCTTTGGTTTTGACCACTGCAATTATCTTTGACACTCTTGCCTATGTTTGTCCTCCCTAAAAGAAGCTGAAATGGACGGCACCTTTGTACCCTCTCCATAAACACGGGCAGGATGTCCTCAGTTCTCTGTCGGAATGGTGTCAGAATGCCATCAACCGCGTAGTGCGATCGTATCGCCTTAGAAGTTCTATATTAAGGCCGCTCCAATGAACCACCGGAGTTGGCTCCAGGCGTCTATTAGTGGCTCGACCAGAACTTGCTTAGCAACTGGTGTACCTTTCCCCAACCGTATCTTTTATCAGCAGAGTACTATATTTCAAAAAAAGCCCACAGTGGCAGTTGATGTAACTATCTGGGTAGAAGGTTGTGCGCCAAAAATGGCTACTTTGCGAGACCGTGTGCTGGCAACAACGGCTGTTGCCTTCCCAGCTCGATCCTTGGCTTGTAGATTTCCCGGCTGCTAGCGTAAATTATGATGCCAAAGCCCATGTGTGGGCAAAGCCACTATGGCCCATGTTCCTGTTATTGCCACACCGCCAAGGTTTACTTTTTCATCAGGGGGGGGGTCACTGACATAGCCTCTTATAAGTAATCCTCCGGAATGGCACTGTGAGAATAGCATAGCAAAGTAATGTGACTGTGCTGCTCTTTGTCTGCTTTTAGTCAAGGCCAAGGTCTCTCTTCTCTTTCTCTCGTACCGGCTCTGTACGTATGAGGAACGCTGCCTTAAAGATGGAATGGGCTTTTTTATTTTATTTTGTCTGCCCAGTCTCCCTGCCCCCAAAAGTGCCTGAGGGCAATTCTTTTTTCAGTGCTCATGCTGAGGCAGTCATTAAGATCATGTGACCCTTGACCCCTGACCTTTGATACCCCGCAGCACCTTGGCTGTATTATCTTTCTAAACACCGGTGTGCTTTCCTTTCATTGACAGCCCCGTGACTCCAGCTCTAATCTATATTGGCTGATGCGACTCACATTTTAATTGCCTGTGCTGTCAGAAGCTAATCCCTCATGTTGTTTTGAGGCGCTCTCTCTATGCACTCAAATAAGACGATTGCCTTCAGCACGGTATTATTTCATATAAAGAAAAAGATTAAAGATGCCTGTTCAATTGCAGCTTAAAATATTCATGTTAAAATGGTATCCATGGAATTTTACTATGGTGTTTTTTTCCCCCCCCACTTGTATGCTGTTTGTCGATGTGAATTATTTATTTGCTACAAGCAGTAAAATACAGTGGGTTGCAAATGCAGTTGGTTGCTCGGAATTAATCACCATTTTCACATTTAGAAAAGATATTTAAACATATTTGCACAATCGGCATTGTTGTGAACATTTATATTTGATATGATTTTCAAAAATATTTTGGATATTCAACCCATAGTGATTTTGAGTTCAGTAATTCACAAATACTACAAAGGTACCCCTTATTTGATCATAGCTGTTTATACCGTAATAAGGTGCTACCAGTTGATATTATAAGAACAAAATCTCTCTCAGGACATAATAATCACTCTGTCCAAGGGTCATCTGGCAGGCAGAAGAAATTACAGACTGAGGTGACAAAGTGATGCAGATTATTGTGAGGAAAATACAGGAATATATTCCTGAAACTACAGGAAAACATTCCAAGTAATTTTTATGTTTATGTCCAATTGAGCAGCACTGGACCAACTCAAACAAAGTTAAAGTTGCATCACAACACCCAGATGCAAGATGCAACACAGTCCAGCTATTAAGTAGGATATTTTAGTTTTTAATGCTTTTATTTCTAATGTCAACAGACAAGCAACTTATTTAGCATCTAGAAATGCGCTAAAAGATAAAAGGTTTATAATGCAAACACTGATTGAGAAAATGCTATGTCTAGATATCTTTTTTAAACAAGAAAACTGTGATTATTTGAAGGGTTGAATTATTTTGCAAACCACTCAAATTAACCTCTGTCCTGGCCTGATCTGGCCATGGCAGGGGTTGAATGGAAGCCTTAAGGAGTGGCGCAGCACTTGAGCCCATTATCATGGCAGTCAGAGGGATGCGATGGCTGTTTGACCTTTCCCATTTATTATGCCCTCAGCCCTGGGGCTGAATTGGCTCTTGGACTCCAGGCTCATTAAATGCGTTTTGTAAGCCTGCTAAGGTCCTTCATCGGAACAAACAAAGGCAGCCACGCACACCTGTCCTATTGGTGGTGTGTTGTTGCAGTATGTTTGTGTTGTTTTTGTGGGAGATGTTTGTAGCGCCGAAATACTCTTGTGTCTCTTTAAAGGGGAGGATTCACTAGCTGAGTCGTGACCATCATCTTGTGACCTTTTTGCTAAAACCGGTAAACTCGTCTGACACGCCTGCGAGTGTTCTGAATAATTGCATGCTTGGGATGGCGGTGGCTTTGAAAACAAACATTTCATTTGTCAGTCGTCGCCTCGCTCGGAGGGAAGAGTCACGGGGGTTCAGCCATCGCCTCAGGCCTGAGTGACTGCTCCCCCTGTTTCCCTCCCCTCCCCTTCACTAATGTTTCTCAATCCATACGCCAACAGGTCAGGCCGGCTCTCTCTTCCCTTTCGGCCCCAATCTCTCTCTCCTTTTTTTCCTTCTTTCTTTTCTATTCCTGTCTGGTTCTCAATCTTCCTCTGTGTGCTGTTTCTGTTTATCACTTGCTCTCCCTCATCAATTTCCCTCCAGTGTGCCACTATAAGAACAGTCATAGCCCCACCCTACCCCACCCTCTGGGTGCAAAGACTCGGCTTCAGCTGGATGGCTGCTGAACCTTCTACCCAATTAGAGCCTGGGGGTTATGTCAGGGAAGGCATAGGTCACCTGCAGGGCAACAGATTCCACTGAAACATACACACATAAGAAAGAAGGAACTAAAGAAGACTATGTCAATTATTTCCATGTTTGGGGGACTGAGAATAAGAAACTCAGAAATGTTAAAGTTGACTGGTATTAAGCAGACGCTCTTATGTAAAGTCATAGAGGTTCGCAATGGCGTGTTCGGGAATCCAACCCGGCCGGCTAATAGTCAGGCGGTGACATTATCGTTGCCCTATCACGGCCGCAACTTTAAGTGCCTCGAATGATTTGTGGTACTCGTTAAAATGAATATTTAGAGGGAATGTTTCTGACTGAGCGAGTATGAGCATGCGTGTGTGCTTGAGATGGCTGTGTTTCATTGTCATTGGTGAAATCTTTGATAAAATTCATGACTGAGTATGTTAGGGTGGACACTCCCTGGTGACCAGCTGTCATGTGACCCCTTCCTGAGTTGCTACAACGTAATTCAGTTTTATGATTCCAGCAGCACACCACGCAGTCTGCTGGCCCAAAGGCGATTCACGAACCGATACCAGATTACATTTTTTGAAGTCTGTTGTTTTGATGTGTGTGAGTGTTTTGTTAAAAAAAAATAAAAGCTGACCAAAGACAAGAGCAGAAATAATCTGTATAAAAATCACAGTTAAACATGGAGTTGAAGAGTGCAATATGGTGATTTAAAAATTAAAAAAAAAAAAAAAAAAAAAGGCTGACAAAATGTTGCGTTCTACCCCGCAGGTTACTCACATCTGCCTGGCAGTTTGTACTCCAGCCCCTACATTCCCGTCGGCCATATGGAACACCCACAGCTGGGCCAGCATGCACTCTTCGACTCACAAAAAGGTTTGCCATCTTTTTCCTCCGAAGCATTCATGTGCACCGTGATTTCCATCAAGGGTCAGGTGCTCTATTGATTATAACTGAATGCTTGATCTGCCAGTCTGTGCAGGTAGCACCCACACTGATATGTAACGCTAAGCTTTTGTTTATACTGAGTGCTTAGAGACAAAACCACCACTTTGTGTTTAACAGTCCATGTGAAGAGCATGTGTAGGCAGTTGTCTTGGTTTTGTGTGTGTGTGGGAGTTGTTTTTTTTCCCTTTCTTTTTTTGTTTGATAAATGAAGTATTTCTAGTAGGTTTTATTTCTCTGTTAGCTGATTATAAAGGTCCTAGCATTACCTCCTACACAGTAGACAGACACAGTTGACTTCAGGTTGTTGCTGTTGTTCCTTCTGCACAGTCTAACAGCAATGACATCTAGCTTTTCAATCAAAAATCGACTGGGTATTTTTTTTTTGCTTAGTTACTGGGCAACTCCTTAACTGAGAAAACATTGGAGAACCCTTTTGCAATTATGTAAGGACATAATGTAATCTGAAAACTGCTGCCCTGATCAAAAAAACAATGCAACTGCTTTCAGCCGGTATTCTGTCTATAATGGAGTGGAATGGAAATGGTGACCCAAACTTTTGAACGGCAGTGTATGTTTTCCTTTCCAAGATGCTGCAAATGACTGTGCTGTTGCCCAATGACTTAGCTTTGATCATGCTGTCTTGTTCTCTTGCAGAAGGCTTCTACCTGCCCAGTCCCGTGGGGCAACAGTCTTTGCACTCCCAGTCCAGCCTCTCCCGCAGCCCTGGTGCCCACATGCCCAGCTCCCTGTCCAGGGAGAAGGAGCCTCTGCCTGCCCACAAAAGCCTGAGGGACCCTGTGAGGGAGCGGGAAATGGGGAAGGAAAAGGCCTTCAAGATTGAGTTGGGAACCCCGCTGCATAGGCGGGAACGGGAGAGGGAACGGGAACGTGAGAGGGAACGGGAACGGGAGAGGGAACGTGAGAGGGAACGGGAACGGGAACGGGAGAGAGAACGGGAGAGAGAACGGGAGCGTGACCGGTCCAGGGAGGAGCAGCGCCCCCACAGCGTAGTGGACCTGACGCAAGATGTCAAGACCGAGGACGACCGGGAGCGGCACCCTCTCTCCGGGTCAGAGCGGCTAGGAAAGGGCGGCATGGAGCACGTGTGGCCGGCCTTCCACCAGCACCCATTTGGGCCGAGCGCGCCCGACGCCAAACCCAAGCATCCGCTGCAGACGTCGTCGATCAGCAACTGCAGGAGCGGTGGAAGCGGCAGCGGGCAGGGCGGTTCTTCGGCCCGGTGTGCCAGCGGAGAACCCGACCGTGACCGGGGTCTCCGTGACGACGAGAACGCTCGACCCAGCGTCGCCAGCCACCACCTCGGGAGCCACGTGGAACGACAGAAGCGGTGCGACTCGGTGTCGGGCTCTCCCGGAGGTCCCCTGCACATGTCTTACGCCGTCCCCCCCTCCCTGCAGAGCCCGCTGTCCCACCTGCCTCCCCGGCTGGTGTCTTCTGGCACCTACCCTCCCCCTCACCACATGCCGCCTGGCCTGTACCCCTTCTACTCGGCCGCCAAGGAGCCAGGAAAGGAACACCGAGTGATCGCTCCCACGTATGTGCCTTCTGTCGAGGTTTACGACGAGAGGAAAGGACCGATCCAGATTGCCTCGCAAGCTCGAGATAATAAAAACGACAAAAGCAGGGAGAGAGAGAGGGAGAGGGAGCGAGAAAGAGAGAAAGACAGGGAAAGAGAGCGGGAAAGAGAACGAGAGAGGGACCGGGAAGCCTACAGATCAGTGCCACTGGTTGACAGGACTCATGTTGACCACGGGCGGCCCTTGGTTAGAAATGAGTCCCCCCCTCACTCCGACTACAAAAGAGACCTCTTGAGGGAGGAAGGCTCTGTCATAAGGTCAAACGGTTTAGCCATAAAACGACCCCCTCCTGCCGACATGTGCACGAGCAAATCCAGGCACAGCCCCGACGTCCGGGACTACTCCAGCGCCCCGTCCAGACACCCCATTAAAATGGACCTGGAGGCAGAGAGCCGCAGCCAGGAGCGGGAACGAGAGCGGGAGCGGACTGCCCGGCCTGCGCACCCCTTTGCGGGGATGGACCCAGCTGCAATGCACACAGATCCACATCCCCTGAAGGGCTTTGCGACTGCTGAGCCCAAATGGAAACCTTTTGACATGGGCAACTACGCCACCAGCCACATGGCTGCTCTGGCTGCCCACCACGGACACGTGGGCCGCGGAGGGGACGAGGACGGGGGCAAGCGAATGTACCTCGACCCCTCCGGCCTCCACCACAGGCCCTCCGGCAGCAGTAACAGCCCCGAGGGCCTCCAGCCGGACCCTCACCCCGCGGGCGAGGTGTCGGCCATGCAGAGTCTCATCAAGTACAGCGGAAACTTCCCTGGCGAGCCCGGCGCCAGGCACCCCTCTTCCTCCTCCTCCTCCTCCTCCGCCTCCTCTGGCGGTGGCAGGAGCCCGTTCGGTGGGCTCGGGAGCATGAAGCTAGAGGCTGGCCACAGCCACAACCACGGGCACGGCCATGGCCACGGCCCTGGACCCGGCGGCGTGTCCAAGGTACAGCACCTTCCCCCGCAGCAGCCCGGTAAGCAGCTGAAGAGGGACCCGGAGAGACCCGACAGCGCCAAGTCCTTTGGCAGAGACGCGGGCGGCGGCGGCAGCACTCAGGGGGAGGTGGAGGTCCGGCATCCGCCTGTGGGCATCGCTGTGGCTGTGGCGCGTCAGCGAGACAACAACAGCAAACCCAGCTCAGGACCAGGGGACCGTGAGAGGACCATCCCTGGAGGAGGCATCAAAAGTAAGATTGATTTAGTCGCTTTACATTTCCAGCTCAAGTCAATACATGGATTTCTATGCAACGTCATGAAAACATGCGTGCGCATCCAAGAGGCAGAAAACACCATAGAACAGCATAGAGCAAAAGAATAAAATTAGTTTTTGTGCTGAAAACTGCACCAATTCGAAATCACGATGGTTAGAGAATGTTAAATATGTTCAATATCCCTAACGGAATGCATGTCTTCGCCAAAAATGACAAAATATGATGTTATATTAATAATGCAAATGAACGGCAAACTTTGAAATATAGTCTGAAATGAGATGTTATTATCATTGAGACAACAGGGGTATACAAAAAAATCCGATTACAGCAGCCGACTATTTAGGTTAAGTTTATAACGTTGTGGACGGCCACCAAGTGTCTTCTGCCCCATGGCTGCGCGCGCATCTAGTTTTGTTGGTAAACGGGAAACACGTCCATATGGCTTTGCGTAATATTTCAACAGTGGACTTCTCACTAGGAACAAAAAAAAGTTCTCTTCATATCTTAACAATTCACCTGTTTGAGTGTGCTTTTTTTTTTTTTTGACCTTTTTTTTCTTTTATTGTGTTGCGGAGAGAAACCCCAAGCCTAAGAGCCTCCCCTCCTGTTTACTACCAAGCCATTTCAGGGACCTTATGTAAAAGAGATGGCTAAGGTCTTGTCAGTGTGCTTTTCCTACAGTAGGGCCTGCCAGTGTAGGGAGGTGTGTGTGTGTGTGTGTGTGTGTGTGTGTGAGAGAGTATACTAAGCCTTTTCTCTGACTAAGATGCTGCCTGCCTGCCTGCCTTCCTGCCTGCATTATAAATGTAATTTACAGAGCAGAACTAAAAGCTCCAAACAAGAGCTGAATTCTAATAGGACTTTAGGTTTGTTGCTAAGCAATAGAATCAGCCTTGACTGAGCGAGGGGGAGAGGCATTAATTTATTTCCTTCTGTGTGCGCAGGGTTTGTAGTAATAACACCAGCTCCCCTTTTGAACCACGGGGACGTTCTGAAATCATAAATGTGTCCGAAGAGAAAAAAAAATGGCGAACGGTGCCTTTTTTTGTGTGGGTGGTTCTGATCATGTTTGTTTTGGGTGTTCTCCTTTTATGCCCCTCCCTTTCCTCCTCCGCCGATGGCTGACGGATAGCGTTTTGCGGGACTAGATTTCAGTAACCTTGGAAACGAGTGGGAAAAACCTCTGGCTCGGGAGCATGACCGCGATCGGAGTGCTCCTCTCGTGTGGCCCTCTGAGGTTTGCCAAGAGCGTATTCCTCCTCCAGCCTGCTGTCAATACTGAAGGGTTCAATACACTCGTAAAAATGACTGAGGGGACCTGGGTGCATCTCTCCAGCCACCCGGAGCCTGCACTCACTGTGACATTTATTTCAGGCTATTTTGAAATGCTGGCATGGAACCCTCCTGGCTTTAAACAGAATATTGACCATTGTTGTACAAGTCGCATCATTTTTATTTTATTTTTTCACGTATCGTATCGACAACAGCTGCTGGATGTGCATTTGATTTTAAAGTGGATTAGAGTGAGCTATAGTGTTATTGCAGACTGCTGTTTGAGTCGTATTTTGCTTTGTACTGACCATAGCCCTCCAGCAACGAAACCGTACAGTCAATTTGATGTGCCTGTCGTCGGCTTTTGTTGAGGGGTGGTAATGTCCATGTTGTGTTAACTCATCCCACTTGACTTGTGCAAACTGAATCAGCCCATTGACTGATAAGCTCTGTCACTAAGAGCTGTGGCTATCTTTAGACTCGTCCATGCCCACGGAGAAATGCAAACACATTCTGACACCCAGGCACAGTCCAGACCCCTTTTGAAGTCCTGTTGAGAGTGGAGTGAACACAGAAGGCACCAGAGATGGAATAACACGCTACAGTGGCCTGCTATGTGTTAGATAATTCTGGAACAGAGGTGCTCGCTGTAATATACGCATAGTTATCTTGTCTGAGGTTATTGAGCTTAAAATGCAGGTTGAGTCTGCCGTAACGACATTCCTTTGAATGGCTCTCCCAAATTAATTTGATTTATGGGTCTGCGAATTCCAGAGTTCACAATTGAGGCTTCATGCAAACCACCTGTGCCTTTCCAACATAAACCCTACCCCACCCCCACCAGCCCCCATCTGAAACCTGACCCCTCACCTCTTTTATCTGTGCCCCCTCACAGACTCGGGTCACGCTGAGGACGATCGAGGAGATGAACGCACACGTCACCGTGACGACCGGCTCCTAACTGGCCGCCTCGAGCGAGAACAGGAGAAGGTTTTGAGGTGAGACGTTTAACATGCTCAATTAACATCAACAACGCAGTTATCAACAAGCGCAATAATATATAACAAGTGCAATAACATTTCAAATGGGCAACAGATGCTGTCTTATCCTTCTTTTATTTTATTTATCTTAACATCACCTGTACTTTATTACTATTTAGACATTCTTATATTTATCTGTTTTTTTAATGTTTTTATCCTAAGTACACCCTCAGTTGTAGCAAACCAAGTTTTGTTGTATTGGTGTCTGTACAATGGCAGTATATATCTAATTCAAGTCTATCTACCTAACACTGTAAGACCAAGTATGCATTATATCTAATTTTTATGAAATTCTACCACTCAGTTACTGAATGTTACTTTTTGACATTGTAACCATTAACTTGTAGCTAGATGAAGGCCATTAACATGTAGCTAGATGAAGGCCATAAAATGTAATACAGCATCATTTATTTTGCGTTCTTGTATTCATTAATGTAATCTCGTACTGGAAGCCTTTGAAGTCTTTTGTGTCTGCTGTTGCATTTTGGATTTTTGTCTTGCACTGGGTGAAATTTGGGTAAAATGGAACCGAAAGTCTATACCCAATCTTCTCACAGAGACATGGGGAGGAGCAGCACCACACAGTTCTGTGGCCAAGATTGATTTTTCTCCCCCCGCAGTTATGTGGAAACTGGCGATAAGAGCCGTTAAAGGATAGGATGTTTGTCCTTTTGAAGGTTACTCATTAAAGTAACTCCCAGTTCTCATAAGCTACCAGTGAAGGCGCTCCGAAAGAGGATCCAAACGAGATGTATACAGTGCCTTGTGAGGCCTGTATCCCAGCAGCAGCAGCAGCAGCAGCAGTAGTGGTTCTTGCCAAAAACGGAGATCATTTTTGCCCCGAAATTAATTTAAGTATGTCGTCTTGCCTTCAGAGGTAGCCAAGAGTAAAAATGGCGGAGAGCGCACATAATTAATTGCACCTCGTTATGAAAATGTTTTTTAGTTTACTGCCGAAGGCTGTGAGCACTTCCGCTCTGCTTCAGAAAAGCCGCTCGACTCCTTCTGATGGCTCCTCATTGGCTTAACAGGGCATGTTTTTATTGGTCTCCCTCGCAGCGTGGGTTTCTTTAAGGAGCAGATGGATTTATGGGTACTTTCCCCATGCTCATGGGAGTCTATTTTCAAAGTGTTGCACTCATTTAGAGTGGCAGAAAAAGCCTGGCCTTCCCCACTGTGGAAATTGCTGCTTATAAAAAAGACTGGCTCTCCCAGCAGGGGATCAGCCTCCAGTTTTTGCTCCCACTGCATAACCCTGGATGGATGAATGGCCGGGTGAACGAGAGTTAGTGCCCCATGTCTTGGTAATGCCTTTATATGCCACAGTCGCTTAAAAAGCAATGCTACTACAGCGAGGGTCCAGATGCTAGTTGTTCTAAAAAAATTCAAATATGAAATAAAGTACCAGGGTGACTGTTAATGAAGGACCTGCGTAATTAGCAGTGGTCAGCTGGCAAAAGGGAGCATGAGATTTTTTCACATTGCTTGAGTAGCAATTACACAGACAGCTACACGGTACTGCGAACTTTGGCCTTGTTCCCAGGCCGAAGCATGCTTACATTATGCAAAAAAAAATCTATTTACTTTGAGTTTTTCAGACTTTGAATCCTGGGCTGTGGTGTCTGTGTCTAATTTGTCCTGGAAAAAAGGGGAACAAATGACAGAAAGCCTCATTATTCTGTGTAACCGCTTTTTAAATTGTACCCCCTTCTCTCTCTCTGTCTCTCTCTCTCTCTCTCTCCCTCTCCCTCCCTTCCCCTTTCTCTCCCTCTCTCTCTTGGTTTTCCATCGGCAGGGAGAGTAAGGAGCTGGCTGAGTACACTCAGATGCACCCCCCAATGGTGTCGGCCAGTGGACTCAACCCTAACCTGGTGGTGACCGGTGGGCCGGCCCTGGCTGGAACGGGGCGTTGGCCCGGCGACCCGGGCTCCCACCTGGCCTCGCACCCCTGGCTGCCACGCTCCGCCACTCCCTCCGTCTGGCTGCAGGGGTCACCTTACGGTAATACCACGGACACTTCTCAATGTGTCGCAGTGCCAGCGAAGTCGTGATTTAAAGTTTAGTGTTTCTGTACTGGGGCACTTCAAGGTTATTTTATTTCCAAAGAATGTTGTGGTGTTTTGCAGTCTGATTGATTGTTTGTTTGTTTGTTTGTTTTTGTTTTGCTTGGTTTGGTTTGCTTTTGCCTCACCGTTTTCACTGTGCTGTAATTCCCCTCTCCTTGAGATTGGGATCGCGGCGGTTCTGCCGTGTTTGCAGTGTCACACGGCTGCTTAATTTCCTCTGATTCGTCTCTGTGGGCCTGTCTGGTGTGTTTCTGCCAGTTCTGTTCCAACTCGGCTTCTAAGAATGTCCTAACTCTCTGCCCCAGACAGAAAAAAAAAAAAAACTAAAAAAAAAAAGTCATGGTCTGTACATGTTCCTCATCCAAAAATAACAGCACAAACCAATGTGCTCCCTTTGCGATTCCCTGACACTGAGATTGCAGTCTAGACAGTACTCCCAAAACAAGAATGCCCCTAGCCTAGCACAAGTTCAAAAGGCCTTCCATTCCTGGCATAGATGAAGAAAAAGCTGTTCAACTTAAGTGCAGAGTTGGCATTATGGCGTTACAAAGGCAGCTATGAGCAGTTGCCAAAACCACTTCAGTTGCGATGCAAATGGACCATCAACTCCAGGCTTTGCGTAGGAGTCCTGTGCTGGTCATCTAACAGTAGTTTTCGTTTTTGTTTGTTTGATCCATGCAGGCCTGCCACCCCCCTCCATGCACCAGGGCCTGTCCTCTGGCTACCCTCCTGCCATGCCGGGCTCCATCCCAGCACCGTACCAGTTTGCCCGCGATCCCCAGTCTGGCCAGCTGATTGTCATTCCTGCGGAGCATCTCTCCCATTATGGTAGGTTCCCCACAGGCCTTTAGAGAGACATTTTAGACATGTCTGTTTTTCTCTACAAGTGTGTGGGTAAGGGCTGGAAATGGAATGTTATGTTATCTTGTGGTTTATATACATTCGTATATCTGAGTCTCAGATGAATGTCTTGTCAAAATATGTATACTTTCTTTAACCTCTATATATGGATTAGTATTTGCATTCTTCATATCCATATGCACGCTACTCGTAACTTGCACTACCCCTGTTTTTTTCTGTATATTGGCTTTTCTGATATAGGCAAATATGGGCTGTGTAGTTGTCCTGCCCATGTATAAGTTGTATTTGTATGTCTTGTACGTATGTTTCTATCATTGTGGATTATGTGTGAAAATGCCAATACTAGCCAGAGAAGCAATCTTTTCCATACTGTGAAACATGTAAATAATGGACATTTATTTAAGATCTACCACACCCATGCAGAAACTCCTCACCATACTGAACATACCTGAGCCTCACCTCCTCCTCCTGTTGTTACCCCCCCCCTGCGGCGGCGGAGGAGTTGATGGAGCGCGCGCCCCCTCTGTGGCCTGCGCTGTACCCTCCGGCGGGCAGCTCCCTGCAGCACGCTCACCAGCTCCAGCTGCTCTCCCACCAGCAGCTCGTGCGCCAGCAGGAGCTCTACATGATCCAGCAGCAGGCCGCTCAGGTCATGGAGATGCAGAGGAACGCACAGTTCGTGGTGAGCAGTCGCACAGCACATCTTTTATTTGGCACTCATTTCATTTTACTCACTACTACTTGACTGACTTCTAATTACGGTTATGTACAGTAACTACTAGTCAAATATTTGCCACAATACACGGTATCAGACCGGAGGTTTTTGGTGTATGTGCAGTCATTAAATATTTGGCGAGTCCCTGTGCATTCAAACCACTGTGCATACAGACTGTGCGACAGACAAACACACAATTTCTACTGAGTTTGCAGTGTTTGCAATATGCGTGTTTGTGCAAAGTGACAGGACGAAACTCCGCAAACATGAGCATTTGCCAACTACTGTACATCTAAATGCAGAGAAGACGAAGGAAAAATGCAAAGCTTGCGTTCATTCGGAGTCTGGATGGCTCAGTCCTCCTTCCATTCAGTGTACACACACACAAACACACACACACACTCGCACTACTTTCCATAACCTGTGCCAGACGTCTGTTAAAATGCTCTCTGTAGGGGGTTCATAAAGATGTTGAAGGTGGCACCCTGCTGCTAGCTGTGTCTTTGATGGGCTTTTGCCATTTGGAGTGAATATCGGAAGCTTGTGAGAAGCAGTCGGGACGAACCGTGCGTTTGTTGTCATATGCCTTTTTGTTGTCGTTGCCTAAATCTGTGTGAATAATGGCACCTGCTAGTTTCTCGGCTAGTTGTATTCGGGACCATCTCCAGGGGGTGTCTGTGCTTGTGGTGCCTCTCATCATGCACCTCCTGACCACAGCTTTCTCTCCACTCACAGGAGAGGCTAAAGGCCAGCGAACAAAGGGCCGACATGGAGGACAAAGTGGACAAGAGAGGCAGTGAGGGGACCCATAAGACGGGCCTCTCGGCCGTCTCCGCCCCGCCGCTGCACCCTCGCAAGCCGCCGCACCGCTCGCCGACGCCGTCCACCTCGTCCTACACCAAGGCCCTCACGCCGCTGCCCATTGCCCCGTTGCCGTCCCCGTCCGTCACGACGCTCAAGTCCGAGGAGCAGCAGCACCTCAAGGCCGAGAAGCCGTTCCCGCCGCAGTCCTACTCGCACCCGTCCACCCCAGCCCCGCACCCCCACAGCCCGGTCTTGGCCTCCCCACCGCCCCCCTCGCCCATCCGGCCCAAAGAGGAGTCTGTGGAGGTGGCTGAGAAGGAAGGACTGGAGCTACAGAAGCAGGCTTCAGCCCCCTTTCAGTCCATGTATCAAGGTCAGCCACACACACACACACACACACACACACACACACACACACACACACACACACACACACACTCACTCTTTCTCTCTCTCTTTTATCTCTCTCTCATATGCCTGAGCTTGGCTTTCATTTGGTATGTATAATGAATACTAAAGGTGGTAAGAGCCTATATGTTAATTTCCCTATAGGTGGTTGTTAAGTCTGTAAATGTCTTTTTACAGGACCCCTGAAAGAGTAGCTAATGCTTTGCAGTTTGCACCAGTTCATCAGGATCCTCATAACATCATAGGCCCACAAGAGTGGAAAGTGGATTTTGGGAGCTAAAACGGCTGCTAATGTGTGTGTAACAGAAAGCCAGAGTTATTGTACTTGAATTATTATTATTATATTAATTATTACCATCAAAGTCCATGATTGATGCATATGTTTTGCATGCATGTAGCTTTTTAATTAACGGTGGTATGAATCTGCATATAGCTTGTAATTAAAACTACAGAGCACATCAGAAGCAGTCATTGTTGCAGCCCTGGCTATTGATCTTCCGGTAACAAATTTGAAGAGCATGTTGGGCAGGGGCCTGGGGATCTGTGCAGGACAGCAGGCGCGGAGGCTTAGATGCCCATTCTTCATGTCAAAGCATGCTGGGCTGGGCTGGGCTGCCTTAATGAGGAGGCTGCAAATAGTCCCACACATCTGGGATTACCAGCTGCCACTTTGCTTGCTTGCGATAGAGACTTCTTACCAAAGCAGCAGTTTTTGCCACTAGTCCCCTGACGGTTCTCGCTCTCTTGCACTCTCTGGCTCTTTCTCTCTTTTTCTCTCTTTCTTTCTTTCTTTCTTTCTTTCTTTCTTTTTTTTCTCTCTCTCTCTCTCTCTCTCTCTCTCTCTCTCTCTCTCTCTCTCTCTCTGTGTGATTTGTGAGTGGTAAAAAAAAGGATAAATGGTACTGTGTCAGAATAGAGATGAATAACTTTATATCTGTGATCTTGTTTATGTTGCTTCTCTTAGTGTGTGTGGAAGGACTCTTGAGCGAATGTGCATGAAAGTGAAAAGTGTGTGTGTGTGTTTTCTTGGGCATTTGGGATGCCATCACTGAGGCCACTTGGCTCATGAAACTTTCATAAAGCCTCAGTCCTGAAGTGCACATGGGCGATTAATCACTAAGTCACTTTGTCACAGGGACCTAAGCTCTCTGGTGTCTGCCGCTCTACATAAGCACTCCGAGCCCCTCAGTCTCTCTCTTTCTTTCTCTCTCTCTCTCTCTCTCTCTCTCTATCTCTATCTCTATCTCTCTCTCTCTCATTTAACCCTCTCTTCTTCCTTCCTCTCTTCCCAGAACTTCCTCCCGGCTATCCGTACCAGCCCCTAGCCGCTCCGTTCGCCAGCCACTACCCCTACCTCCTCCAGCCGGCAGCAGCCGCGGACGCCGATGGCCTGGCCCCGGACGTGCCTCTACCAACCGAGCCCTCGGAGTGCCTGGCATCCTCCGCCGCCGCCGCGGCTGTGGCCTCGGCCGACGTCAAACCCCGGCACCTGTGCTCTCCGGTGGTGGTGGAGCCGCTGCAGGCCTCCCGAGAGCCGGAGACGCCGGAGAGGAAGAGCGGCGTCCCCTCCCCCAAGCAGGAGCCCCAGCTGGAGGACTGCAAGGAGGGCCTGAGCCAGGAGGGCCTGGGGGCCCTGCGCCACTCCAGGGACGCAGAAGTGGCCTCAGCAGCCGTCTGCATGGAGGACGCCATAGGCCCGGCGGGCCTGGAGGTCCAGGATCGACCCAGACTGGACGAGCGCATGGAAGGCAGCAAGGAAGCATCTGGCGGAGGCATTAAAGTGGAAGTGGCGGTGTCCTCGTCGTATGGTTGCACCCCACCGTATTCCATCCCAGAGGCCCCGCTCCCAGATGGCAGGCCCAAGGTGGAGGTTCCGGAGAGGTACATCAGGCTGGCGGACTCGTCCTTCCAGCCCTCTGTGGGCCCACCTGAGGCCCGTCCTCAGGAGACCGAGCCGGTCCGTCCGTCCGAACAGGCCGCCCCCACACCAGAGCAGCTCAGCGCGGGCCGTGAGCCACAGGAGCCCGTGTCTGCGTCCGCTTCCTCCGCGTCGGCGTGTCCAGACGACGAGGCCCCGCAATCCGACAATCTGTTCCCCACGCACCCCTCTCCCGTGCCCCTGCATTCAGCCCTCCCCCTCCCGGCCGGTGCCCCTGTCCTCACCATCCTGCCCGAGGACCCCATGGCGGGCATGATCGCCCTGCTGGCCGCCAGCGAGTTGCCGCAGGCCGGCTCCCTGTCCGTTCTGGCAGCTGACCGCAGTGCTGGCATCTCCTCTCTGGAGTCGTCAGCCCTGGAGGGCATGACCCTGCTCAGCCAGCTGGCCGAGTTGGAGATGGAACGGCGGCAGGACGACGCAGCGCAGTGTAAGTTTCCCACCGCCAGCACCCCCAGCAGCACCATGGCCTCAATTGCTTCTCTTATTATTATTATTATTATTATTATTATTATTATTATATTGTCATTATATTGTCATGTACCATTTACTCTCTAGGGGACAAATTGTTTTGAATAAATAGTGTTGGATGAAGAGTACTGGATGAGTAGAGTAGCACTAGTGCACTCTGTGTATATAAATATTGTAAGACTCATATGATACTGTAGCCACATGTAGAATAAATAGTCAGTTTTTATGAATAAACTACATAGCATTCTATATACATAGCCTTGTGTGGAGTGTCCATGTAGTAGTTGGTATATATTGGTAACTAGATTAGGGACTCCTAATACAGATCACTTCGGCTCCTGTAGTGTTTGAAGTGTGCAGGTTGAGAGAGAGAGAGAGAGAGAGAGCACACGCAGTGATGAACAGCATGCGGGTGACGCGCCCTCATTGTGCGTGCAGCACCCTTCATGTAGCTCTTAGAGAAATAAGGAGATTTAAAGAGAAGGCAACTGTGCTGCCACACATCTCTCTCTCTCTCTCTCTCTCTCCCTCCCTTTCTCCCCTTTCCTCCTCTACATTCTTAATCTATTTAAGTGTCTGAGGCGCAGCACAGGCCTGTATTTATGGCAGTGTCACTCCACAGGAGAGCCTTTAGATACGCCTATGGGCCCCGCGTCTTTGGCTGCCTGGCTGCAATTAGTGTTGCGTATTGATCGTCTGGTTCTTTGTGTTGCAGCAGGCCTGGACTTCTGCGGCCTGGACAGTCTCCTCGAGGCCAGCAGGCAGATTCTTCTGGAGGCCATCGAGAGCCAGTCTCACATCCAACTGCCCCGAGAACTCGACCCAAACAAGCAGTACAGCTGGAGGCAAAAGAAGGATGAGCCAGTAATGACTCCCTCTTTCGTACACACACACACACACACACACACACACACAGACACACACACACACCCTCGTCGAAAATCTCCTGTCATTGTTATCCTAATGTTTGTTGATGTGTTTTAAATGCTGTCCTTTTGAGGTTGTTTTTTCCTTCAAAGATAGACTATAAAGCTCTTTAAAATGCACAGAGGGGTTCTGTTATCTCTGCAAGCGTGTCTAAGTACATGGCTGTGCGTATGGCTGTTTGTCTTAAAAAGGGCACTCACAGAGGAGACGGGTGACCCCCCTGCCGAATGGAGTCATTGCGCACATTTGTGAAAATGGCTGGAACAGGCAATTTGAGGCTCTTTCGGGTGCCCCTGTTGACTGCTTCACCAGCTGCTGAAAGGATGATTTTCTTTTTTCTTTTTTGAAAATAAAGCTAGAATGGTGCCTTGCCGATCTAAGTCAGATTTGAAATCTGTCGCATTCCTCACCTCTTGTTAGTAAGAAAATGGCTTGTCATCCCTGCCTTGGTGTGTTGAGAAAATGCTGAGAAAACAGTGCCTGTAATGAACAAGACGCCACTCTTAAGTGTTCCTAACTCTCTCTCTCTCTCTCTCTCTCCTTTAGATGTTCTCCAAGGCCTCGCTGGAGGCGATTGATGCCATGGAGGTGGAGTACCGCATCCGGCTGGCTGAGCTGCAGAAGAGGTACAAGGACAAGCAGCGGGAGCTGGGCAAGCTGCAGAGGTGGAAGGACAGCCAGTGAGTTACCCCTGACCTCTCCTGCATTGCCCAGCAGTCTTTGGGCCACTTGAATTTCACAGTTACCCTCATGTTCAGCCATCAAAGAGCATTTGAAGGAAACACTACCTATTTGACCACATTGCAGAATTTGACCATAACTAATCACATAACTAATAGATGGGTTTCCAAACAATCTCTCTATGAACCCCCCCCCCCCAAAGCTGAACTAAAGCATGTGTGCAGCTGAACACACATAAGCCAACTGTGTTTTGTGGTATGTGTAAACTGATCTGGATTGTGCGTTGTGTTTTGTGGGGTTTTTAGGGAGAAGCACCAGCAGCAGCAGCAGCTGCTCCAGCAGCAGCAGCAGCAGGAGGAGGCCAACAGGAGCCTGGGCAGACGGGGGCCGGGGCGGCCACGCAAGCGCAAACACGGCCTCTGTGCGCTCTCGCCTCAGAGGACTACCAGCAAACCGGACGCCAAGTGCACAAAGTGAGTGTGTCCTCTTGACCTCTGGACTGCCTGTGACATTTATTACCACTGTCCATGTCCGTTGTACCCCCTCAGCTCGAGCATACTAAGCATACTGATGTATGCCTGTGGTATAAGTTGCTTTGGATGAAAGTGTCTGCTAGATGAATAAACTATCTACTTTGGGCATTTGGCAAATGGCAACATGTACAAAGACAGATCTTCCGCAGAGTGAGGATTGGAAAGAGATAAGCTCTTGACTCTCCAGTGCGCCTGCTACCACCAGGCTCTTGGAGATGGAATCCAATGAGCTTTTGCACTGCTAGCAATATTAGGCTGCGCTTGTTGAGCTGTGCAAGATGGAACATCAAAGAGCACATTCATACCTTGCGGTTCCTAACTGCAAAAGTCAATCTCTAAATCTGGGCGGGAAAAAAACCCTCTCAGTGCAGTGCCTACAAGTGCTATTTAAGCAACCTTATCTATGTCTGGTTTTATCATTTACATCAAACCACGCCTGATAGTGCTTGGCTGGGTCTATGTTGGGATTTGTGAGAAGTGGAAAGGCATTTCTGCTTAGTTGTATTTCTCATTGCCTGTATATGTATATTTGTGTTTTTTGAATATTTTGTGGGGATTTTATGCCTTTTAATGCGACAGGATGAGTGACAGGAAGGGAATGATGGATAGATGGATGGATGGATGGATGGATGGATGGGATGGGATCGGGAAATGACCCGGGTCGGCCACAAGAGGGTTGTGTGAGAGTGTAGGCCAAACCGCTAAGTTTTTTTTTGCCATCACAGGACAGGCAGGGGACTGCACTACTCTGAGGACTCTGAAAGCGGGGAAGTTCTGAGGAAGCGGTTTCGTGCGTCCAGTCGGGATGAAGACGAGGAGCTGGACAGCGGAGGCACGCGGGGGAAGAGGAAGCAGAAGCGGTGGAATGACCCGGAAGCCTCGTCCAGTTACTCCCATGAGGTCAGTGTGCGGAAGAAAAACTCTTTTAAAAAGATTTTAACATTTGTAGATGGTCATAATGTCCAACCATGGACATGCAAGAGTTCAAGAGAAGGTCTTCTCCTCAACCTCCGACACCTCCATCTCTCTCTCTCTCTCTCTCTCTATTGTTCCCTACTTCATTTCTCTTCCGTTCTCCTCTTATAGGAATGAAATGCAGCACATGTTCCCATTTTGATTTCTATAAATAACATTGTGTCTGTATTCTATGTCTTCTTTTGTGAACAGGTGCCTAAAAAGGCCCATAAAAAGGGCCGAGTGAGTGAGCAGGAGCAGCTGGCCACCAAGCTGGACAAGGCCTTGTCGCTCACTAAACTGGGTAAATTCAACAAGTCCTCCTGCAGGTTTACAGACACCCCCTCAGGGAAGTCTAGGGCTAGCGGGGCCAGCGGAAGTGGCGGCAGCGGTAGCAAACGGCCCACTCTCTCGGACGCCGACTCCCGGGCAGGCCGGCCGAGCAAGTCGGGCCTGTCCAAAGACCTTGGCACCTTCGTGCACAAGTCCTCGTCCAAAGGAGGTAAAAGCAAAATGGCCGGCAAAACAAAAAACCCTGACGCGAGCCTCAAGGGAAGATCACAGCGGAAGGTGACTTACTCCCCGGCAAGATCCGAAGCCAGCAGCTACTCCAACAGTAAGTATGCCGACCGCTGGACACAAAACCTGCCGGGCCGGTTCTTGGAGATGAGTCCTCATGTCCAGATCTTAGCCAGCAGTGACTAGCTTGAAATCAGCCATCTTGTGCAGGCCCTGGTTTACTCTCTCAGTGAGTGCTCTGCATTCAAATGACATGTGAGTCATTATAGTTTTATGTGGACACTGTAGTGCAGTAATAAGAATGGCTGGTTATTAGGAGGTGCCATTGATTACCATAGCGGCTGTGCTAATTGGACTCCTGGATGTTGTGTGATAATGAAGGTTGTGGGATGGGTTAGGCATGGCATGATGTCAATTTTAATTGAGATGGGGTCGGAAGACTCATTCTGACAAATACAACCTTCAGTGGAGAGTTGACTTGAGAATTCTAGTAATTAGCACTGGTTCTATTAACAGTTTTCCACATTGTAAAATTTTTTTTATTTTATTTTTGGGGAGAAACTCATGGATAGTTGACTGTTGGTCTCTGAGCATTGCTATTGACTATGGAGCCCTCTGGGTCTGCAGTTCCTAAGTTTCTTTCCGTGTTGCTTTTCGGCGCAGACACTGACTCTGAGGACGACGACTCGCTGAAGGATGGGTGGCTCCCACGCTCCATGCTTAGCCGACCCAGTAGCTCGCGCCACCCCATGCCGGGCATGTCCAGAACTCCGTCCAAGAAGAAACGTTCGGCGTCGAAAAGGGCCTGCGCCTCGCCGGCAACCCTCAAAGCCAAGCAGGCGGCCAAAGACCGGAAACACAAGCACTTTGCAATGCTGCTGCAGGAGGCAGGCGTCAGCTCCTCAGAGGACTCGTTCGACCAAGGTTACTGAACGAAAACGCTAAAATAAAACAAACAAATACAATTTTTAAAATCCTACACTATGCAAAGAATTAGAGAGGTGGCAGCTATTCTCATAACTCTCTAAATTTTATTGCTTTATATTTTTGTTTTGTTTATGTTTTTGTTTTCCACATCCATCACTGCTGGCTTTGCTGATATGTTTCTAGAGGAGGCTTCTTTAGATTCAGGCAGTGCAGTCTTCCAAAAGCCCTGTTTTATGCTTGTATATAATATTATTGGCTCTTTCTGGAGTCCTTGCTATTTTTAAAACTTGCGTTCTTTTTAAATCACTTTTTTATAATTATGTCTGGCTTTCTAAGACATAATTGCCATTGTGACTGGAAAAAATGTGTGGCTTTGTGGAAAATTTGTTTGATCAATTGTATTGCAGTTTGGTACCCAAGCTTTATTAAACATGCTGATTTCTTTTTTATTGAAAGAGAAAAACTGTGGTCTTTGTCTCTCTTGCTTACATCTCTATCTAGATGTTTAGACTGCAGCACTTAGCACATTGCTACAACACTGCTCTGTTATTCAAATATCCCCATAGCAAAAACTGCTCTGCCTATTTGTGATTTGGAATAAATGGCTTGTGTGATTTATTAGGCTCCAGAATGACCGCAGAGATTTCACATTTCTGTTATTCAATGACAGCATTATGAGACGAGGCAAGCCTAGACACATCTCCAAACCAGTTATTCACTCTTGGCTTTATGGAAAAGAACTGAATACATCTTAGCATTAGGCCTTCCAATATACTTAATGATATGTACATCTCATTCAGCATCCACTGTTTAATGACAAATCTGTAAAAGGGAGAGGATGGAATATATGGTGTGTGAAACATGAGCCACATATCAGGGAACCTGCTGGGATATTTGGAAAACAGGGCTGCTTACTAAACGAACCACACCAATAATGAATAACCTAGTTTCCCTAGACTGCTCGCTTTCTCCCCTCTCTGCCCCTGCAGCTGCTTGGCCATTCCTCCACCCTTGCCCTTTGACCCCCCACCCCCGACCCTGCCCTTCTCCTACCCATGATGCTTTTGAATGTCTCTTGGTCTGTGCATTTGCTTGTCCTGCTGCAACCTCTCAAACAGACGCCTAAGCTTGGCATGGCTGGGACTATTGCAGCCAGCCAGCCATCCGCACAACGTGAGCTCAGTCTCCCATGTCACCTGAGCCATGGGCATTGTTCTGTAAGTAGGACACCACCCTCCTTTTCTATTTGATTTTGTTCTGACTTCTTAATTAATCTGCTACTGATTTTGTTTGTCTACCAATTTTGATTAAAAAAAAAAAACAATTTGTTCTGATGCTCTCCTATATAAACTAAACTTCAATAACGACAAATACATTTGGGAATGTTATGGATTTTTTTGCAATATTTTTTTGTTATTATTAATTCTGTTTTGGTTGGTTCTTGCTAATTGAATGCCATTTTGAGGCAATGTAGTGCCTGAAAAGCCATGGTTATGTCACCGCTTGGTATGTAGAGCTCTGGTATACTCATGAGGCTAGTTTTATTTTTATGATTTTACTGAACGTTTTCTTCAATTTTAATGCATAGTTGTCTGTTGACAGAACCCAGTTCACGACAATTCCACTTGAGATTCTTTGCAGTCCATATACATGCACATGACACTTACAGTCTTTGGCAGATGGTTTTTGTAGGATGGAACATATTTTGTGTAACTGTCAGTTAATGTCTGGAAGATGGCATTTAATGTTTAATCACATCGATTTTAGAAGCAGATGCAGATGTTTCCCTTGTGCTAGGCCCATATGGTTATTTGGCATTGGCTAGTCTGTTCCTATAAAGGTGGCATAAGAAGACTGCAAAACCCCCTAGCACATGTGGCTGCTGGCTTTCCTCTGATGATGAGAATTGAATTCAGTGAAATAGAGATATGGTTGTCTCCGATATTGCTGTCATCTTGGCTGTGTGATTCTAGCATTAGTTTTGGAGTGGTTGTCAGCACAATAGAGCATTGGTGGCATTATACCAGAGTCTTGTGGAGTGGTTAACAGTAGAACAGCACTGATGGTAGTGGTGGCATTATACCAGAGTCTTGTGTAATGTGTTGGCAGGTGAACATAGAGGTTGAGGGAGGCCGATGATATAACCATGGCTGAGGAATGCCGAGGCTGCCCCTGCCCCGGAGTCAGTGTGCCTGACAGAGTGCACCATGGGGCATTGGAGGTGTCCCGCTGAGCCCGCTTTGTGTGCTACCCTTTTGCTTGCTTCCACCCCTTCACCTGCCTGTGGTTGATTTGATTTGTTTTTATTTTTGTTTGTTGTTTTTCTTTCCTTAGTCACAATGACTTGGGAGTGTCGAGTCAGATCTGAAAAGGGAATCTCTAACTTGAGTGTGCGCAATGCCGACACGAGCTGAGCTCCTCTTATGTGTCTGCTTCAAAGCCTCCTAACGTCATTTGTGTTAACCAGCTCACCACGGCTTCCTCAAACCCTAACTGCACCGCTAACATCCTGTCTCTGTCCTCTGTCCTTGTCTGTTAACTGTGTGCCTCAGCTTTTTTGATAAAAGCAAATGAAAAGAGGAGTGATTTTTATTAATATTTTTTTTAATGATTATTATTACATTTGCTTTTCATATGGGTACCTGCTGTTTTACATTTAGTCCTTGAAAGTCCGCTGTTCTGTTTTATCAATTGTATCAGTCGGACAAGCTCTTCACTGAATGATGCGTTAATAATTGATGACCGTCTTAGTCAGGGATATGCGCTCACTTTGCATGCTAGTCAGGCGTTTTCCATGGTGCTGTGGGCTTTTTCGTCTTTCCACATCTTTTTTTAGCCACCTCTTTTCACCAGCACCACCACCGTCCCGCTCGTTCAGCAGAATCGGAATGGGGCTGCTCCCTCCTGAGCCACTTGTGTTTAGTCTGGCTTAAAGGGGAAATCGTGTACATCCAACCCCTCTTCCTCCACCCCCCATCCTCTCATTTTGCGAGGAAAAGGGGGAAAACGCAAGAGGACATGCTGAATAAAATCAGGCCCAACCGCCACCCGACCAACACCACCACCACCACCTCCGCCCGTCTCCCCTTCTCCCCTGCAAGGGAAAAAAAAAGCTCCTTAAGTTTAAAAAGCTGTATTGATGAGCTACTGCCCACCCTGCCTACAGTATCACTGCTGCATGAAGCCAGGCTTTGTCCCCCTTCCAGTAATCTTGTGTAGCTGTGGGTGGGCGCCCACGTATTTGCACTGGAACCCTCCCTAATCCAGGCGGACTTGGCCCCCGTGCTGCTAGATTAGAGTGGCCCGACGGAAGGGAAACGGTGCAGCCGCACGCCCACCTCTCCTGGCGGTGTCAGGATGATGAATGACAGACCGGTTTTGGTATTCACGATGGCTGCGGAGCTGGTTTTTAGTTTTCCCTTAAGCAGTCCAGTACCTTTTTCGGGTGAGGGAAATCCTTAAAAAGAAATGCCAAAGGGCTGCATTCATTATGCATTTTTTTTTTATTTTTAAAGCATGCATTTGGTTCAGCTTGAGAATGCATTTAGTACGAGGAGATACAATGCCTCGTTTGCTAACCACAACCAAAGACTGGTAGAACACTAATACCCAAAAGTGCTTAAGGCAACAACACTTGTGTCTTGCACAAAACCTATTTATATGGTTGCATTTGCAATCTCTTCAAATCTCTTCAAAAGTCATGTTTGTAATATTAACACACCTCCATTTTCCTTTGTCCCACACAGAGTATCTCACAGATAGGGATGAGTATGACGAGGATGACTACAAGGAAGACGAGTACGAGTATGATCTGGACGAGAGCGATGGGCTGTGCTCTTCCTCCTTCGAGGAGAGCGGGCTCGGGATGCTGGCCCGCTTCGCTGCCAGCGCCATCCCAAGTCCAGTTGTCAGCAACCCCATGTCCCTCATCCAGCTGGAGGCCAAGGAGAAGGCCAAGAAGAAACAGGAGAGGCAAAGCATTCTGGGTAAAAAGAAAATTACACACTCATTCGCTTGAATTGGGTTGAGAGTGTGTGTGTGTGTGTGTGTGTGTGTGTGTGTGTGTAAGTGAGTGTGTTCATGAGTTCATAAGTGGTGGCTATGTGACTGCCACGTCATTCTATGTCATGTTTTATCTGGCTGTGATTGTATCCTCTTGTGTTGGTATGATGTGTTGGCATCACTTATACACACAGTAAAATAATATGTTGGGTCTTTGATAGTATGGGCCGTTGTGCATAAGCTGCATAATGTCAGTGAATCTAGTGGGAGCGGAGGAGTCCCTGATGAGACACTGTCATTGGCCGGGTCGTGGGCGCACCTTCACAGGGCCGCCCCGAGCTTGTGCGTGCGTGACTGACTGTGTGACTGAGAGGCAGCGAGAGCGAGCGAGAGAGCGCACCAAGATGGATCTGGAGAGACAGAGGTTAGGGAGGGAGAGAGGAGGGGAGAAATTGAAAAGGTGCTTGGCGGATGAAAACACATTGTGCTCTGAATGGGCACTCGGCGGGAGCGTTATTGAATGTAGGCACACATCAGTTTCGCACCACCTGGAGACTGGAGTGTCATTACCCACTCAGCACATCTGTTTCCTGTGTGTGTGCGTGTGTGTCCTCCGCGAGGCGACCAAGGGCCTGCTGTTCTGCTCTGCTCCAACCAGCAGCCCTTAACACACACACACACACACACACACACACACACACACACACACACACACACACACACACACACACACACACACACACACCCCTCCCATCTCTCCTCTAGGGTGGTGATGGAACAGTGTGGTGAGCGTGTGATCCAGGCCTGTGCACCCTGCAGCGACCAGCCCGTGTCCTGTGGCAGTGCCAGACCCGCCAGGGGAGTGAGAGAGGGAGAGAGAGAGAGAGAGAGAGAGAGAGTGAGTCTTAGCCAGAGTCGGAACGGGCCACAGCCAGAGCCAGAACGACTCAGACTCTGAGCCAGAGCAGGCGGAGAGCGAGCAAGCCCTCCCAATTAAAGGCACTCCAGACCCCGCGGTTCAAAGTGCACCCAAATAGCATCAGTGGAGAATTCCACTCTTCCATCTGGCTCCACTTATGGTTTTAAGTGCACATTACGGCGTCAGGCGTTTCGGATTCGCCAGGGGGGCGGGCCGGCACAGAGAGTCCCGGGGGTCGGTCCCTGGTGAGCTGTCATGTCTGTTGTGCTGGGGGGAATGAACAGGTATGCAAAAGGAGCATGTGTAAATCTCCTGGGTTTGTGTTGTGGTTACATGTGTCGGGGTGTGTGTGTGTGTGTGTGTCTCGGGGCAGATGTTGTACTGTGTGAGGTTGGTGTTCACTGTGTTTGAAGATATTCTTGGTCGAGCTGTTGGTGAGCTGTTGGTGTTTGTTTGTAATGCTCCCTCCCCAGGCCCTGACTTTGATTTCACCGACTCGGAGAGTGACGGAAAAATCCGGAAAAAGTTCCCCTCCCTGCTCCAGGGCAAGCGCTCTGCTCCAGAGCTCCCTCTGCTGCCCCCGGCCAGCGTGGTGCGCGAGGAGTCTAGCCCCAGCAAGCGCGGACGGAAGCCCAAGAAGGTCAAATCCCCCAGGGAGTTCAGCTTGGACTTTGGGGCCGACGGCAGCGACGATGACCGCTGGACGCGGCGGCGCAGCGAGCGCATCTTCCTCCACGATGCCGCCGTGGCCAATCCCGTCTCGCCCACCAACAAGCCCCCGCCTCCCCGCCCCCCCAAATCCAACCCTCAGAGCCCCAAGGAACTCAACAAGCCCAAGGAGATGAAGGAGATGAACAAGGTATGCATGTAAACACATCTCATTTTATATGGGAACAAGACCATCTATGAGTTTGGAACATCCACTAATTCATTACGTAATGACGCCGCATTAACGTCGGCGGCTATATAGTGAACCTTTACTGCCTACTATATATAGAGCTCTATTTAGTGAATGATTGGATGTTACGAACACAAGGGGTGCCAGTTGGTTTGTTGCAGTTGGAGTTTTCTAATTAAAAGGATGGTGGTGGTTGATGAAACACTGTTACAGTGCACTGCTAAGAATTAGTTTATTCTTCACTACATTTTTCCAAACTTTTGGCGCCTGATAAAGACTTGGGAGGAGTTGACATGTTCACCATGTCACACCCTTGAGTCTTCCTCTGTGAAGGCGTGATGGACAAGGCCCCCCACGCCCGATCCTTTTATCGACGCCATCTATGTGAGTCGCTGTTTGCCAAGTGCGGGGGAGCCAGGCTGAGTGCTTTTCCAGCAGCAGGTGTCTCGGTACATTTGTAGGACAAGGAGGCCCCCCCGCCGAGTATGTCATGTTGTTGGACACAAAAGGATGATTGGAGCTCGCCAGGCTTCAATTAACTGGAGTTTGCCTTCCCTCTTCCCCTTCCCACCTCCCCACACCGAGCACCTTTTTTTATAGTGCTCCCTACATGAATACCCATTAATGTCCATTTCCTCATATCACACCGTGGAAAACATCGAGAGAGAGAGAGAGAGAGAGAGAGAGAGAGAGAGAGAGAGAGAGACAGAGACAGAGACAGAGAGAGAGAGAGAGAGAGACAGAGAGAGACAGAGAGAGACAGAGAGAGACAGAGAGAGACAGAGAGAGACAGAGACAGAGAGACACAGAGAGACACAGAGAGAGAGAGACAGACAGAGAGACACAGAGACAGAGACGTCTCTCTGTTCACAAGGTGGCTTCAGTAGCCACAGTTCCTCTCTTCTTGTCAGTCGAGGGTGGGACAGAGCCGTGACATCATGGTTTTGTACCAGTGTAGAGAACGTTTGGTTTATAGTTTGTTTTTGTTGACGTTGTGGATGTTGTTGTTGTTTTTGTCTGTCATAGAAAAAGAAGGGTAAGGAGAGCCCGACATGTGTGGCACCCCCTCAGCTGTCCAGTTCGCACATAGAGAACACCCCTGTTGTGCCCGCCAGCCCCGGACGCAAGGCCAAGGTCAAGCCCAAAGCCAGAGAGGTAACCACGGCAACTCGCATTAACCTCGGTGGCTGTAGTGTTGCCGGCATTTAACCACTTATTTATCTCCGTTTAGCTTCTGCCTGCACTAACACTGGCTGCCTGAAGTGCATAAATAGTGCATCACAATTTCATAAGGGAGGGTGGCGTTTCCCAGTCATGTTTTTATGGCGCCACAGAGCCACTGCCTTGCCCAGGCGATAAATATTTTAAAGGCTGCACCTAGCTGCCATTTTGTGAGGCTATTCATTTAGGGGCATGTGGGATCTAAAGAATGTGTGTGTGTGTGTGGGGGGATGGGGTAGGGTGGGGGGTTGCACTTGTGAGAGGAAGGGAGCGTCTGAGAAGGCATTAGAATAATGTTACCTGGCAGTCCTAGGACTCCCTCTCTTTGCCTCCCCTCCCCATCACACCCTGTTGGGAATAGCCGTGCATTAGAATCAGCCATCCGTTAAGTACACCCACCCCCAAGCCAACCCCCACCCACCTCCCCTCCCAGGCCCGTCCTGTGCATCGCAGGTCCGCTCGGAATACCACACGCCCCTTATTGAGGAAACAACGGTCGGGGGAGGTCGGGTGGGAGGTGGGGGGCGTCAGCAGTGGGGTGTGAGCGAGGGGTGGCTGCCTAATTAGTCACCAGGACACAGAGGGGGAGCTCAATTAACTAAAGGACATTTCACTCCATCCATTTTCTGCCTTTCTCTATCCTCACACAGGGTGCATTATTTTATTTATTTATTTTGATTTATTTATCTATTTATTTATTTGTTTGTTTGTTTCTTTATTGGCCTCCGCATTTATTATTCATGGCAGAATGAAGCCAGCCCATTTTCATTTTAGTGCAGGGATCACATGTTCTAATGATCCACACACAGAAAAAATAGTAACGGTAGTGTGTGCTCGGTTTATTATGCTCCCCTGAGTCCTGTGGCATTTCATAGATGGATCCTGCTTTTGCACAGCGGCCCAGCTTGTCACTCATCTAAATGGGTTTTGCCCTGAATCAATTCTTGCAGCGTAAGCACACCCGTGATTCATCCTGAGAATCACACAAGGAAGCCACATCGGTGTTTGGTATCGTGTGTGTGTGTGTGTGTGTGTGTGTGTGTGTGTTGAAGGAAGGATGGTGGTGGTGGGGTGTAACGTGCTCTCGTATCCCCCCAGCAGGTGCGCTCAGGAAAGGGTGGTGCCGTCAGCAGGCTGATGGAAAGCATGGCGGCCGACGAGGACTTCGAGCCCAACCAGGACAGCAGCTTCTCCGAGGACGAGAACGTATCTGTCAACACGTCACAGCCCGAGAGGCCCTGCACACCTGGTGAGGGTCACACACACACACACACCCAAAGCCCAATTCATCTCAACACCCACAAATGTACACCTTAAAAATCACACACACAGGCACATATGAAGAGTTCAAATGCAAAAGCCTCTAAACGCCATCAAAAATGAGATATCTATGGTGAGCGAATGCTGATTATACGTTAAACAAATAATATTGATTTGTAGGAAAAAACCTATAGGAGCCTGATAAAAATTGCTCATTTAAAAGACGATTGCTCAGATGGATTCAGAGGGATTTGCATCTGAACTCTTCATATAGATACACAGCCTGTAACAAGGAAAGAAACATACAAGCACATGCTGCAGTACACAAATATGACTCGACACTTGAATAAAACTATACAACTTATAAAAATGCTCATGTATAGCCAAGCTCATAGCTCATAACTAAACAGTTCAGCTTGTATTGATACACAAATGCATAACTCCTGCACACAGACATTCATAAAGCGTACACATGGCTCATAAAATCCACACTCCCCTCTCTCACACATACCCAGTGCTGTCAGCCAGATATTGCAGCTGCTTTGTAATTCTCCTCTCCTTGTCTGGACTCATAATGCCTTTTGATGGCTAAATTAGTCGCCATTTTCCCCCTCACTCATGCCAATAAAACACATTCTTCTTGAGTGACGCAGGAAGCGCGGGCGCTCTCACCCCCGCAGCTTATCTTAATCTCGCACTTTTTAAAAAATGTGGAGATTTGTTTGACACGGCCTGATTGCATCCATATGCCGGGGGTGAACGGCAGGGTTGCTCTATAGAGCTTGCCTCCACAATCGGCCATTTTACTGAACTTCGTTCACTATGATTAGAGAGCTCAGTGTGCTGGGTTCTACTCCTGGCAAAGCTTCCAGAGACGCTAGAACCAGGCATTCTGCTCAGCTTTTTACAGTTTTCTTCTGTCTTTTTACAGTTTGTGATGGCAACAGTAGAATCCGTAGCATCTGGACCTTGTCACGGACATAGACACAGATGTAACACAGAGAGGCTAGGTAGAGTTCATGTTTCTATACATCTGTGGTCAAAATCACATTGTTCTTGCAGCTCCGCGCAACTGCGTCATTGACAAGGACGAGCTGCAGGATGGCCTCCGGGTCCTCATCCCCATGGACGATAAGCTGCTCTATGCCGGCCACGTCAACACCGTCCACTCCCCTGACATGTAAGCCTCCTCTTCCCTTCTCTTCTTTCTCTCTCTCTCTCTCTCTCTCTCTCTCTCTCTCTCTCTCTCTGAGCTCCTCCTGTGTTCATGGTTGTCTCCGTTTATCCACCCCCCTCCTCTCTCTTTTTCTTTCTCTCTCACTCTCTTATCTCTCCTCTCTCTCTCTCTCTCTCCTGATGAGATCGGAGGCCCAGCTGCCTAGCTGCCGCCGGTGCAACACTACTGGGTTTTTTTGTGTTGTGATGAATGCGGGTTCAATCAAGAGATCAAGCAGATAAAGTCTCTCAAACTGGTTACATTGGCTGTCTATTGGATGGGGGAAAAAAGGAATGCTCACTGACTTGCTTTCTCTCCTGGTCCAAAACACTTGGAGTTCATCACTGGAAACGGCAAACGGCAGATTTATTGATGTAAAACTTATTTTAATGCTCCCTCTCTCTCCCTCGAGCTGAGGCTTGCCTGTGCTTCATACATATGGATTAGCCGTGTTTGCAGTTTATTGAGGAGCACGGGGCTTGTATGTCTTGCTCAGTTCTTTCGACAGAACCTAATCTCATTTCAGGAGCTAAAAGCTGGGAGACAAACTATCAAACTGCAGACTCATCTCACTAGGAAGGCTTTAATGGGAGTGTGTCTGATGCCCCCCACAAGAAGACGATGTGTCCTCCATTTTAACTCTATTAGAAAAGCAGCACCTTCAGCGACCACAGGCAGACTTGTGTTTAGCATGCAGTGCAGAAAACTCTATCTGCTGCACTGATCAATTTTCGCTCGAGTATTAGCCTTGATTGAAGCTCTCCGTTGCAATTCATTTATCCTCCCACCAGCCTCACATGCCACACACCCCCTCACCTACCTCACCACCCTCCAATTATTATTATCCTCCTCCACTCCACTCCTCTCCTGCAAGGGCTTGAGCTGCCAAAGCTGGGAAATCAGGAAATACATGTTCACACATACACACATACACACACTTGTTCTTCTGGAATAGTTTTTTGTGTGCAGAGCAGGGTCACGGTGAAGTACTTCACTCTTAAGTGACACAGTCGTGGCATAGGGTGTTGTTTATGAGCTATTCCTGCTTCCTTCCCCTCTCAGTCCATCCCTGGTTTGCTGTGTGAAATGAGTTAGCCGGCTATTTGTTCTCTCATATTTCATTCTCCTACTCTCTCTCTCTCTCTGTCTGTAATGGACTAAAAATATTCTCTCCCTTTGCCTGCTGAGGAAGGTGCCTTTGTGCGGAGTGTTTGATTCCCAGGCCTTTACTCCTGTGCTTCAAGGCACGAGGTTTAGTATGACAGCAAGAACTGCTGGTGAGGAGATTTAATATCCCTGCTGACGGCAGAGAGAGGGAAGGAGAGGGAGAGAGAGGGAAGGAGAGAGAGAGAGAGAGAGAGGGAAAGAGAGAGAGAGAGAGAGAGAGAGAGAGAGAGAGAGAGGGAAGGAAGGAGAGAGACGGGACGGGAGCTAAGGAGAGGGGGGTGGGTATGAACGGAAAGGAGAGAGAGCGAACGAGAGGAGTCAAAGAGAGCGAACGAGGGAAGGGAGGAAGAAAAGGAAAGGGAGAGATGGGGGAAAAGGTAGATGGTGAAAGAGTGGGGCGGAAAGAAAGAGGGAGGGAGGGAGCGAGCAAGCGAACGAGTGGGAGAGACAGAGCGGCGTTAACATGAAGAGGTTGACTGGAACAGCGCTTGTTGTCCGCCGCGCCCCTCTCCGAAAATCTAATTCCGCGGCAGCTTGTGCTACACGACATTTTAAATACATCCCGAGATTGAAAATCCATTCGGGGGCACTCAGTTGTGTATATTGTGCTGTTGTTTATGTCTCTGTGCCTGTCTTCATTACACTGCCATCCTGTCTGCGTGGGAGTTAGCTGCTTGGGCACTCCCCCTCAAACACGCACCACGCGTGCCCTCTCTCGCTGTCTTTGACATACATGCGCAATGCATACACACACACACACTCTCTGGCTTTCAGAATCTCTCTACCTCCAAAACACACACACACACACACACACACACGTCGCACACATACAGCCCTGCGCACAAAAACATGTACACACACGAACACAGGTATGGTGGGCTAGTATGGTGTGTCAGCATAGCTTTTACAAATTTCCCCATCTCTGAAGGCCAGTGATTTAAAGTAGCCAGTGGGCCAAAATGAAAGCAAGTGGAATCCTGGGAACGGTTGAGGAAGTCCTCATTCTCTCTCCCCTCCCAGTGTTTGTGTGGAAGGCTAAGAAAAGGGACCTCTGGCTAAGGCCCATTGTCATGTGTGATACGTGAAGGGCATACTAATGGAGGGGGCCCATTATTTATGGGTAATGGGAAAATCATTTGAAGCTTTTTCTCTTCTCCCCTCAGTGCACTTCCATTTTTTATTTATGTAGTCCCTTCTTAATTGAGATTGGGAGCACAGGTTTTTTTTTTTTTCCTTCCCTTCCCTTCTTCTTGTGAAAACACCTAATTTCTCCTCCTCTTTCTCTCTTGTGCCCCTCTCACTTTCTCTCTCTCTCACTCACTCACACTAACTCTCTTTTCTCTTTCTTTTCTCCCTCCCTCTTTCTCTTTTTACAAATGTACCTCAATTTTGCATGTAATCAAAGATTCTTTTGTGTTGGCGAAACTGCTGTGCATTGCAGAAGCAGCACATTCTAATGTTTCTTTCTTTCTCTCTCTCTCTCTCTCTCTCTCTCTCTCTCAAAAGGGCTCAGCATTTTTATCACCAATTTATGCAGCTGCATTTTTTTAAAACCAGCAGTCTTATTTCTAAGGTCATTTGAATTGCTAAGTACAGTGAATAACAATGTAGCTACAGCCTTTTTGGGAGGGGGCGCTAGACACAATTTACACTCTGGGTTTTAGTGTGGCAGATGTTTACCACAGCGGATAAAGAACGCGAAAACAACCACATTACAGAAAGTGTGTTAGCTTGTCTTGCTCTAAAGTTACTTGGTTAATGTACTCATCCCTTTCAAGTAGCATTAGCTCTGACTGGACTAGCCCAGTGTGTTGAGCTCTGATTGGGCTTCTTGCTGGGGCGTGGTGGTGGTGGCTGCCTAAGAACACACGGTTGTGTCTGTTTACCCTCCTGGGAAAAGCTGGCCTGAATTTAACCAGAAGCTGCAGCTCTGCCAAGCGCCCTGCTCCCAGCAGGCATCTGCACCCCCGGGCAAATAAAGGAGGGAAGGGGGTTACTGCTGCTGGTGGCGCTAGATGAGGAAGTGTTAAGGTGTGTGTATGGACGGGGGGAGGCTTAAATCTCACACACACACACACACACACACACACAAGCTATAGCCTCAGCAACCAGCATCACAGTAATGGGCCTGCCACTGAGTGACAGACAAGCTTGACAGCTATGCTTGGGTCTGTGCTTTAGCTGCAGCACCCCATTCATGAATCCAGATGAAATGGGTCACACGGCTGCCCTCAGGGGCTTTCTCTGGTAGAGGGCACAGACACACACACACACACACACACACACACACACACTCACTCACTCACTCACTGACGCTCTCTTGTCTCTTTCTCTCGCTCTCTCTCCTCTAACTCACACACTCATACTCCCCCTACTGTATACCATTTGCAGGATTAATGTGTGTGTGTGTGTGTGTGTGTGTGTGTGTGTGTGTGTGTGTGTGTGTGTGTGTCTCTGTGTGTGATTGGGGATGGGGGTTGAGAGAGCAGGTTGTTTGTTTGCCGCTCCAGGCCCATCCCACACACTCCAGCTCTGAGACACCATTTCCCTTTCTTTTGCCTAAAAACACATTAACATAGACGTCCGCCTAGGCATAATGACTCTCAAAGACGGAGCTTATTAATATGCCTGGACACATTACTTTTGGGGAAGAAAAATGGAGGCTCGCCTTAATATAGAACCAACCTCTCTCTCTCTTTTGCTGCTTGGTAACCACAAAGATATTCCATGGACATGAGAGTGGAAAGGTCAAGCAGAAAACTCCATTCCAGAAAGTTCCAGGTTATTTCCACCATCTCTTCCAGATGAAACAATATTTATTTCAGTGAAGATACTAAAGCGGGGACAAAAAAACAGACTCAGGACCAGTTTCTATGATACGACATGTCATGACCAGAGTAGAGAGCGTCTCTTGTCACCGAGCCTCCAGCCTCTCTCCCATGACAATCAAAGCAATAAAGCTGTCATCAGAGCACATGAACTTATCAGCTGGTGTGTTTTTTGGAAACAGGAGAGTGCTGCTCCAAATCCGGTTCTCTTGGGGGATGAGCGCATTGTAAGAGTGCAGCTTGCTGCAAGATTCTGTCTCCTTTGAGCATTCCCCCTCCTAAAGGGCTGTTCAAAGCCATCGCTCTGTCCTCCCTCAACTCCTCAGGCCGGCTTAACAGGGCCCAGGTTATCCCTCTCTACCCTTCAAACATGGAGGAGAGAGAGAGTGCTCTCTAAGGCATGCAATTATGCTCCTAACTCCCCTGCCACCTCCGGGTTCCTGGTTCTTATTTTTTTACTCTAATTTACGCTGGTGGCAGTGGAGTACATCTTTTGTCTGCAGTAGCAGAGACGTATGGTTTAGTTTTGTGTATTATTTATGTGTGTGTGTGTTTGTGTGTCCCAGATACAGTGTGGTGGTGGAGGGAGAGAGGGGGAACAGGCCTCACATCTACTGCCTGGAACAGCTTCTACAAGAGGCGGTGAGTGTTGCATCCTTGTGCTCATTTGCTCTTAAACACCATCTTGGTTGTTCAGCCACAGACTCTGACCATGCGGACTTGCCACAGAGCAAGCCCCCGTCTTTCCTTCCCCTCTCTCCCTTCCTCTCTCCATCTCTCTCTCTCTCTCTCTCTCTCTCTCTCTCTGAAGTCTGCACTGTTGCTCCTCTCTGCTAACAGGCCCTGGGTGCACTTGAACATACTGCCTCTATTGCACTTTAGACTGCTGTGTTGAGTCAAGCATGTTTTTGCTTTGCTAGGTTTTTTTCCCTTCTTTTGAAAGTTGTTGATTTAGGCAGTTAGCGGTAGTTCGGCCACTCTGTTAATGTGCCGTAGGAAGCCTCAGTCTGCCAAAGTCAACTCTTAATTTCCCCGGTCTCTTATGGGTAGATTACAAGTAAAGAAGTCCCTTGAAAGTCCGTCTCTAGTCAGAAGGGACACAGATGCCAATTTCCTCTATATTTAGCTTTTTAATTCCTTTATAGTCAGCCGAACGGATAATTAGACTTTTTTTTGGGTCTAGGACATTAGTTTATAACAATATCCTGTTGACTAACGGAATCTCTGTTGGGGGTTGTCTTCTTTTCCGGGCTCCAGATTATCGACGTGAAGCCCCCATCTGTGCGCTACCTGCCCCCGGGGACCCGGATCGCCGCTCACTGGAGCCAGCAGTACCGCTGCCTGTACCCTGGCACCGTTGTTCAAGGTAAGGCCCATTTCCTCCCGACCCTCAATGCGCCGCTTCAAGCTAAGCACCACTTCCAAATTATGTATGAGGCTTGGTCCGCGTTTGACCAAGCGAAACCTCTCTTAATGCAAGCCAGTGTGGAATTAAGGCCGTTAAACTTCAATGCTGACTTTCAATGTGGAAGGAACATTTGTTTTCCTCCGGGCAGGGCTTTTAATTTGCCCATAATCTAAAGCTTTTAGCAAAGACCTAGAAGTATTGCCAAGTAAAGAGTGAGCCCAGTGGCCTATGATGATGATGATGATGATGATGTGGTTAGTTTCATGCGGGACTCGCTTTTTTATTTTTATTTATTTTCCCTCCCTCCGACGCAGGGGAGTCGGTTGGAGCCCTGTCAAAAGCTCTCTTAGTGGGGGGAAGGCCACCGCTAGCAGCTTCCCCACTCTTGTCTTGCCAGGGTGGATAAAGAGTCCCTATGTCTAAACTCCGTGGTCCTCAGTCATCCATCCCCAGCCGCAGAAAAAGCCATTACTTTCCTTCGGCGTCTCGCAGATTTACCTTCCTGCCCATGAAGGCGGTTTCTGTTTAGCGTGGGAGCACCTCAGCAGAGATGCACATACATGCTCTGGACGTTGCTTGTACATCAATCGCGCTCCCATTATCTGCCTCCAGGGACTTCTGACATGGACGAAGCAGACGACCTGATAACAGTGGAGTTCGATGACGGAGACACAGGCCGAATTCCCCTGTCACACATCCGGCTGCTTCCCCCCGATTACAAGATCCAGTGTAAGTATCCTGGACAGCATGCCGTCAAGGACAAACTTAACGACCCTACAAAGGATGGGCGGGGGGACAAATATGAATGCTGAATAGCTAAAAATGAAACATTACTGAAGATTAATGGCTGTAACCTCACCAAGGATGGCAAAGTAAAAGCAGTGTGTACTTTGCACATGTGCTTTATTTGGATGTACTTCAGTGTACTTTTTGCCCTCTTTTGATTACTGAAGCTTAGGGATGGATTCAGTGGAGGGAATTTTTCTACAGTGGAGTACAGTTCTAAGATTTGTGGCTTGCTAATTTAAACACGAATACTTGTTCCTCTGTGCCTGTAGTTATGGGAATTTGCTGTGATTTGTGACTTCAACCACAGATATTATGATGCCAGCACTTGTGTGGTTAGTTTTTCCACAACCAAATATGGTGTGTTTTCTGTCTTTTAGGTTTGACATTGAAGATCATTTTGTTCACTTCAATACCTTGTTCTATTTTTACATTTGTATCCGAAAATAAGTTGCATTTAAGTACTTTTCTACATATAACAGATTTGTATTAGGCTTTGGGAAAGAGTGTGTTTTTTTTACTGGAGTGGGTAGCATTACTATGTCAGGGCTATGGATTCTAGCTTTGCCAAGTGATATTTTGGCTTAAATGCTTTTATAGTGAGCAGTATTCCATCTCCGTGTGGTTAGGCCCTCTGTGTCTGATGGCGTTACTCTCATCTCAGGTGCGGAGCCGTCCCCGGCTTTACTAGTGGCCTGCACTAAGCGACGTGGTCGGAAGATGAGCAAGGACATTCCGGAAAGTGAAGAAACTGGCCTCAAGCCCTCGGAGGAAACCGTCCCGAAGAGCCGCGGCCGAGGGAGAAAGCCCAAGCCCAAGCCTGGTAATTCAGATTCTGTTTCAACAGCAACGCCTTACTGGAGCAGTACTAGAGCAGTTCAATTGAAATTGATACTAGAATCAAGATGTTCAGAGCTCTCCATGATGCTGGAAAAACCAACAGCTGTACATGCTGACATTCTTGTAGTTGCCCTGGGAAGCCAAATGTGAATAGGTTTTGATTTAATAGATATTAAATAATTTTCCGTTTGGGGAGTGAAACATTGTATGCCAGAGGAAGAGGGATGGTTGCCTTTTAGTGCATTTCATTTAGGCCCCTTTTTTTCCACTGCGTCGTATTAAAGAAAGAAAAAAAAAGCTTAAACGCTATCTGTGTGTTCCATTTCCAGATCCTGAAGTGGCTCCAAAGGAGCATGAAAAGCCTGCTGACGTACCAGCCCCTCCGCCGGCCAAGGAGAAGGTTCTGGCGGCCCCGCGTCCTGGACCCTGTCCCCGGCCCGGTAGGAAGAGCCAGCCAGGAAGCGGTAGTGTCGCCAGCACGGCGTCCGCCATCTCGGCACAGCCAGGCGAGAGCCAGAAGAAGCCGGCAGGAGTCAAGCCCCTGGCCAAGGCGCGTCCGCCACAGTCGGTCTACAACACGCCGATCTACGGGAAAGTCCTCTCCGTTGACCTCTACAACGACCCGTCCACTTCCCTGGCCGTTTTCATGTCCGGGAAAGAGGCTGGCGCCGTGGGTGGCGGCAGCAGCATCGGGAAGGCGAAGCCGGCGAAGCGTCTGAGGAAGAGTGAGGAGCTGGCAGAGCCGGCACCTTTCGGCACTAAGGCCCAGAGGAAGCAGCCGCAGGCCGAGATCCTCATCAAGCTGGACCACGAGGGGGTCATGTCACCCAAGACCAAGAAGACCAAGGCGCTGATGTTGATGGAGGAGCAGAATCTATCCAAAAGGGAGAACAAGGCTGTTCTCGGGGTGGGCTACACCACAGTCACCAGCGCCACAAGCAATAACAATAACAACAACATCCCAAACAACACATCCACCACCTCCTCCCCAGCTCTCTCCACTACCATTAACACCGGTGAGAAAAACAACAGCAAGCTCAAGACCACACCTGAAGCCGAAGCGCCAAAGGTAGAGGGTGGGTCCAGCTACGGAGTCCGAAAAGTGAGCTGTGGCAGCGATGGCCTGGTTAAAGTCAAGGGCTCTGGAGAGGTGGCGAAAGCAGGCGTGGACGAAGAGGAGTCTGCCAGCAGTAGCAGCAGCAGCAGCAGCAGCAGCTCGGAGTCTGAGCCCGAAGACGAGCGGTCCCCAGCCACCGCCGCTGCCGCCGTCGCCACTGCTGCCACCAAGAAGGATAAGGTGGTGTCGAAGGTGACCGCCACCGCTGCTGCGAAGCAGGACACCAGCTCCAACAGCTCAAGGGCCTCCAGCCCCATCTCGTCCAACACCTCCAACTCGTCCAGTTCGTCCAGCAGCAGCTCCTCGTCCTCCGCCGGCTCCAACTCTTCCTCCTCGTCCTCCACCTCGTCCACCACCGATGATGAAGAGGAGGAGGAGGAAGAAGAGGAGGAGTCATGCAGCTCTGACGAGGAAGCAGCGGCCATCCCTCAGGCCTCCCCGACCACGGCCATGGAAGTGGCCCCCCAGGAGGAGGAGGACGACGAAGAGGAGGAGGAGGAGAAGCAGGAGGTGCCGGCCGAGGAGGCCCAGGCCCAGACCACCAAGGTCCGGAAACAGGAGCAGAGGGGTCAGGCCCAGTTGCCTCAGCAGCAGCAGAAACAGAAGGAGCCAAAGTCCCAGAAGCTCAAGCAGCAGGGGAGCGGCCGGCCCAAGAGGCGGGAAGGCATCCACCTGCCCACCACCAAGGAGCTGGCCAAGCGCCAGAGGCTGCCCTCGGTGGAGAACCGGCCCAAGATCTCCGCCTTCCTGCCGGCCCGCCAGCTCTGGAAGTGGTTTGGGAAGCCTACTCAGGTGAGAGGCCATTCACATATCTTTATCCCACCATCGACTGAGCGGAAAGAACTTTTAGGTAAAGGTGAAGGGGAACATTATCATATACCTGCACCCACAGCTAGCATATATTAGAGAATACGTTTAGAGTAAAAAGGAAATGGGAAATATTTTATGTCTGTATCTACATTAAGGGTCTCAAACTCCCGGCCCGCGGGCAACTTCCGGGCCGGGTCCGCCCCAATTCCGGCCCGTGACTTGATGTCAAAATAAAAATGTAATTCGGCTTTTGAGGGTATTTTTAATTGTGATTTACATGAAGTATACGCTCCTACACTACATCACGAGACAAACAGATTCATCCCAGTACAGGAGAGGCTTTGGCCACTAATTGGAATGATGGGCAAAGTGCAGTCATTGCGAATACGCAAGTAATTAGGGATTTTTTGTTTTTGTTGGCTCACTTTTACTCACGACATGCTATCTGGCGACGAGAGATTCCACTCATTATGCTAAGCTAAGCTAGCGGGGGCGCTGCCGGACTAAGACAATGCATGCCCGCAAAAAGAGACAAAAATGTTTTTGCTCACTTATCTTACGCTAGGGGAGACTGTGAATAACCCAATTTCATAAAACGGTGACGTGTTCCTTTAAGTGTGCCTAGGGCTAATTTAATAATAATTTGTTAATGTAACACCATGAGAAGGACCTATAGGACCTATATTTGTGCAGAAGAACATGTTCATATTTGAACGGATCGGCATATTTAATATTGGCAAAGAAAATCCGATGTGATGCTTCCCTGTAGATTTGTCATAGGCCTCAGTGCTCATGGTTGTCTTTGTCTCTGCAGAGGCGTGGAATGAAGGGGAAAGCAAAGAAGCTGTTCTACAAGGCGATAGTGCGCGGCAAGGAAATGATCCGCATCGGTGACTGCGCCGTGTTCCTCTCGGCCGGCAGGCCCAACCTGCCCTTCATCGGACACATCCAGAGCATGTGGGAGTCCTGGGGCAACAACATGGTGGTCCGCGTCAAATGGTTCTACCACCCCGAAGAGACCAACCCTGGCAAGAAGCTCAACGACAAGAAGGTTAGCTTTTGATTTAATTTATTTTTTTGTCATATTTTTGACATATCTTTTATGTGTGTGTGTGTCTGTGTGTGTGTTTAGAATTCAGTGCGAGTAAGGAGTGAGGTCTCACTGTATGGGTTCTGACTCTGAGTTATTCAGTGCATGTCCTCGGAGCATGCCGATGTCACTGTTTCCCAGTAGCCTGTGTGCACTGCGCATCTGTCGTTGCCTGCTCAGGCCCCTGTTAACTTCTCTTGACAGAACTGGGATCAGATGTCTGGAAGGAGCCTTCCCCCAGCTCTGCAGGTATCCAACCAAAGGAAAGACTTCATGGAGGTGAGAATTCTGCCCTTGTAGTGTCCATCTCGCACTTGCACAATAGCACATATACACACACTTGCTCTCACAAGCATGCACTCTTAGGCTCACACACTCTCCCACAAACATGTTTCTTTGTACTATAGAGAGATCTCTAACCCTACGTTGTTGTTTTTTCTCTCCCTCACAGCGAGCACTCTACCAGTCCTCACACATTGATGAGAACGACGTGCAGACCATCTCCCACAAGTGTCTTGTGGTCAGCCTGGAGCAGTACGAGCAGATGATCAAGACCAAGAAATACCAGGACAGTGAGGACCTGTATTACCTGGCGGGCACCTACGAGCCTACCACCGGCATGATCTTCAACACGGACGGCGTGCCCGTCATCTGCTGAGCCTTGGCTATTGATCCGTCTCTCTCTCTCTCTCTCTCTCTCTCTCTCTGACGTGACTCTTTCGTTCTGTCTGACCCGGGCCACTCACTCTCTCTCTCTCTCTCTCTCTCTCTCTCTCTCTCTCTCTCTCTCTCTCTCTCTCTCTCTCTCTCTCTCTCTCTCTCTCTCTCTCTCTCTCTCTCTGTGCTCAAACCCCCGTACAGCTCACAGCAGCAGCGTGGAACGGGCGGGAAATGTACACAGATCTTTTACAAGGGCTGAGCAGGTGCTTTAACAGACACATTACTTTTCAATCCCCCTCCCTGATCTGCGTAGAGCTTGGTGAGCAATAGTGTGTGAACGACATTGACGAGAGAGACAATAGAAAGGTGTTCGTGTACTGCCTTCTGTGGAGCGTTGAGCGAGGACACCGGAAATTATTTCACTGGATTTGACTGGTGGCTTTCGCCCAAATTGGATGCCTTCAGACTTTATTTTTTATGTTTTCAAAAAGACTTCCATTACACTTCGTTTTGGAGTCAGTGGCAGCTCACAATGTGTCTGTATTGAACCCAGGCCCAGGGAGGGGCTCGGGAGAACTAATTGGGAGGATATTTTTAACCCCGTTTAATGGAGCACAATCCGTTTCTGTTCAGACTTGGAGTATCTAACAAGGACAATGAAAGAAAGAAAAGCCGTTCAGCCTTTGGGAGAGTCTTTTCCGTTTGTCATTTTGGGGAAGGGAAGAAGGAAAAGTGTGAGTGTGTGTGCACGCAGATGTGTCGTTGACATCGAGATAGAGAGAGTGTGTGTGCACGCAGACGTGACGTTGACATCGAGATGGAGAGAGTGCGTGGGGAACGACATCTTCAAGGTCAACTGCATCTGCACAGCTGAGTCCTCCTATGTCTCCAAACATCACCAGCACGACTCAAAATGGAGGTGACACTACTCCCATGGGACACGCTCTCCAGGGCCATGGGTGGCACAGACATGCGTGTGGACGGCGGCGGTGATGCTGGTGGAGGGGTGTTTGGCCGCCCACACACATCCGGGTGCTCGGGGAGCAGCCTGTAGAGAGCGTGATCCAAGCTGACAAGCCTCATCACGCGCGGTTCTCCGGTCAGCCATCGGAAGACAGACATGACATCTTTACCCAGGCCTCCATGTTGTCCGGTGACCTCTCTGTGACGCCATGGCGGAAATTCCCGAGGAGGCAGGGTGTGTGTGTGTGTGTGTGTGCGTGTGTGACATAATGGGACTGGACAGACACACCACTGTCCGCAGTCAGACGAGAGACTACAGTCCACCGCGACTTGGATCTGTGCTAATGCTCCAGATTGTCCAATGAGATGGCAACGCCATTTTGAAAGGAGACAGGAGAAAAAAGAAAGGAGGGGAATGGAGGAGGATTTAAGATAGATACCCCTCTCTCTCTCTCTTCCATCACGCTCCCTCTATGTCTTTCCTCCCAACATAAGACCCACGCACAGGACCTTGAAGTTCAAGCCGTCTGCTCGAGATTTGGCTGGTGCTCCTCGCCACGCTGTTTATTCACTGGAAAGTGTGAGTCAATTTTCCTACGAGCTGCCCAAGAGATCTATACACAACATTTACACAAGCGTTTCCTGGAGTTCGCAAGACAGAACGCTTCTCTTGGACGAGTCCGCATCGTGCTGTTCAGAAGCAGAAGGGATCTCAGCGAAGCTTGTATACATTTTGTCTGTAAATACTCACATACACACACTGCTATATATAGTATAATATATATATATATATATATATATAGCAGTGTGTGTACTATATATAGAATATATGTAGACAAAACACGTTTTATTTTCATGTACCATAGATTTATGTGAAATTAAATTTTTTAAAAAAGTAAAAGATGAAAAAAGCTTTAATAAACTGTGAACAAAATTCTAAAATGAGAGCGAAATAAAAGAAATCAGGAACGCTGAGTTTTAGGGTAAGATGTTACTGTAGCTAAACTCAGCTGCCCACTACAGGACTTTGGACATGTTGTAGTATTGCATACGTGTAACTTTATGGCTACAACTGAAACACAATGGGTTTGTAGAGTCAGTATTCAGCACCTACTCTAGTTGACAGTACTGCAGTTTTACAACAGAAAGCACTTAAGCTCTTCCCTTGGCCTTGTGTAAGACAGCCTTCCCTTGACAATCCCAGTGCAGGTGTGATGCGATAGGATATTGGATGTCGCAGCTGATGTCCATCGTGGACTCAAGTCAGGGAGGCTTTTTCACCCAGAGAGACACCAGATTAGGCACCTACGTACAGTATGTAATGTTCTTGTTACCGAGGCCTCCTGGCCCCAGCTGAAGGGTTGTACATAATTTCTCATTTCCTCTGGCTTCTCTTTGCTTGTTTGGTTGAGTGTTTTTACCCTTTGTTCCCTTCTTTGTTCCTTCTCAAGCAAACAAAAGAAAGCAATTACGTTGTATTCATAGAAGCACTTTGCGATAACTGACATGGCTCTTATGACATGAACAAAGAACAGAAAAAACAAATCAGTGGCACGATAGTGGCTGTGTGAGTGTAAGTCTAGAAGCTTCTGGCGTTTTTTCTTTTTTTCTTTCACCTGTGCACATTCAACAGCACTTCTATCCATTTTCTATCCATTTTCACCACGGCAACTAAGCTTATTCTGGTCTGTGCATTTGTGTGGTGCTCTTACTAGCCTTAACCTTGGTCCCTGTTGGCGACTGTGCAGTGTTTTTAAAATATGTTGTTGAATGTTGCTCATTGTGAATAGTGCCCATCGATTTTAATATTGTATTCCAAAGAACTGGCCATTCATCACCATAGGCCCTTGAATGCTGTAAGGACCAGGCTATTTATTTGCTGCTTAACTAGTCAAGACCAATCAAATGTATTTTTGATGTTTTTTTTTTTGTTGGGGGGGGAGGGGGGTCCGATGTCAAATACTTTTTCTCAGCATGGAGAGCTCTTTATTTTCTAAACTATGTTGATTGTTCTGGTTTATTTCCTAAGTAATCCATTGCATATTTGTGCCTAATGTTCTAGTAGTGGAAAAGAGGAAGTTGAATGTTGATTTTTTTTTTTTGTAATACTATATGTCCAGTTAAAATTGGGTATGTTTCATGTAAATGTGCCTGGTGAATAATGTTTTTTTTTTGTTTCTGATTGAAATGTACAAAACCCAATAGCACGATGGTTTTCCAAAAATAATAAGATGGCTGCCATTTTCTCAAAGATGATATGCAGAACTGGTTCTAGCTTAATTAAGAGGCTACATTTTGTTTTTATATCTGTTTGTTTACCTTTTGTTTGTAAACATCAGCCATAGTCATAGTTTAGCATGACTTTCTGTAGCCAAACATCTCCAATGCCACATTCTTTGCTACCTCCCTGTAAAATTGAGCATTTCACACTTCCCATTGATCACGTCTGGTCCGTCTGAATTCCCCCATACTGCTTTCACTGTTTTTGTAAGCGTGGAGGTCACATATTCTCTTTCATCATCACTGAATGTTGTGCTTTGAATGTCAACCCTGCCCTTAAAACTGTTGCCATACATATCCAATTGATTTTTCACATTTTTCCTTTTTCTTTTTTTTATTATTATTATTTGTTTAGAGTTTGTTTAGAGAGAAGGCAAAAAGGGAATTGACACTAGTTACATGCAGTCCAGTAACTGGAGCTGGTGCCATCATCCTCAGTATTTCTAAACTTTATATTGTAGAAATAGGTTGACACTATATGTATGTAGAGTGTGTAGGTAGATATGAGTTAAGGAGTCTGAAATATCTTTTACACTTGTTTCACATGCTGGTTGCCCAGTCTCTCTTAAAGAGATGATTCCTTGTTGATATTCAATAGGTTTTAACATGTTTCTTGAACATGTTAAGCGTTATATGTTGTTTTGATGTAGAGTATATAGTATACATATTCTTTCTGTACAACTGGCTTGGTACATTTTTAAGTCTTGTGAAATGGACCCAAAGCCGCCTTGAATGGTGCCAAATAACCCATCAATTCAGAATCTAATGCCACGGCAATCAAATTCCCATTATCTAACACCATTTAAACTTTGTGTCCAAGTTGGGTTTTCACAAGGTATTTGTGTATATTGAACTGTTTGATGTATAGTGTGTGCCCCTCCGGAAAAAAAGTTTACTGAGTTGAGTTGACGAAAAGCACTTTTTGACACATTTTTGTATGCACATGTGTAAGCTAAAGCAATGATGAGCAGAACAATCAAAGCAATCACAAATATGTATTTTGCCTGTTTTGCCCTTTCACAGTTGTAGTCACTTTGGTGATAAACACTTATCTGGGCCACTCATTTTCTCTAGACCCTCACCCAGGCCCAATATAACCTTTACCATGAGTGTGAAACAGCGACCTCTGCTGGCCATTAGGGTTATGGGCATGGCATAATGGCCCCCCTCAGACTGGCCTTGACTGATAACACTGAATCCCCCTGAAACAAGAACACATATCGAATGAACGGAGTCTAGCTGGTGGACGATACACTAAATGTCACGATCATCTTAACATTCTCATGCCGGTCCTGTGTCATGCCCAGACCTATGTGTGTATGTGTATATATATATATATATATATATATATATATATATATATATATATATATATATATATATATATATATATATAGTAAACTCCCATATAAAGGCAGAGTGCAGGTTTAATATTATAGTCAATGGATGGCAGCGTTAATGTTTATGCACTGGCTTATGAGAGACACTCACCGGTATTTCTAGTGGAGAACTCGTTTGTCACTCTCTGAATGGTGTTTTATTTATATTGGGGATTCAAGTCCGCTCTGTTTCTCTTACTTCCTTATGTTCTTTTCCTTTTTTTATTGAGGTCCTGTTAATTTTTTATTTCTTTTGGTGATCATATCCCCCTCTCAGAACAATTGTCCTACATGCTTTATGTGCAATACTGCTGAAATTGGTTTCTGTGAGGTAGCTGCTAGTGATGGATAGAAAGTGTTAATGTGTGTGGGAGGAGAAGAGCGAGTGTAAGCGAGGAGGATGCAGTCTGGAGGCTGGTCCTTCACTGGTCTTTGCTAGTCCCTCTGCATCAGTTAGGTCCTGTTACAAATTTAAAAGAAAAAAAAGATTATTTTGACATTTTAAAAAGCATCAAGGTTTTGTAAATGGTCCTTAATGTGAGAGGGGGAGACAACTATGAATATACTTTGTACACACATTTAATCTTGTAAAAAAAAAGGAAAGAATAATTTTTTTAAAAATCTGAAAACATACATAAACTATGGCTGTTTTACCTGTGTGTAGTTCACATAATTGTTTTTTAACAGCTGCATCCAGTTTTATCTGTGTTTTTCTTTTAGATTCTTTTCAATATTTTCTAGTTCAACAATAAACAGATAAAACACTATATCTGTCTGCTGGTTTCACATTTTTCTCTTTACTGTTATCATGAATCTGTCTTACATGGTTCACCCCAATCACAGTTTAATCTAAGGTTTTTTCTTACAAATAACATTGTGTCATCAGTTTGTACAACAACCCCTTCATACATTCCACAAAGACTCAACGTAAGTCACATGTTGTGTTGCGGGACTATTGAAGGGTTCATGGTTTCCTTCGAGACGGCTATGCAAAGCTCTAATGCTGCTCTAGGCACAATCTAGTGAAACTAACTAGTAATTTCCCAGAAAACACACCACCTCCCAATTCAGGGAAATAGAAGGGGCTGTTTCTCTCTGGTGATGACCCATGACGCACAAAAAGAGCTGTGTGTAGATAGCTGGTGTACCCTTGCAGGTAAACTCTACAAGCCTGTAGGGACGGGTGTTATTACAACTGATGAGGTTTTTATAGCACCTGTCATTGGCCATGTAACTACCCTCTCACAACACATTAAAGAGAGTGAAGAGGAATGCCCTGGGTCCTAGTGCTCCACAGGTAATGAGTATTGAAGTAGTGGTGCAATTCAGCCAGCCTGAGAGGCGGAACCAAAATGGAAGGGAGAGACGTACACGTGTTTGAGCAGTAGGCCGAGGAAGCATCTTTGAACACATCCATCATTACTTCAGAATGCCAGTGAAGTCACATAATATGATAGAACAACATTATGTCGTTGGTGTTAGGACCATAATTTCTCCAAATGCAATCTGTCTAAGATGAATGAAAAGTGGTGTTCCATTTGCTTTTATATTGTTTTGGGTCTATACATCAGGCGGATGGACTATATAAATGACTTTTTGTGTTCTAAAGAGAATTTAGAGTACAATAACAGACAGACCAAGGCCATTTGTTCCATAAGCATTATTAATTCTGGTCTGCTCTATGCTCTGTATTAGCTGTTATACAACCATTCAGATGGATGGCGATACACACACACACACACACACACATAAATCATGGTCATATTTTTGCCTGTAGGTTGCCAAGCAGCCAGGGCTGGAGGTTAGGAAGGACATTCTTGCAGATGTGAATCATGGGAAATGATGAGGTCAGACTTAGGTTTCGTCGAATATGAATAGTTTCAGGGACAACGTTTTATCTGTTATGTTTTTAAAAAGAAACAACAAAGCTATTCATACTGAACTGTGTGCAATTATTTTTTGGACCCTCTCTAGGTCACAGAAGCTGTACTTATTTCTTGATTAGAATGTTGAGTGATTGGTCTGAGTTTCTTTGGGATTTTGTGTAGCTTTCCTCAAAAACCTACCTTGGCCAGCTTATTAAGGATAAAGGGGAAATTCATTCTGCTATTCAGCTGACCACAGGAATCATGTTTGCCATCATGACCCCCCTCCTTCCCCATTAATTGCACCTTGAGGTGAAAATCAATCATCCCCCTGCCAAATGGTTGCCAAACAAGCTTCTTGTGTCAATGTACACAATTTAATACACCCCATCAGACTTACCCCAGGCACAAGTAGAGAGAGAGAGAGTGCAGAAGTGTTTACAAAATGACCAGGCCTTTGTGTGACTAGCTTGACAGAACAGTCCTTGTCAAAAAGAGCCCAATTGCTGAATGTGAAAGAGCATATTTGTTCGCTCACTTCAGACTAGTAGCCGTTTGATTACAGATTCAGGTTCTCAAGCAAATGTCTCTCTCGCGCTCTCTCTCCATTGTCGGCTGAATCAACTTTTTAAATGCATATAAAACCCAATGAGATTAGATTTGATAAAGTCTCTCTCTCTTTCTCTTTTGATGGAATAGCATTTGCATAAATTAATCTAATGGCAGCACCTCTTAATTTTATTACTGACATAATGTATCCTGCCTATTCAGCTCAACTTCATCCATCATAAAATCCACGTATTAGAAATGAGTACTAAGGAACATTTACGATTAATATATAGGATCAGTCATAAGATAATAATGCCTTTAAAATAGATTCACACAGCTGTTTCACTGTGAGGCTCTCAGCGATGAATTGGGTGTCTATTTTTGAGATTCAGTTTGTGCAGGGCTACATTGAACCATTTGTCCTCAAAGGCATCTTTTGTTTGCAATGAACTAAAACAGGCTGAAAATATTTCATTTGGGTGGAATGCACAGCTTCTCCTTGGCAAAGGTTGTGCAGTACATTTTGAAGACATGTTGCAATCCATTTTGCACCACCACAGATATGTTTGACTTGCGTGCTTTGATGTTATTCTCTGACTCAGAAGAGGTTCAAACGCACCAACACTCCTGGGCATGAAGAGCTTTCATGTCACCGCCAATCATTAATACCAAAGGGCCACAGCACAAGGAGCCGCTGGTTTTGAACACCCCATTCTCTCATGCAGGGACCCACAGTCACCTATAACATGCTCATCCCCGGAGAAACACCCTGTAAAGTTGCCCAATTACATCTCCCCTTAAGCGACTCACTCCTTGTGTGGATGCACACTAAAATATAGGCTAATCCTTGGAAAATGCCTTTGAATTTTTCATGCTTGTGCTTTGGTCGGGAAGCATTCCCAATAAAAAAGTAAATATTCATGGTCGCCATACAATTTGAAAATGATTCTGGATGTGTCATCTCTAAATGATCCTGGAATTACATTTGAATGCAAAATAAGGTGGGAGCTGTGCTGTGCGGCAGAAGCCTCTTGAGCTGGGTAATGTGCCCCTGGTAATCAAAAGCACCCACTGAGTAGCAAAACGACATCAGCCAACAAGATGTATTTGCTCAGGGGAAGCACATATTTATACACGCTGCACCTACTCACATTAGATGGAGCGAGCGAAAGAGTGTGTGTGTGAGACTTTTTTTTCCAGGGGCTGATTTGAAGAGTGATGCTGTTTCTCTAAAGGGGAGTGGCATAGTACCGTCAATGTTCATGAAAGCAATTAATACCTCCGGTAAACACTCTCTTGTAGCCATGTTCAGATGACTTTGTTTCGCTTCTCCCCCTTCGCTCCCCTGTGCTATCTTAGCGTAGCTGCCCTCGCACTACGGCCCGCTGCATCATTATGCTAATGATACAGAAATAGAAGGGGAGCCATGTAATATTCATGGACGTCCATCTTGACAAATGATGCGGGAGTTATACAGGTGGAAATGCACGTTTAACGAAATGGAGCGCAGAACAATTAAATTCTGCGCTCTGATAGGATGTGGAGGAAGGGGGTGGAATTCTTCTACTTCCCATACTAGACTGGGTATTTTTCTCTCTCTTTGGTAGTTTGACTCTAATGGGTCTCATTCTTTCTCTGACTCCCTCTCATTCTCTCTGGATCTTATTTAGCCGAAGGCCTTTTTAGACACTCATATAGTTCTGTGTAACAGATGTGGATGTGCTCGTCTTCTCCTTGGGTATCTCTACAGTGCTGCTTTAGCTATTCAGATCTTGCAGATGGACATCAGGACCTGTGAATATTTGAGGCAAATGTATTGCACCAATGTTATGACTAAACTTGCAGCTCTATTGTATTGTATCTCATGACCAAAACAGGAACCCATTTTAAGTCCTAGTTTACCATGACATCATCATCCCCATTTTGAAATGCTCTCTTTGGGCTTGTTACATTGCACAGTGTCCTTCTATTTCACACCTGTGCATACTTCACTGATTTTTATTGGCCATGAAAATGATTGCTGATCAAAACAAGCCTTCTCTGGCAGGCATACATCTCATCAAAGCGAGATTGAAAATGCTCTAACGCTGAAATGATGGCCTGTGTGGCGGAGAGGGACTTGTTTTCCCGACGACACCATTATTTGACCCTCTGGGCTCCTCCAAAACATGAGATATTTTGCTTAAGCAATCGCAGGAAGATGGAGTGAGTGGCCCACCCACTCTCTCTCTCTCTCTCTCTCTCTCTCTCTCCTCTCTCCCTCCCTCTCCTCCCTCTCCATCCCTCCCATGGTCCTCGCTTGCTTTCTGGCATTCTTTCAGGTCCACTTTTCGTCCTTCTGTCCCTTATTGCTTCCCCATGAGGGCAGCCGGGGCTGCACCGCGCCACCGCGGGGCCTCCCTGTCACGACTTCGAGGGGGTCCCCCAAAGCCTGGACTCTGTCACAGCCCATATTCCTCGGCCTGTCAGGAACCCCCAGGATTTATTGGCTGGGGCCTCGGCACTGACCACAGCAGGCACGAGGCACAGTGCCTCTGCCTTGTGTTGTGACTGACCACATCCACCGCTCCTCTCATCACGTCTCTCGTGCAGCACTGCCGAGCCCTGGAGAGCCCATCGGGGAGAGGTCCCAATTTACATGGCGACCTCGAGGGAAAGTTCAATCAGCACCCTGTCATTAAGGCAATCTGAGGGTGTGAAACCGCACTGGGAGAAGATGTGAAAAGGACAGAGAATGATAGAAATAGACAGACACAGAGAGAGAGAGAGAGAGGGAGAGATAGAGAGTGTAAAGAAAGACAGAGTATACTGTATATGCGTGTGTAATGGCCCCTTACTTCTCACTGGAGACCCATTTACCTTGTTGTTCCAATATCCTACATCCTTAGGTACATTAGCAGCATGACCATCCTCCTCTCCTTTCCTCTCCCTCACAGCTGTCGTAGCGTCTCAAAGAACTCACTGCGGGAGAAACCAGACACCTGGCTGCATCGCTAACACTTGCAGTGTGTCATCTCAAGTATATTGGCAGTCAGAATGAAAAATGCTGTGGCATCGCTTGAAAGCCATAAAGGACCTCTTCTATGGGCCGTTTAGGCGGTTAAGAAATTATGTGAGGATCCTGTGATGAAATGAATATGGCTTTTACTGTCAGACTTTCAAAAAGAGTGGCCTCGGTTTGAGGGGAGGCAGCCACGATGGATTTCAGTCGACACGGAATCAGTACATTTTACTCTCAATAATTGACCTTATCTCTGGACTTCATAATGAAATCTGCAGTGAAGCGGCAGCGGTTTTCTTCTCTCTCTCTTTCTCACAGCAGACCAGGGAATTCATATTTGCTTTGCATTCGCCTGTGCCATCGATATACGGACAATTTGTCCATGGTGATAACCTCACCGTATTCATCTCTTTGTGACGCATAAGGACATTTGTTCCACAGTGATTAAACCAGGGCTATGTGAGATCTCAGCACCCAGCGCTGTGCGCAAGATGACACTGGTCTGCCTCGAAGTGATAAGCGCATCTCACACTACCCCCACACACACACACACACACACACACACACACACACATCCGTCACTGCTGTTTTAGCTGCATATAATCGTATTAATGTCATGCACTGCACACTAAACTAATTTCCCAGCATTAATATGTATTAGGCATCTGGACGAGCTCTTGTGTTGAATTTGAATAGCGAGATGACAAAAACAAGGCAGCGTGCCAGTCAGGGGTGACGTATGGAGGAGAAAGGAGGAAGAGAAAAGCCAGAGGTACCGCTCAGCACTTTTCTTCCAGGTGTGTGGGCGCGCGTGTGTGTGTGTGTGTGTGTGTGTGTGTGTGTGTGTGTGTGTGTGTGTGTGTGTGTGTGTGTGTGTGTGTGTGTGTGTGCGTGTGTGTGTGTTCGTGTGCGCGCACGTGTTTGTGTGTGTGTGTGTGTGTGTGTGCACGACGCGGGCACATCTGAGAGAAGTGAAGGTAGCGCTTAGGAGGAGAGGCAGGTGATTGCAGCAGTTTGATCAAGCCCCATTATGTTCTCCAAAATGAGCACCTTAAACCCCTGCCGAGCGCTCAGGCCTGGAGATTGGCAATGCGCTGAGCTTGGAGTGGGAGAAAATAGAACTATCACACAAGAGGAAGAGGAAGAGGAGGTGGAGTAGAGGTGGAGGCAGTGGAGGACTGGAGGACCCCCACTTTCTCTCTCCCTCTCTCTCTCTCTTTCTCTCTCTCTTTCTCCCTCTCTTTCTCCGCCTCTCCCTCACTTTCTCTTATCTGGCCTTGTCAGGGAAAGGCTAACAAATGACCAGTGATCTGTGTGAAAATTAGCGATTGGGTCACCTCCTCGCCGCGGTGGCCATGGGGAGGTGACAGACAGAGGTGCTAATGGAGGGCCCTCGCCCTCCTGTGTCCAAGCGCTGGTGTCAGCTGGGCCTGACCAGCTCCTGATGGCCAATCTCACCAGGGGACGCGAGGGCCAAGGGAGGGGACTGGGAGGGGGGCGGTTTGCTTAGCTTGTAATTCTTGTGTCCAAATGCCCTGCAGATGAAGCAGTCGTTCAGAACCTCAAAACAAAGGGCCAGGTTGGTTGGTGATCACTCTGACTGGATGTCCGAGTGTCCTTGAGCAAGATGCTCATGTACACGCTGTTCCCAAGAACAGGCAGCCTGTAACATTGGTGAATTAACTATGGAGCTCTGAATGAACTGTGTTGAGTACTGTGCTGTAATCTTGGTTGAGTAGAAAAGTGCAATTACCATCCATTTACAGGCAGCCACATTTACCGAACATGACAAGAAAAATTCAACACTTATTCGTATGAGCTGTGCTGTTAAGACAGGAATACATTGATGTTCCTCTAGACATTCACCAGACACTGCAGTCCTTGCTAGAAAAAAAGATGATGATTAGACCAAATGGTCATAGGATTAAAATAAGTAGGGCATAAAAGGCTGACATCATCGTTAATTGAATTGCACTTGACAATCTTCCATGATGAGGTAAAACTAATAAAAAAGTAATGTGTCTTCAATGAGCAATTTCCAGTGCCGATCTCCTATTACCATCCTCAGCCCGAAGGGGTCGTGGGCCATATGGGCCCCCAAACCACATTTGCCCAATCCACTCAGGCTGACAACCTCGCGCTGCTACCAAGTATGGGTTCGGACGCGCTTCTGACCCGCAATGGGAAAGGGGCGAAGGCACTGTGGTTTCTGGAGTGTTCCGCAAACATTAGGAGAGTGAGAAGGAGGAGAGAGAGGAGGCTATGAGAGCTCCTATTTTAGTAGTCTTGGCAAAGGCTGATGGAAAACATAGTTTCTCTGGAGTGCGTAATCATTTGGTTTCCATTCCTGTGATGTTTTCTAGGCCATTCCGTACTGACCTTTCAATAACTCCTGTCTGGTGCTCTGAATGGTGTCCTTTCTTGGCTGAATCCTTTCTTTGTGCATGCACTCTCTGTGTCGTATGGGCGGAGCTTCTGCTGTAACCCCCTGGATTGAATAATGCACAGCGAATGAAAATTCAACCAAAAGTATGTGTCCCTTGAAGGAACACACCATATGCTTTGGCAAACAGTGTTAATGTCCATCTGGTTTCAGTGTCTCTATTTTCATTGATGGCACCTCTATGGAACATGCCAGAAAAAAATCCTCATCCTCTTCCCCTGCAGGTGATGGAGCGTAGGCCATCAATAACACATTTTAGACATGCGGTTGGTTCTCACTGGAAAAATCTGTAAGTGGTCATGAATTTTAATTTAAAGAAACTCCCCCAATACCGCTTCACCCAGTGGAGAACTTGCCGACTGTGTGTGGCATAAAGAAATGCTGAGAGAACATTTCAGCAAGTCATTAATGCAAAGATTTCAGCCTGACTGAGGCACTGAATAAGCATGCAAATGAAAGTTGGGCCAATATTAAAAAAACCCATCTCAAGTAGCTTCGTACCAAATCCTTCAAAGTCTTCCCAACACACACACACACACACACACACACAATCACACAGTTATGCTTACCGACAAACACACACCCTAACCTCCAATGGATCCGGCATGCCTCATACATCAACATGCAGTCCCTTTACGCCATTGTAAAGATAACCTGAGGGGGTATTGATTCTAGCCAAAATCTGACAGAGAAATGGGGGAAGAGACAGACAGACAGACAGACAGACAGAGTGAGAAACAGAGGATAGAGAAAAAAAGAGACTGACAGAAAAAAAAACAGAGAAAAGAGAGAAAATGGGGTGATGGAGGGATGTGTGTGTGTGTGTGGGGGGTCTGGAGGAGCGTGAGGCCCCAGAGGGCCAGGTGTGCTCAGCCTGAAGGGGCTGACAGACAGGCTGCTGACGGCCCCACTGGACACCCTCAGCTCCGGGCGCAGCCAAGCCTCCAGCTGCCTTCCAATCAAACACCCCAGCCCCCACACACACACACACACATACACACACACACACACACACACACACACACACACACACACACACACACACACAAAGCTCCCCCTTCCTTCAACATCTCAACACACGCATGCATGAATACACACACACACACACTTATGAGCCACAAACATGAACAAAGCATTTTGCACACACATACATGTTAGTATGCATGTATGCAACTCATGTAATCTATATTTTTTAAATATTCTCTCTCTCACACATACATACACACACACACACACACACACACACACACATTTACACTTTTTCACACACACTGCTCTATGCATGGCCATATACTACATCCTGTATGTATTTGTGCACACACACACACACATCTCTCTCTCTCTCTCTCTCTCTCTCTCACACACTCTCACACACACACACACACTGTTCCCTGAGCTTTGGAAAGAACAGCAGTGGTGAAGAGGGAGCTGTCATCAGATGCCTCCAGCTTCCTTTATCTGACAGAATAAAACAGAGCTAGCACACTGTAAACACACCTGAGGGGCTGGTGCTTTTTAAGGCCTGAGTTTGTGTGTGTGTGTTTGGTTGGGGGGGTCTGTGTGTGGTGTGTATGTGTGTGTCTAAGGTGAGTCTTCGAAAGAAAAGGTGTTGAAAGTGGTAAAGTACGGCGTCTAATGATATAATGACAGATGTGAGGAGGGGTGCGAAACACAGAAGCCTGTTCCTCTGCTGTTTCACCTGCCTTCTCCATCCGTTTGGCTGCTGAGCCTGAATTAGCCTTTCTGCTAGACTCACACTCACACAGTACAACAGTAACACACCTAACACACCTAAAACTCACACAACCACAAGCATTTCTCTCCTCTATATGGATTTGCATTCACTTTTTCCAAATCTTCCACCCTCAGCTGTGACAGGTATAGCAGGCAAGGCATTTTTTCCAAATGTTTTCTTTATTGTTTTTTTTTTTCTCTCACATAACCCATTCTGTAATTTGCACGAGTGGGCTGAGTCCCCATCCAGATCAATACGTTCAGCGATTCCACGGATGGTGCACGCGAGAGTGACGGAGACGTAGAGCGGTCCCTCTGGGCTCATTAACTGTTGTCTTCTCTCCGCCATTTCCATCTCTGTGTTTGTCTCCACAAGACTGATTGACTAAAGCCTGAAAAGCAAAGCATCTTGAGAGCAGCAGGAGGTCTGGGAGTGCAGATACTATGTGTATATAGCGGCGCATTGTTTGTGGTGAATAACAAGCCACTGTTTCAGTGTTGTGTAATGGAAATGAGACACGACAAGGTGACGCCAGTGTTTTATTAGGATGGATCTGGCATATGCTTTTTTAAAGCAGATGGCTGGGTTTGTGGCTGATCATTGTGTAACTATGAGCTATGAATCTTCCCTTAATAGATGTGAATGAAGACCAGGAAATAAGCAGGTCATCTGGGGAATCAATGAGTGTCCTGTCTCAGTGACGGACATAATTAGACCTTCAGTTGTTGAGGTCAAAGAAATTCTTTATGCACAGACGCACTGTAAGATGTTAGCCCTCGCAATTATTGGATTTCCACTCCTCCTCACATGCTCTCCCTTCCACTCTACACTCAGTCCCTTTTGCTCCCTTCTTTTCCTCCTCTCCTCCTTTCATCTCCTCTCACCTCCTCTTCTGTCCTCCTCCCCTTCTCCCTTACCTCTTTCTTCCCTTCTCTGTCCTCCTCCCTGTCTGCTCCGTCCTCCATCTTTCCTCTCGTCTGTCTTTCGGGGGAACCATGAAGTGTTCCAGAATGGAACACTACTGGATATACCATTTAAAAACCTTAACACCCTATGGTTTAAATGTTGAATATGACCTTAAATGTTTTCTCTGAAGGGTTACCTGCAAAAATGTGTTGTTTATGTTTTCAGATTGTATTATTTATGATGTTTTAACTGAACTGATGTTTTAATTTCAATCTGTAAACATGTGTAAATAGATGTAAATACTCTGGGTCTCCCCTAATCAAGACTGATTTGCCAATGAGTGAGCCTTGTGCTCAGAGACATTTAGGGTGATCAACCAATGGATGAGCTCTATGCACTAGGGGACCAGGTGTTCACTAAATGGGATGAATATAAAGACATTTTGGATGTTGGTGTTGTGTAAGTTTGAAGAAGGCCAGACGGCCGAAACGTCACTTCAACATTAAAACATGGAGCAGAGTGTGCGGCATTCTCTTTATTTTCTTTCGGGGGAACCATAACAGAGAGTCACACCATGACCACACAAGGCAGCAGATGACTGAGATGATGTGTGTCTGAGACACTGATGCGTTTGTTAGCACTATCTTTCTCGACCCGAAACAAAAGCCCCAATCCTCGCCCAGACTGTTCCTGCCCTGTCATTTTATTTGCAAGAAGGTAAACTGAAAGACCAAGACTACAAAGAACAAGTGACCTGGGCATTGAAAGAGGACACCAATGTAAAACATTCCTTTCTCACTCCCGAGAGCAGAACACCACTATTTTCTCAGAAGAGCTCTCTCTCTCTCTCTCTCTCTCTCGCTCTCTCTCTCTCTCTTTTCTCCTTTTCAAATGTCTAATTCAGTGAGTGTGCCGCAAAATGTCCTTGACGGTGCTTTTAAAAGCCTGCCTCGGCCGCCCCCTTCCCTGATCCGTGTTTGTGTGCAAATAGAGTCCATCACCCAGAAGCCCGAGTGCAGCCTGCGGAGAGTGGAGGAGACGGATGCACCGCGGCGCACGGCTGACTGGCACTCAGAGAGGCACCGAGAGGTCGCCAGCGCTGACAAGCTCCGTGCTTAAACCCTGCATGCTTCACTCCTCCAGCATGCCCGTCTCTACACACACACACACACACACACATTCATCTGTCCTATCCATATCAAACACTCAAATACACTTTACAGTAAAAGGAAAGAAAAGGCTGGGAGTGGGGAGAGGGTAGGCATATTAAGCCATCATTGACTGTTAAGTCAGGAGGGGAAGTGTATGTCTTTGGATGCGGGAGCTCCCTGGACACACAGGAAAACGGTTCCGTGGAAACACTGTGACTCACCCAAGTGATGTTTGCTCTGTGCTGCTGGCTTCAGGTTTAGCTCAGAAGAAGAGGGAAATGGAGATTCAACGCAGCTAGATTTTTTTAAAGTCATTCCAATTGCACCTTGTCATAACAAGAAATGAAATGCAAGAGCACATTCACCCGATCTTAACTCAGTGTCAGGATCTAGCATTGTTGTAGCTGCCAATGTTGTCATATTGTTTGCCACTGTAATCAATTTAGGCAAGCCTAAAGAAGAGAGAGAACACAACATGATTACAGCTCACCCTGTGTAGTATATCACTTATCTGATACTTTTATTTGATCAAATAAAATATCAAATACCCTAATTTTAAGTGTATCAAAATAAACTACAAAATACATTAGCCACGCATGAAAATAAAATATTGTATTTTTGTATTTTGAAATCAGCGTGAAGCATGAAATCACCTTGCAAACCTTTCATATCTGTCTATTTAATCTATTCCTTCATCAGTTGACTGTTGATTAAGTGGATAGTGTTTGAGAGCAACAGCTTTTCTCTGCCTACGAGGCATGCCACAAACCTGCAAACAGTCAACAGATCAACTATGCTGACCTGCCTGTTACATCTCACAGCCTAAATACTGTGAGATGAGATCAGAGATGCACTCAAAAAGTCACAACTGAACTTGTCAAGTAGTACAAAGTGGAGACAAGTCTCTGACTTGATCAGGAAGGATCATGACCCTTTTAGTTGGTTACTGTAAACTGGGTATTGTTTATATATTGACGCCAAGGGGCATAAATATGAATTTATCATTGTGTTGCAACTTGCTTTAGGTTATACATGTGGCAACTTTTTGAGCAATATTGCAGGGCAACCACATAACCGGTTCCATGTGTTTTGATTGGATGATTAAAGTTTTCAAGAAACTGATTATTAAAGTTCTCAAGATCTTGAGGTTGTTGTGAAGTGTATTGTATGTGTGAGCAACCTACATTCATTATTTTGCACTTTTATGATGTTATCATATCACCAAAAGTATTGGTTTTACCAAAAATATTTGGTGGTATTTTTAAACTACAAAAATACACGCCTATCAAATATTTTTTATAGGTTTTTGCATTTGAAATATGTATTTTAAATACATGTATCATAAATACTGCCCATCCCTGACACCACATGCTACACAAGCTAACTTGCAGCTGAAAATGTTTGTCAAGACTCACTGAAGTGTACCCATCTGCAGACTTCTCGGGTCTAAATAGAGAATTCAAAGGCCTGTTTTTATCAATCCACATGCCCTGTGAGGTGACATCAGGGATTTTTGTCTTGGATGTCCTGGAGTGTAGCAGATATCTAAATGAATGCATATGTTAGCTGATTTTAACGACATACAGGAAATCTCTGACTGTCATACTACTAAATGTGTCTTAAAGGATAAGGCTAAACAACCTTACAACACAACAGACTCAACATAAAACTTTACATAAGCTTGTTTTTGAGCAGGAGTGATTAAAGAGGATGTATTGCTCAAGCCATCTGTAAAGACGATGACGAAAGATGTCTTGTCCTTAAAAAAAAAAGAATGAGGACATAATCCCCTGCTCACACACAGTTACAGTTTGCTCTCCCGCTCTTTCAAATCCTGCTGTTTACTCAGTCCTCTAAACCCTGTCTCTGTGTGTCAGTGCATCACGTCTCTGTAGATTCACCTTGCTCACAGCTGTCCAAAAAGCCCAAAACAACAAAACTTGTTTGGTGCAGACAGAGAGTAGCAGAGCCTGTCTTTCTTCCCAGAGTCTCCTGCCCTGGGCCATCTGCAAAAAGATATCAGCAGTATGCATCATCCAAGGACAAGAGGGTTACACAGACTCTGGGTAATGACAGGTATGATGAATGTGACAGCAGATGAAAAAAGACGTTGTATGGGATTCCTATAATGGGCTGGGGAAAATCTATGATATGCAAGCATATTGAACAGGGAATCAAAAGGATTGCTTCATTTGTGGGATTTATTAATCTTCCTTGCCGCAGCGTTACGTGCCACCGCTGTGACAAAAGAAGCGCTAGCTTGGCTTTGACTTCGACACATCTCTTATTTATTCTCAGCTGATCGCCTTTTTTTTCTTTCTTCTCCTCACCATTATATGAGGCATGATTGTGTGTGAGACTGTGAGGCTTGTCTTCACAAGCTCATCCATAACGGCAGACAAAATCTTTTTCAATTTCCTCCATCCCAGTTCTCTAATGAGCCTTTTAAATAAAGCGATTTACATTTGCACAAGGGAGGAAAAATACACGGCAATCGCCTTTGCCAGCATGGGAAGTCTATAACAACATTTAGAGAAAAGACGAGAGATTTCATTGACGTCAAGCTGTGCGGAATGAGGAATTGGGGCCCGTGGAGCCTTTTATGCTGAGGAATTTAATAAAAATAAACATCTTAAATTGTGCTGCCCACCGTCTGTGTTGTAAATCTTTTATCTTTTATTGCTACCAAAACTCGCTCCAGCACCATTCCAACATAAACAGTGCGGGACGCATAAAACAATGGGTGCTCACACAAGCGGGGGCCTCCACTCTGCTCGGTGTTATCAGCAGCCAGTCGTAAACTGCTATCTCCAGTCTTCAGGCCCGGCACAGTCACAGAGATTCAAACAAACCGAAGGCTTCGCAGTTATGGAATATGTGAGAACGAAGCGCCCTGTGATAATCCAGCACATTAGTGTCTTCACAGGGTGATGTTTACTTCTCTTACTGGAACACTGGAGCGGTGACCTTTGACCTTAGAGGCAGGCCCATGTGAAGTGATGACAGTAGAGGAGCTGCTGGGGGCTTGGGGGAGTGAGTGGGCTCCTGATGTGATGGGCTGTCATGAGTCATGAGGGAGGGAGGCTGACAGTGAGAGAAAGAAAGAGAAAGAGGTTGTAGAACAAGAAAGAGAAAGAAATAATTGGAAGACATGAACACAGATAGATAGATAGATAGATAGATAGATAGATAGATAGATAGATAGATAGATTCATACATACATGCATACATGCATACATACATACATACATACATACATACATACATACATACATACATACATACATACATGCATACATACATACATACATACATACATGAGGTTGTTGCTAGAATGTACCCATTTGTCCAAAGTGAGCTTATCCGTTCAGATTGCCAGAGTGCCATTAGCTTGACCAGGGGGACCTGCTGGAGGCTTAGGGGTGGGATAGGGGTAGGACACGGTCTCCAGCTCATGCTCTTTCAGATCGCTGCGCACCACAAAATTGCTCCGAGACCTCCCGTCCTCATTACACCAGGGTCCAGAAGCCCTCGCCATAATACAGTAGCTTTCATGGCACTGTAGCCACTCTCATTTTAAAAATATAAGAGCACATCTATCCTCATCTCTCTCTCTCTCCCTCTCCCTCTCTCTCTCTCTCTCTCTCTCTCTCTCTTTCTCACCGTCTCTATCTGGCACCCCTCCTCTCACATCCCCTCTTTTCTCACTCTACTTCCTCTCCCATTCTAAATATATCTAATGCAGAGAGATTCAGTGGGACTCAAAAAGCAATCATACAGCCAGCTATGCTAATCGTCGCATGTAGTATATATCACTATTAAAATCTTAGACACGAGCAAAACATTGCTTCAGTTTCTGTAGTGGTAACGGCAGAGGCTCGAATCCATTATGGTCGATACACGATAACCCATTTCTACTCTTGCGTGACAAGATCTTATTAGTCACAGAATACATATGGATTTGTCTATGTGTGTAAAGGGTACATGATCGTTCTGTTCTGCCTGGAAAGTGTGCTTTACTTAAACACAATCAAAGGGCTGTATTGCTGATTTAGGGACAATTGTCTCAGACACATGTGCATGTGAGTGTGGTGAGTGCTACTTTGTAGTGATAATGGGCAAATTGACTTAATTAAACATATGAATATAATTTATTTTCAAGGCAGGTATTTTAAAGAGAGACTAGATTTCCAGTGGATAATGCAACCTATTTGTAGTTTGAGCGTATTTCAGGTTCTGACAAAACACATACACATCAATTTCTTTTTAATGAAGATAAGGTTCTAATTTCCGCCTGAGTGGACTCTGATGATAATAGAAATGCAAGCATGATAATTATAACGAAAATAATTGGCTCCTTTGTTGAGCACATTGTTAATTCAGGGGTTATTATTCAATTTTATTCTCTCAGTCATTCCCCCTTGTGCTCTCTCATTCTCTCTCTGTCTTACACACACACACACACACACACACCCACATGCCGGCGTGCACACGCAGAGAGAGAGAGAGAGAGAGAGAGAGAGAGAGATGGAGAGAGAGAGAGAGAGATAGGGTTAGAGAGGCTGATAAACACAGGTGTATGAGTAACTCCTCCCCAGAAGGCCCCAGCAGGAACAATCTCTTGATCATATTTCATCAAGTCCTGTCAGCCACCACAGTGCAGTGAGGTGTAAATCATATGCAACTAGGGCACCCATCTCTCCTCCACATATGCACACAAAAAAAAGCAACAAGGGGCCCAGCTTACAAAGATTTACCAACACACAAGACAACACACCCACTTATTAGTGCATACTGTGGGGAGAGCAAGAAAAGGAACCACATTCCATTTTGTCATTGCGTTCCATTGGTCTTGCGCTGAGGTAAAGAACCGTTTCATGTGCTCCTTAGGGAGCTTAGAGCTAATATAAATCTGGGGAGGATGCTGCCGCAGATTTTGGGATCCTCGCATGACAGACTTCAAGGTCTAGGGTGTAGCACAGTTGCATGATCATAGGCTAAAGATGGCAACATGGCGCCATCTACTGTATTGTGGCCAGAACTTCCAAATAACATAAGAGGGTTTGAAACATTCCTTGGGGTCTGGAGGGTAGGGTACAGTAGACTGTTGGTAACAAAAAAACATGTTCCATTATGTGGCGTGTACAAACCCCAAAATATAGTTCTACAATCAATCACTGGGAAGAAGTGGGAAGAATGCACATCTTCTTACATATATTTTGCCTCTGAAAGGTCCATAGGAAACAAAGTGAATGGTGGTAATCCTGTATTCACATAGATGAAGTCATCTGATTTCATTACAGTTCTGTCCCAGTGATCCACCAAACAGTGGCATTTCATCGTTTCTCAGGGGAGATATCGAGAACATGCACCCCGCGGTGCCAACAGCTGCCTCTTTGAAGAAATTACATTAGTTGGGCAAGTCTTCCCCCTGATTTGACTTCCGACACACTGACGGAGTCACAAATATGTTCACACACAACAGCCCTTCCTGAGGGCTACGCCTCTACGGGTTTTTAATACATTACAGAGTATTTGATGTTAGGCTACACTCTCACTTTGCTATAAAAAAATTAAAAAAATTGGCAATAAAAATGAAAAGGAAGTATGTGAAATCCTTGACCAAGGTAAATGCACATCCATCATCCATGGATGGCTATTTGCATTATTAAAAACACATCATTTCTGATATTATATGGACAAAATTATTTTCATATAGGCCTAACCATAACAGGCCATAACGGTTACACGTGTACATAAAACGTTGCAATAAATTTAATTATGTGCACTCAGAACCAGAAAGTGGAAATGTGGAATGTGGGTCTTGTCTCCCCCTGAAACTATGCAGCTGTTAATAAACTTTAGGTGGCAAATAACTGGAAATAGATAGATGATGCAATTCATCATCCTGTGTTGATGAATGAGATGTTGACTCTTCTGATTGTAGACTATTGCTGTGGCAAAACCAAGAATATTATTGTCAAATGATTATCTAACTTAATTCCTATTACCTGATGCTGCGCTCAGGTCAAAAAGTGCACCCGTCAATCCATTACCAATAATGAAAAGAATAATGAACAGAGTGCACTTTGCTGATTGATGGACTGTTGATTGAATGTAGCTTGGCATTTTCATCCATCTAACAGAAGGCAGTGGTTGCTGGATTCCTCCATTTGATTCAGCTGCTAGACAGTCTCTCCTACACCTCACAAAAGTATTTAAGGTAAAGCTAAAGTACTTAAGAGTGCTACCAATTCATTACACCTTGTCAAGGCACATTTATAGAAGCATGGTCTGTTTTAAACTCCTACCTGCTTCCTTTCAAAATGGTTAATTTATACCGAAGTCCTTTTAGGCAAGTCCCTTTCAGTGGCCATATTGCAACGCTTTTTGGGTACTCATCAGGCATTCTATGTGGCAGAAATGCACGTGCGCAAGGCTTCACGACACCAACCATGCTCCAGCAGCACGTTCACAACTCATGACTGGCACGATGTCTGCACAACACAGCACATAATTGGCTCAATGTAGTCACATCACAGGACTGGCTCAATGTATACACATGTTGACATTTTGGCGAGGAAGGGGTGGGATACGTGTTACAAACTAACCCCATGCATTTCTAGGGAGGATTTTTTGAGTGCCGTCTCATTAGAAAGTCTGTTTATACTCAATTTTCCCACCCAAATCCTCAGAGGCTTTAAGTGAAATGTGAATTTCACCGATTAAAATGAGTTTGCATGAGACAATAATGGCGATCATTTCTATCTCTACGTCAGCAGCTCCAGACCTGGCAGACACAAGTGCCATTAAGACACTGGTTTCAGAAGATTTGCTTGGTCACATACAACCCAATCTTGGCTCAGTGGGTAAATCACTAAACATGACTGCTATTCCCCTTGGGGAATCAATTAAGTACCCATCCATCCATCTATGCAGCTTTAAGTGTCAAACACCAGGTTTACAGTACTGATGGCTGGAATAATACTTGAAGGGAAAAGATTGACATCTGAAGGAAATGGCAATTCATAACTCGGTATACAATTGAACTGAAGAAACAGAACAGTTTTAACAGGTCTTACACATGTGCACTTTATTGGAATTAGTCAGTGTACAGGTTGGCCCCACCAATGTCTGGCACCGCCACGGTCCCTAACAACTTGTACATATGCCCAGGGGAATGGTAACCTTTACGTTTGAAATAAAGGTAAAGCTCTGTTTTTGCATAACAAAAGAAAAAAAAAAAAAAGGAAAAAAAAAAAAAAAAAAAAAAAGGACCAAGATTTTTTAAGGCTGAAAGTACAAAAACCCAGACATTGTATCCGTTACATAATTTACATACAAGCAATACTACAATGTTAAGTATGCTCCCAACACTGGGCAGCCTTCATAGAGGCAAATAAGTTTCTGAACAATGCATTTAACAAACATTTGGAATGACTAAAAAGAAAAAAAAAAATGGAAAAAAAAATGTACATTTTAAGTCCTCGGATGCATTGTAGAACTTCGGGGATGCTTATTTGCCAAAAAACATTGCCGTCACCTTCACCGTTCCAGTTTTTAGATCCTGAGTCAAGCGCCAAAAATAACAAAAGCCATGCCAATGTTGTCGTTTCAGGTTTTTCTCTGCGCAGTACGAGTCGGCGTGAAGTGGTAACAATCTGTTTAGAAGCATTTACGGTGGACGATGGAGGGCCCAGACTCATCGTACTCCTGCTTGCTGATCCACATCTGCTGGAAGGTGGACAGGGAGGCCAGGATGGAGCCTCCGATCCAGACAGAGTATTTACGCTCAGGTGGGGCAATGATCTGCAAGAACACAAGAGAGTTGCTCAGGTCAACAAGTCATGTAAAACTACTGTGAATGACACAACATAGCCTTTTTTGAAAAGGGATTAAGCAAACACTACTTATGCCCACCTTGATTTTCATTGTGCTGGGGGCCAGGGCTGTGATTTCCTTCTGCATTCTGTCAGCGATGCCAGGGTACATGGTGGTACCACCGGACAGCACAGTGTTGGCATACAGGTCCTTACGGATGTCGACATCACACTTCATGATGGAGTTGAAGGTGGTCTCGTGGATTCCACAGGATTCCATACCTGGTGAAGACAAGTAAGAGATGGTTGATTAGATCAAATAGTCTCTACAGACCATTATGGCTGAGGATGAGGCCAAAGGATTTTGTACAAGCCATGTCAAGCCAGTTACACCAACTTACCCAGGAAGGAAGGCTGGAAGAGTGCCTCGGGGCACCTGAACCTCTCATTTCCAATGGTGATGACCTGTCCGTCAGGCAGCTCATAGCTCTTCTCCAGGGAGGAGGAGGAGGCAGCGGTACCCATCTCCTGCTCGAAGTCAAGGGCGACGTAGCACAGCTTCTCCTTGATGTCACGCACGATTTCCCTCTCAGCTGTGGTGGTGAAGCTGTAGCCCCTCTCGGTCAGGATCTTCATGAGGTAGTCAGTCAGGTCACGGCCAGCCAAGTCCAGACGGAGGATGGCGTGGGGCAGGGCGTAGCCTTCATAGATGGGCACAGTGTGGGTCACACCATCACCGGAGTCCATCACGATACCAGTGGTACGACCAGAGGCATACAGAGACAGCACAGCCTGGATGGCTACGTACATGGCAGGGGTGTTGAAGGTCTCGAACATGATCTGCAAAAGAGAATAAAAAAAATATTAAAAAAAAATAGTCACATTTAATTTGCATTCCATAATTGTGAACCACTGTTATTATATGTACCAAACCATGCAGTTGACATTAATAGTCAAGACCAGTGTAGAGAAAACTGAGAACACAAAGTGCAGGAGAAAAAACAGGAAAGGGAAGGGAGGGGGGCACACAAGGTAAAGACCTGCAGGTCCCAGGAAAAGAAGACTCAGGATGGAAGCGAAAGAACCTAAAGGAGGTTTAAGGGGATGAAGAGAATGATAAATAGAACAGAAAACTGTAAAGGTTTGTGTTGATGAGAAATAGAATACAACATACCTGTGTCATCTTTTCTCTGTTGGCTTTGGGGTTCAGGGGGGCCTCGGTAAGCAGGACGGGGTGCTCCTCGGGGGCAACACGCAGCTCGTTGTAGAAGGTGTGATGCCAGATCTTCTCCATGTCATCCCAGTTGGTGACAATACCGTGCTCGATGGGGTACTTCAGAGTCAGGATACCTCTCTTGCTCTGGGCCTCATCACCAACATAGCTGTCCTTCTGTCCCATACCAACCATCACACCCTGTAGAAGAACAAATAAAAAAGAATTAACACCTTGAAAGAAAACATTTAATAAAAATAACAATCTACAATCAAAATGGCAATCAATAAAAATGGCTACCAACCTGATGCCTGGGGCGACCAACGATGGATGGGAAGACAGCGCGGGGAGCATCATCTCCAGCAAATCCGGCTTTGCACATACCGGATCCGTTGTCAACAACCAGTGCGGCAATTTCATCTTCCATGGCTAAACTGAAAAGGAAGAAGAAAAAAAGCATCATTAGTCATTGATTCAACACCACATGGCGTCACTTCATTTCCGGTTCCGTGCTGCACATTTTTCACTTTGCCGCTAGGTGGCGACAGTACCAACAATGCTTTAGAGATAGGCGAGACAAAGGAAGTCCCTCTGCATTCTCTCATTATTACCATAAAAGGCAACGGTTTGAGCAGCTTTGCGGCTGCCGGGAGAGTGGCATGTAGCCAGAGCATAGGGGTTCAGTAAAAGGAACAGATTTCGACATTCATCATGCCCTCGGCCACTCCCTAAAGCCCACGAATGTAAGTTTCATAACGCCCTCCCTCACCCGACATTAAACCTGAATTCCGTCAAAAAAGCTACACTTTATTGGTGCGTCACACACACACACACAACTGATCTTTCAGTAAGAATTTTGCTGTACTCTCGTTAACAAACTCACCGACCATCTTTATCAAATAAGTCGATACCTAAACGCGTAATGCTAGTCAAGGACGCAAAAATGATTAAATAAACGTAAAACCTAATAAGAGACTTCAGCAGTTGACTTTGTGATTGCATAAACTCATGAGGGTCAATTGCAACCCATGTACAAAGTTACCCAAAAATACCGAGCTACTGTCAACTTAAAGGCCACACCTTAACATTAACTCTGATCGTTTTAAATAAGGTTATTCTCCCCATCAACTTCCACGATTCTGGGCATCTGACGTGAACTGGCTGCAATTCAAACCAGATACCGGCCGGCATTCACCAACCAAGTTCATACCAAAAATAAGCTTATTTTCCCTAAACAAGAAATAGAGAACCATTGACCCAGTTATTCCAGTGACCTCATATCTATATGCATAAGCTTGAAGGACAGTTGGTTGACCATTGCTAAGCTATATCGCAAAGTAGGTCACACCCAGCTGCAGCACAGGCACAAAGGACCCCGCGTGGTGGTTACCAATAAAACGACAAATCCAGTACTAAAGAACTATTTTTCCGCATTGAGTGAAACAGCAACAATATCCCCATCCCTAAGCTAAATAAAGCCAGTCTTGGCATCAAGTGATATTAACGTTCATTTGACTGCCAGGTTCGCCTTAATCACGTCGTCATACATTTCATGGCTAGTGTTGCCACACTTTATTTCAAATTGTGTTATTCATAAATCAACATCATGCAATTTTGCAGAACAACAAGTGTACTCGTCAAGAACATTGTTATATTTAAATACAGAACATAAGTTCCATTACTTTCGCCAATTCGTATTAATTAATAGCTCAATTTAAGCCAAGAGATTTACACAAGGCTTATGATGTATTCAAAACCGTGAGAAAACTATTAATTAGACAGAAAACTTACCTTAGGTTTGGGGGGGCTTTTGCCGGTTTAAGAGAAAATATTACAGGCTGATGATATCCCGCACGAGCTGCGTGTAGAGGAGCTCAAAGTGAGCTGTTGTCTGTTGAGGGCAGAGTTTTATACGCAGCCGGCTGCCCGGCTCTAGCCATAAAAGGTAAACTTTCGGAGCTAAGCGATCTGATTGGTTCAGCGTCACACACCCGGCGTGTCGCGTGCACATTGCTACACTTGCTTGCAACTTGAGAGAGGGAAGCAGGCGTGAGCAAAATAAGACAAATTTTGAGGCCTAGCCCAAGCTAATGGTATTAGCTAACATTCATTTGCGATGTTGTTTTCTTCAAATATATAGCAATGTCGATCAGTTGTCTAACAAAGGATGATCTCTGAATTAATCGGTTCACGAAACTGATCAAAACAAAGGCTGTACACGGACTGCTGAATGATTGGAAGCAAACACTGGCTATTTCAATGCACTTTTAACCCATTTGTCTATTCAGAGTTATTTTCCTTAGTCGTTAGTAGCCTAAGTATGGATTGAATCTTGCTTTATCTCACACCACACTTGTAAAATATTGTCTTGCATATAGAATTAACTAACCAGCGTCAACATAACTTCATAGGCCTAATTCGTTATATCAAATCCAACAATTAATAAATTATGAACCTATAGGCCTATGTTTAGCTTCCTAGATGCAGTATGCTTCCTAAGATCTCTTGCAGCAAAACTATGACCTGTCAGTGGGGCCTGGAAACTATTGTTGCTGTGAGAGTTGAATGACCAGCATGCCAACAGCGCAGGTTTGTGTTCTGGACCTGCCATTAACAGGTTGCCATTAATATGTAGGCCTACATAGAAATAAAGCATCCGAATTCTGACAACTGATCATGACCATCACTAAAGACAAACCACATTAACACTCTCTACCAATCTGTTAGGGCTTCAGACCATCAAGAGAGTGAGGGGAAGTAGTCTGCCAGTGAGGGAAGTACCAACCAGAGACAACGATTTAAAATGACAGTTACACTGGTAAGGTGGTTTCAACCTATTCATGTTGTGTGCACTATGCAGTCAGTGGAACTAAGTGTTGAAGAAATTCGCCAGGGTGCCAGTAGTAGCCTAGGCTACTGTCACTATCACACTCTACTACAGTATGCCTGTAATTCATGGTTTACCCCACAGTAGTAGAAACAAGTACTGTACACAAGCACAAACACTGACAACAGTGACAATTATGTTTTTTTTATGTGATGGTGTGTATTTTGCATCAGTCAGAGTTTCTGTATTACACAAGAAGTACTGAAAACAGCAACTTGACAATTTATAGTTTGATTGCAGCACAAGTTGGGAGGGGTGAGGAGGGCGGTACAGGGGTTGTTGTGTTATAGGCTCTGACAAGCTGTGTGATAGGTACCAAATTTACGACTGTGCCCTGTGCATGTGAGCCTGGTTAATATGTAAGCTATGAACTTAGAGCACATTGGACTGAGTTAGAACATGTGTCAGCCCATAGGCTACTATAAACACAAACAGCTGATTATGACAGGCTGCTATCTTTGATTCTAATGACCACATAATTACAGTGAGCCTTAATAGTTATTCTCATCAAGGACATCACCACCGCTTGTCCAACAGGTGAATAAGCACTTCTTGTTCTGTTCCTTGGGCTGTGACTATGAGGTAAAACTACTTCAACAACAGTCTTACTTCAACTTTGTTGACTACTGTGGAGCAAAAAGGACTGATAAACCAAAGAACATTGTTTACTTTCTTGTTTTGTTACTGCATGTTCTTAATGTGTCTTTTTTTTCTTTTATCAAATGTTAGCAGCATGTTAATGATGAACAAAAATGTAAACTATATTCAGCTTAAAATGATCACTGTTGAAAGTGAAGATGATGTTCTATGAAAATGAATACAAGGCATGCTGCAAGTCACCATGTAGACATCTGGGCATCAGCAGAGGCCACAGGTCCATGCAGGCAGCAGTGCTTTGCAGATGAGCAAAAATAGTAAGCCTACGTGGTGGTGTCAGAGAATGTTTCACGGAGTGAGCAAACACTATGACACAGTTTCGGAGCAGCTTATCCTCCTCCAAAGGATGTGGTGCTGCTGTACCCTCCCCCATCCCTTTCAGAGAAACACCCCCCCACACAGACACACACACACACACACACACACTTCTCTGCCCCTCACAAACTGATACCAGAATAATTATTAGAAAATGCCTCTGCCAAGTCATGGAAGTTATTTATCGTGTTTGGCTGAGATGGTTGTCTGTGGCATGTGCTATTCATTGTGATGGATACCAATTTGATTGTTCATTCTTTGGTGAGATTAGTTAGGCTGGTTTAGGGTCGTGTTACAACAGATGTGTCTTTTTAGGGGCTATAGTTCGCCCGGGGGTCCCATCCTTTTTGAATGATGTTGTTGGGGGGTTGTTGATTATCATTCCCCCTCCACCCATTTGGGAGATGTTTTCAACTCATTAAATATTTGACTCTCGGTAAATATCAAAAGTTGTTATGGATAGGATCGTGTGTGTGTGTTGGTTATTGTCCTTGAACATTCTGTATGCGTTATCAAATATGGAGATTTCACGATTTCCCTTGTAAATGATGTGCCACTTTTACCTGCCATCAGTATTTCCTGTTATACTGGACTATCATGAAACTGCAAAGAATTTTCTTCCTTTCAAGTTCCCTGTTTATGTTAACATTTCAACATTTCAGATAAGCATTGCACATGTTTTTCAATGAATTGTAAATCCTTTCTCTGCCCTTATCATTGTCTTTTCTAAATGAGCATTGATAGGCCTATGATTAGGAGAAGTTAGAGGCAACCCAGTGAAAAAGCCAGCATTCGGCACCCTCCCTGTTTCTCTTGTCTCGAGCTGGCCAGAAACTCGGCAGCCTGCTTTCCCTCTGGCCTTTGTGAGGATTACCCGGAGACACACCCCGCCCTGCCCTCCCCCAGTCTCTTTGGAATGCTTTCCAGACGCTCCCCCTTGAAGTCCAGCAAAGCACCGAGCCACTGGCCATATCCCACCCTTCCCCACCTCAACCCCTCCACCCCACCCCACGACAGCAAATGGAGCATTGATTAACTATCGCCCACAGTCCAAAAAATACATTGATCTCTGCATTCATGCACTTTTTTTTATTATTGGCCATGCACTCTCTGTAGTTCGAGGTTGTCTGCACAAGTCAGATGACAGCAGTAACGGCAGAATCTTCCAAATGGCCTCTTAGTGGACAGATTGGATTAGCCCACAATTGAGGGTTTAAAAGGATCCATATCCTTTAGCCTAGTCCCCTCCCTAGGACACCCCACCAGTCCTGAACATGCAATGATAATTACACCCGCAGCACATAGCAATGCATATCAGCATGGCTGATGACGCCTGGTTTGTATGTTTACATGGTGTCCTCAGAGAAGTATGTAACACAAACAAGATTTTTTGTGTCAAAAATAACAATAAATGCTTTTGTGAGCATAGCGGTGCAAGATGTGAACAACCCTAAAACAAGAAATGAACCTGACAAAGAGATGAGTTCCTCATTCAAGTAACTAGACCTCCTACAGTAGTAACTGTGTTCGTTGGGCCTCTATGGCAGCTTTACTTCCTCCTTGCAGACCTGTCACACGCCGATAGGCTTGCAGGTGCCATTTATGGTGCTTGAGATTTACACGGTGTGGAGAGAAGGTTGTCAGCACACGTCTGTCACCTACTTGACTCCGTTCTGTCCGTTAACGCTGGCACCCTGCTAAGGAGACACTAGCCGAGTTTAGACTCATCACCTCTGTGATATAGTGGAGCATGTGGCCACTCAACACTTTCTCACCTCTGACTCTCTCTCTCTCTATCTCCCTCTCTGCTTCAAATGACAGCCAGGGTGCCAGCCTGACATATAAGGCCCTGAGAGAGTGGGCACCCAAGCCTCTCCGTGAATAGAGATCAATGGAGATCAGAGGCATATTAGTGTCCTGCTGGGTTGACAGAGGCCTCTAACTGGAACTCAAGTAACCCCCTCTCTTCTCTGTTTAGTGGCGTAGCACATTATGAGATTCATAGACATAGTTGAGGCAGGCAGGAAGTCAGCAGCTGAATGAGTGTCACTGTGAAACAGCTATATCTATGGTGTGAGATGCATATTTAGAGTGTTTAGCCAGAGGCTTTTCACGTCAACAATATCAGTATGCAAGACAGAGCCAGAGTTAGCTAGGGCCTTTAGGAACAACTGAACAATACCATCTGAATGTTTCCATGACATTTGCTGGAATATGCCATATACATACATACATACATGTATGTATACAGCTCAGACTTGGTGTATGGAACACGCCCAGCCCCAGTGGCACAGTTTACAAGGCGAGGATCTCTGTTTTTTTAACCCATAAACCTGGGCTTACTTATCTGTCTGCCACCATCTGTCCTTGCAGTCCAGTGGAGGGGGCTAGTGCAAGGAGTGTGTGCCTGCAGATTGACTCGAGCGAGTGAATCAGACTAGCACATCCTCGCCGCTTGCTCATACCACACAGCCCTTCGAATCAGCACAGGGAGAGATTACTGGGCCAAGCAGCCTTCTTAGCGCATGCACTAGGAAGTTGAGTAATACCAGACAACAGGGAGAAAGCACATTATTTCAGAAGTCCACCCAGACAGTGGCCAGTAACTCAATCGCACACAAAAAGTTTTGGTGTGGACTTGACTAATTCTAATCATTATTTCTCCACATTTTGTCTGAGATCGAGGGAATCCTCACAAGATATTTAGTGTCTAAGGCCCCGGTGTATTTAGGCCAAAGCTCCCTGTAATTCAGACATGAGTTGTATGTATGCCTGGCTCAGCCTCAAAGCCAGATCAGAGAAAATGAAAAAAGTATAATCCCATTGTTATTCACAACCCAAGGTTCCTGAGGCATCTGATGGTGAATCAGACTCATAAATCCAAGTGAACCTGTACTACCACTGTTGACTAGTTTCTATTGGAAGTAATTATGGATGTGAATACTGAATCTCTGTAGTAAAGGCACAGGGGTAGCTCTAAGGTGTGTCACCTCTTACGCGAAACCCCAAGCTCCTTTTGAGTCAGCTGGGTTGGGAACCACTTCAGCATGAAGGCACAGTTCCAGTATCAATATTTGGTTGCAGGCTATATTTGGAAATCTCTTGCTGAAAACATGATCATGTAGTCAACGTGAATGGGGCTGGTTACTTGACACTATAATATTATAGGTGTGAACAGCAATTTATTTCAACAAGTCTAAAATGTTGGCCATTTTGGTTTTACTTACATTACAACATTACATTTTTTTTGTTGTTTCTTTTTTTGTTCTTGTGTGATAGAGTTACACTTTATGACAAATCCCTGTATGAAGCCAAAATTGGTTTGCCTTTTAAATTCACAATCTCTCAGCACATCATTGAGATATGTGGTTGCAAGCTACAGGCCAACTTTGGTTGCCAAATAAGGGAATGACCCACGCATTTGAACAGGAACTGAATATCTCAGGGATGCCTATTTCTTCAGCGAGTCCACACAGGAAATCACACTCAGGCATTTTACCCCCAGAGCAAGCTAAGCCAACCCAGGAATGTGCAGCTCAGTGGCATGCTTGTGCCGACTGCTCTGCAACATGCTCTTCAATAAACCTGCCCCTTATCACAGCAGTGAGAAAGGAAAACACTGACAGCAAGCCATGCGGACACGCTAATCCCAACTTCAACTCCCGCACCCTCCAAACGATGACCTCCTGTGTTGTTTAGGACATGGCATATTGGTCATTTGTTGCTGGATTATTTCAGAGTAGCAAACTGTGTGTATGAAAAATGTAGGTATAGCCTCTTTAGTCACTAAATATGAAAGGCCTTGAAATGAGACAAGATGTGTGCCCTGCGTGTTAAGAGTTTTCCCTGGAACTTTATTTGGGAGTGTCAGGATATTTGAATCATGGAGTAACCTTTGATTGCACCTCAGGAGATCTAATGTAAGAGCATGAAGCCAAGTTGTATGTCACACGTACAAGTAGTACATGCTGGAAATGTTTCTGCAGTTTTGTTTTTAAGTACGTTGTGATGGTGTATGTGGGTATGTGGTTAACCAAAGACGAATTATCAGCTTTGGCCAATATGTGAAAACCGCTCATTGCTGCGATGAAAACGTTTAAAATCTAAACTTTTTTTGGGGGTGAATGCAGCAATCTTGCCTGAGTAAATATTTGTTTGTTTATGTTGGCTATTTTTTAGTCTCTGCATATTTATTTCCTTAAGGGCTTAGCTTTAAACCATTTGTGCACTTAGGCTATGAGAGGCCTCGCCCTCCTGGTGGATGTAACAGCAACCACCATAAAAGGAAATCTTTAAGTGTGTCACATGGTAACAATGTCAAGAATTCTTTGGCCCTGTCACATGGGACTTTCTCAAGGAAATCAGATTGAAACTGCTGTGGTTAAATGAATGAAGTAGTGATTGGTGAGATACTGTGAAGAATGTGTGTAGCAAAGAAGATTTTCACTTCTGCCTGTTGATTCAACTGAAAAATGTTGTTGTTTTTGAGCATATTTCCCCCTTCCTTTGTCTGTTTTTTGTGAACTTTCCTACTTTTGGTTTGTTGTTGTTTTTTCCCCAAGAAGTTGCATGACTTGGCTAATGTAAAAGTCCTGTGAATTCTCTCTGACTGAGGTCTTATTGTTTCTTTGGCAGGAGGTTGTACGCTGTTTTAAGCTGTAGCTGTAGCTCTAGTTTAGTTTCAAAGATATCCTTTAAATCGTGAATGCTGTCAGCAAGAGGGGAAGTGGTTGTGATGACAACACAGTCTTAGCCTTATATAGTCAGTCCTGACAGCTAGGGGAAAGCTCAGCTCACGAGCGACTCTGCATGTTAGTGACTGATGGCTGAGACTCTGTTTGTCTATGGTTATGTCGCTGTGTTGCCCCTGTCACTATGTCACCAGCTCTTCCAGTGATTTTTATCCTCACCCTCTGTGTCATGTTCACAGTCATTTTCCCATAACCTAGAGTAGACTATGAGATTCCATTGGGCTCCCTCATAGCAAGCTGGCTGACACTCCCCTCTGCACGTCACACACACACACACACACACACACTGACACACACACACACAATAACATTTACATGTCTGCAGTATAGTCATACTTATAATACTTGCATCATAACTTCGCCTGGCACCCCTCCTCCGGTCTCCTCCTTCCACTGTTTAGATGGCAAAACAATCGCTTTAGGCTGAGAATGCCTCTTCCCTTCTTGTCTCTCAGGCTCCATATATGGAGTGAATGAGCAGGTAGTGATTGCCAAACTTAGTCATCAAAAGCTCGCAGTCCATTCACTGCGCAGTCAGCTTGTGTAGCGCTGCCTGCCACTATCACAGAGGCGTGTTCTGCCTACCCTGCCAGCTATGCTCAGTGCCTCTGCACGGTGTGTGTGTGTGTGTTTACTGGGCTCGTAACTGCTTGGGCGCAGTCAGTCGCACAAAAGCTCATTTATGATGTCTTGTGATGTAAGGACCTTTTTTTCCAGCCTTTATGTTGTCGGGGCTTGCTTTTGGGTTTCAGGCTAAACTTCATGTGTGGAGATTTTACAACAGGAAGTGTCATTGTTACACACAGACGCATACAGCAGTGCACTGTTTTGTGTGTCCAGTGTAGCGGCGTAGCCCAGCTTGTTGTTGTCACCATGTGAACAATACTGTGTCATTCACGTACACTTAAGGAAAAGGGATTCCTCTTCTTTGCAGAACACATCCGCATGTAGTATAATGGCTTTAATGCAAAAGGGAATGCTGAAGGGAAGTTAATTTTAACATAGCAGAAGGGACAAAGTGACATTTCCACAAAATGGGTTGAGATTTCCACTATATTCAACACCATGGCATCGGTTCAATGGGAGTTGGGACCTAGGATTCCTTAGAGATTAATTGATGGAAATCCATCAGCCCAGATCAGATTGCAGCAGATGCGTGTATGGAGTCACGCCAGGCACATTTTGGGATCGGCTGTCTGTCTTGAAGAGTCTCTGTAGCCAGCAGATGAAAAAGAGACCCACAAATACCGGCAAATAGCTGATGTGTTCAGGGCCTGCAAACGTTCTTTTCTGCTCTGTTTGAACACTGAGGAATGAAGCTCTTGTCTGACCATGTTTGTGTTTCTCAGGAATGGCAATTGTCTCTCTCCATGAAAAGCACACAGTCTGTGCAGTCTTGGTGACTCACAGTAGACTGAGCAATATCAAATGGAGCTAAGCCTCTAGATTTGTTCGATCACTGTTATCAAGGTTGTTCCCATTCTCTACACTATAGGGGCTTTTTACAACACGCCTACTCTGAGATGGTACTGCTATCACACTTCCTTTTAATATTACCTTTGTCTTGTGTATGACAAATGTAGCCAATAGTACTGTAGTGCTGCTGTTCTGAAAAGATGAACATTGAATTACCACAAAAGGACATTTATCACCAGGCTGAAACAGCATCTATCTGCAGCTCTGTCACATCAGACCAAAAATGATGAAGACAGAAAATGTATGTCAGATGTCATTTGCATTCTCTCTATCTCGCTCTGTTCAAACATCGGATTCTTGTGTTTTTCAAAGCTGTGAAGGTGGTGAACTTTTCTTTTTATCTGTAACATTTACAGTTTTTTGTAGTTGCTTTGGCGAAATTTCTCAGACCAGAATTGAAAATTCTCAAAACTGTTTGTTCAAACTCTATATCATCTTATCACTTGTGCACATCATTAAAGCAGTTTCTCCCCATCTTGAACAAATAGCAATGCTTTAGTACATCCATGCAACTGATTTTGTACAAATGTCTGTTTTTAATTTTCAGCTGCTAGTCAGTCTAGTGCATGTTGGTCAAAATGCACTAGACTGGTTCCCTGCTGTATAGTCCTACCCATAAAACAAATTGGCCTTATTTCATTGCTTGTGTCATTACATGCAAATGTATTGAACTAACCATAAATAACTAGTAACTAGTATATATGCTAGACATAGCCTGTCTAGCATATATAAATATATGTGACCTAACAGACAGAATGTCAGGATGTATAGAAAGATGTACAGTGGTGCACAGCTTTGACCAAGGTGTGTTTTACTGTATATTGGTCATTTTTCATTTGCACAATGCTGTACAAGCCTTTTTTTTTCTTTATACGGTCACAATGTATATCAACATATTCACTGTCAACTCCCTCCACACACAATAATGTGTTACTTTGTAGTTTTGAAACTGAAAATAGTGCTGCCTTGCGCATTGTTCATTAGAAAAACTGTTAAAAAAAGGATTAAATTCAGAGGTTTTTGGAGGAACTGTCTCTCAGTGTCTGTTCCTTTTGCTCATAACAGATACCATTTCCTCTAGTGTGTGCCATTACAATAGAAACACATCACATTGCAATCTGGCACACCCAAAACAAGCCCAGTAAGAAATGTAGGTCAGAAAGCATACATTCACCGAACTCACACTTAGATCATTGATTGCGTAATACTGCCTGGTTTAGCTTCCGAACTCTTAAAAAATGTCCAAATATTAACAAAAGCTGAAATACTGTATAGCATTGTCTTACTGTAATTGATTCATTTATTCACTGATTCATGTGCACAAGCCTGCAGTGTATCGATCGTGCCACACCTACTCGAGGTCACATTTAGATTGTGCTTCATATTTTATTCAGAAGCAACTTTATTTCATAGAAGCCAATTCTGCTCCAGAGATGGAAGCTGTCTGGAGGATATAAGCTACCAAATTTTTCAGCAACCCACATCTATTCCAGGGAACACAGGTTGTTTTTTGCCTGTTGGGAAGCACCCGAGAGCCCTTGTGCGTTCTGTATGAGTGTACTTCCCATGTCAGTGTCCCTTTCTGTGCTTCCACTGTGCAGGTTCATGGAGGAGAACTAGCCACGGAGATGGTGTTGAATCAGAGATGCTTAGTATTCCAGACCATTCTCCCAAGGGCCCAATTTCCACACACTCCTCCTCTTGCCTGCTCCAGCACCCTCTCCCTCCTTCTCTCCCCAACCCCATCTCTCTCTCTCTCTCTCTCTCTCTCTCTCTGCTGCCACCACTCACTTTCTGCCTCACTTCGTTCCCTCATGTCCTCCTGCCAAAATGAAGTGCACACTTGATGCAAGGTCATTGAGAGGTCTTCAAGGGTAACGAGGGACTACAGCTGAGTTACTGTTAGTTAGCTGCAGCCTGAGCCTCCCAGGAAACTCCCAAACTGAGACACTGAAAGAGGGTGATGGGGTGTGATGCCTTTGAGATGGATTTGAGTTCATGTAATGGGACACTTAGGACGGATCGCACACCTGATTACCAAAATGTATGTCAATAAAATACCGTCTCAGTTCCTTGTTTTTCCCCCTTGTTTTTTCCTTTCCCTTTTCCCTAGCTATGCCCTCCTCTGTGGCAGGGGCGAGGGTTCTCCATGCCAGATGTTTGGCCAGAAGCGAACACCTGTTGGATGCCATTTTGAGCTGATGAAGATGAAGATGATGCTGGCCAACTTCGATGCTAACTGGCTGAAGCTAACCCTCTGAATGCTGACCCCCGGGTTACTCTCTGCTCCTGCACCATGACCTCGTGGGAAGTGAATCTTTGGACAGGCTCGCCCACGGTCACGCTGATCACTTGCACAGCTGCGGTTGAATGCTCCCGAGATTATTTATGGTTGCAGATGTCTCAACAGAGAAGATAAACATGGAGCAATGTACGATATTCTACATTCGTGCCTCTTTGATTAAACGCTAATGCAATCGATCACTGAACCAGTGAAGATGGAATAAGAGTAGTTGTCTTTGAATACATTTTCAAATAATTCATCACATATTCCATGTAAATGCACTGCACAGTGCAGTGCAGTGGGGTGTGTGTGTATGTGTTTCTTTGGAAGGGAAGGGGCGTGTGTGTGTGAAGCAGATGAATGTGGATGACAAAGGAACATAACATATGCGGAAATGATCACTGACTTGATACAGTAATCCTCCCGCCATACAAGACTGTAAGAGGGAGAGGGAAAGCGAGAGAGGGAGAGGGGGGAAAAGAGCAGGAAGAAGACGAGAGGATTTGCCGCAGGTCTCTGACAACCATGCCCTTAAAAGGCAATCCCATCGCTCAGTATGAGTGAGTGGAGGAAGGGCCAGCTTTCATTGGAGCGCAGACCAGGTGTCAGTCCAGGTAATCGTAGGCCTTTTGACTGAGCAGGGCTATCCCTGTCCAATCACCCAGTGCCAGGTTTATAGCCGTTTCAATGTGGGGGAACCTCTGTGGCTTGGTTAATCCCTTAAGTAACCCTGCCCATGTTTACTACAGGTAAGTGCTAAGGCACTGTCCTCACCTACACCCCCTCCTGGAGTGTTCCGCTCACGTTGCCTAAGCAAGGAAAGGTTGAAGGTCGTCACATAGCCCTGGTGACCTCTCCAAAGCAATGCTAAGCGAGAGCCTTACGCTCTCCTTCATCCTCGCTCTCTTTCTGTCCCTCCCTCCTTCTCTCTCTCCCTCTCTCTCTCTCTCTCTTACTCTCTCTCTCCTTCACCCCCACCCTCCTTGGCTACCATCAAGGAAGAAAGCAGAGATCGCAAAGCCGATAAGAAGAGTGCACTTGTATGCAAGCCACCAGCCACTCCTCTCCCCGAAGGTGTAAGCTGATAACATGAGTGAAAACACTGTTTTGGCTGTTGCATAATAACATGGAGGTCTGTCATAGACATAAACTTTATGAGGGGAGGCCACCAGCTTTACACTGGACTTTACACCGTCCGCTCCCTGTTTCACCACTTCATACGACGTCCGAGAGCCTCGGCAAGGCAGGGAACACTGGAAGCCAGGATTGGTTTGCGTGCTAATATCCCCAAGGTGAAGTTTGGTGAAGTCATTGCTCTGCAACACTGAGTGACTGTCGGTTAGATCACTACTGGCACACAAAAGCTTATTTTCATGTCGGAGAATAGGGAGCTTTAGAGAAGGCAGGGAGAGCTGCTGGCCTAGTTTTATCCAGCATCGAATGCTCGAATGGACTGGAAGGGGATCACAGTTTATTTTCCTGTTGGTGTTAATCTTGCAGAGCACAGAGAGAGACAGAGAGCAGCGGACTGGGAACAATGCTGTGTGTTTTTTTGAGGTAGATGCCTGTGTGTATTTTGTACCCCAAGAGCTTTTATCATTAGCACTAAAAGTCTCCCAAATTGGCTTTAGATGACATGGTTCACGGCCTTCACTTCTCTGAGAGGATGAGCAAATGTAGATTTAGACCCAACAGCAGTTGCACTCCACCAGAGATAGGTGGCAGAGTTGCATATTCACACAGTCCACACATCTGATTCATAACTGGTACCCGGTATTTTATAGAAACGCCCCCCGATACCATAACACTCCAAGGCTGACTGAACATCAAGCACTGTACTCATGCAGTGTCCCAAAAAGGCTCATTCAGATGATGTTTTATTAATGTTGTTTAATACAAACATCACTTTATGTAAAGCTTTTATGTTATGAAAGAAAATTGGAGCAGCCGTGATGCAGGTAGCATGAAACGTGTGAGCCCCGAGGGTCAGGGTGCGTTGGGTTGCGCTGCAGGGGGCAGATTGCTCTCTCGCTAATGAATGCCAGCGTGTTTGTGTCAGTGGAGCACATGGGACAGATGGGCAGTGGTGAAGCCCCTGGTGTCATGTCACAAAAGCCTGGCTCAGCATGAAGGGAGGGTGGTGCCTCATGCCCCAGTCAACACACACACACACACACACACACCGATACACGCACATAAACACCACACACACACGCCACACACACACACACACACAGACACACACACACACCACATACACATAAACACAGACACACACACACACATGCCACACCACACACGCACATACACACACACACGCACATGAAACACCACACACACACGCCACACACACACACCACACACACACACGCTCTGGTACCACCATGTCCTCCCCCAGGCCAGTGGCACTCACCTAAAAACTGCAGCTGGCTTCTCCGGTTATACCCCAGTGTATGAGTGTGACAAGTGTTGCCAGAGCTCCACCAAATGTTCAGAGAGAGAGAGGCTGTTGTTTTTGAAGCACGTTCGCATGGAACAACTGTGCTATGGCAGACGTTTGTGGGAACGTTACACTGTACCAGGCTGTGGCAGGTACTTCAATGTATACACAGGCTGGAAGAATTTCAACTAGGGAGGGTAATAGTATAAGTGTCTCTCTCTCTCTCTCTCTCTATGTGTGTGTGTGTGTGAGAGAGAGAGCTCTTGACCATCTGTGCCAGATGTTAATGAGCTATCACCCTCGGCAGATGGTGCATGTCTCCAGTCAGATGGATGGTTGTTTACAGAAACAATAACTTGATCAAATGTGGTTTGATATTTGATTATCAGTTTGCTATTGGCCTGTCAATAAAAACACTTGATGGATAACAAATATAAATTCTATTTTCACTCATAGCTTATTTTCGTGAAGGGGAAGCTTTCCATTGTAACAGCCAATTTATTATTTCATAAAACTATTATACAACTCTAAACCTAGTGAAGTTCTTCACATGTGTATTGACAGCACAGGCAAACAGCTGGTTGCTCACACACAGGGCTCTTTTTTAAAAGCTGAATTGAAACTGGGTTAAAAGATGGGGCCTCGTCAGGGGGCAGCGGCTCTTTGTCTGGGGGGAAGCATACCATTAGCATGTAAAATACCTTATTGACCACAAGGAGCTGTGTGGGGCAATAGAAGCAGGGAGGAGGAAGGTGGGGGTGCTATACAACAGAATTACGGGAGGAGGGGGAGGAAGTGGAAGAAGAGGGGAGGGGGTGAAGATGGCCCCTGGTGTTAATCACAAGCATCTGGGGGTGTGGGTGAGAAGAAGGGGAGAACACACACATATGGGTTTGTATGCATACAGAAAGGACGGAAATATGCGAACAATCATAGACAAATCCACAACCCAATGCCACAGTATAAAGTCATGAAATACAAGGGCATTTTATGTTCAATCCGTTCAATGTATTCATTTCATTACTAACAGTGTAGTAAATATGGTAAATATCTGCATCAGACATGGCTGCCATGTCTGCACATGTGTGCTTGTGCTTCATACAGACTGGGCATCAGACATGAGGTCATTCCAGACAGTGCAGTTTCAACAGATCATCAGTAGGTGGAGCTGTAGAGCTCTCTGTGATCACATCCACTGCAAAAATGACAAGAGAAGAGAAAAAAAGCAAGAAAAATCATGATGTTGCAGTCCAGATTAAGTACACATTTAGCACAGAGTAAATAAATACGCACCCCTATTTCTCAAGTTCATTTAACCGAAAAAATATATTGACACTGTAATACTTCTGCTGTCATAATTCACAGTATTGTCTGTTGGATAGACTGACAAGGATGGTGTGTCTATCCCATACCTACTTCTGCCACACTGGGGACTTACTGATGTGTTAAAGAATGGTAAAGCTCGGAAGTCTGATTGAAGCTTATGTGATACGTTTTTTTGACAATGCAAAAACATTGTCTGTGTTCCAGGAAATGGTCAAATCACTAGTTGATGAAGGTTGCGACAACTCTCAAGGTGGGAAAATATTTACATGATTGCAGAAACCCGGTGGGAAGCCAAACAAGTCGCTTTAGTTCTCACCACTCTGGGGTTTAAACAAACTGAACTATGATGTTGGCACGCCACGACCTTGGTCTTGGACACAGAACACACAGCCGCATCAGCAGCTCGTCGTCAAGGATGGCCTATCGTCTTCCCACTGAAGAGCTGCCTCTGTGTGTGAGAAGCACTTTCTAAACACAGATCAATGGGCTCCGTGAGACGCGGGTAAGATGAGAGCAGGGTCAGTGGAACAGGGCCGTGGTTTGTGCAGTTCCACGCTTAATTCGCTTTGATCCAGTGAGCTCCTCTTTCTGTTATCCGGCAGACCTGCCAATTGCGGCAAATCTGGATCATCTGTGCTGAATTTGATCTGTGAGAAATTAGTGCCATGATTATGTGACCTGCTACAGATATTCAGTCAGTTTTACTCTCCTAGTCCACATTCAGTCAGTAGGCTACTTGCGGTTTCAATTTCTTATAATTATTTTTTAAGAATTTCATTAAAATGCCATAAAGTAGCCTAACTCATTCATGGGATAGGACAAGCTGATCAACAGTACTGGAATATGTTGAAAATGGAAGTCAATACATTAATATATATAGTGTACTGCACATATTAATTTACTGAAGTTGGTAGATATAGGTAAAAGCTAATGATTTAAGTACAGGGATTTATAAGGTTAGGTTATTATGAAGAATGCAAAAGAATTCCATAAGAATGTCATAAATCATACAGTGCCAATGTCATTACATTACATTTTTGTGAGAATGTACTTGAATGTTCTTGTAAGTACATTAAGGGTCCTTTTAAAATGCTCCATGCAGGACTTCAGACAGACAAGATAATCAGTACAGAAGAACAACTAAAAGCATTTACACTCACCAGACATCTGATACCCTCTCTATATCCCACCATGACCAAATGGAAAAAAAACATATAATTACACTAATTCTGTGTTTTTGTAATTAACCTCCAATTCTCTCTCTCTCTCTCTGTCTCTCTCTCTCTGTGTCTAATTACTCCCCTTATTCCAGTCTATGGGCTCCTTCCTAATCTTCAGAAGCCATTTTAAAAGTCTTTAATGTGTGTGTGTGTGTGTGTGTGTGTGTGTGTGTGTGTGTGTGTGTGTGTGTGTGTGTGTGTGTGTGTGTGTGTGTGTATTAGAGGAGATGGATGTCATGGAGAGGGATGAGTGATGCTCCCATCCGAAGCGAGGGGAGATCAAAAGCAAACGCTTTACCACCACTGTCCCATGAGCAAACCTGCATCCACTTTAGTCCTTCACCGGCAAACCACAGCAGAAGGGTGCAGCTCAATCCCAGCTGATGATAAGCCCACCCAGACTTCGTCCCTCCACCCACACCCACCCACGCCAGCCCTAGTGTTCCATGTAGAGCAGCATTATCAACGTGGATGGTGTCGGTGTCTTTGTTGAGACTAGACTTAAGAGTCAGCTCTCCTTTTTTTCTGTGAGGCAATTTTAGTCAGTATCACTATGCTGGACATTTTCTTTCACTTGTATACACAAGTACTCATTTTTGCCAAATTGCAAACCTACTTTTTCCTCATATTAAAATGTGGCAACATATCAGTTCACTGTTACTTTTACTCTTTGGAGGACATTTCAATGGGTAACATTGAGTATATGTCTAGTTGACTGATGGTCAACTGATAGTCCATCACAAGAGTCCCTGGGGCCATCATCCAGAAGACTACTCTTCTTGAAACTCTGATGATGATAGTGAGTATGTCTCTGGTAAACCCCACTCATCCAACCACAAGGGACCTAGTCCTCAGAGAACAGTGAGAGAACCTTTGAATAAGAGCCATCACACCCACCATGGGCGTACACCACAGTGCTTGAAATACCAAGGTCCAGAGAGTCTTGTGGTAAAAAAAAAAGCCAGTGGTCTTCAAATGAGGGAGTCTGCAGATGACTCCGACTCAGCATGCCTGTAACTCTCTGTTTATTTTCTCATTGAGATTGCAGTCTGGATGGCCTGTTCAGATTATATCAGTGTTCATTCAGCCACCATTTTTGCGGACCAGTGGGGATCACGTTGCAGTGAACAGTTTCAATTTTGAGATCAGTGGTGGCAGTGGTAGAGGTAGATGAAGCAATAACTCAGTAGTAGCAACACCAGCAAACATCAATGCATTGTTTCTTTTCTGCCAATGTGGTTTCTAATGAGCTTGCAAGGTTAGCTGTGAAGTAGGGAGTAACAGAATCCATATTGAATCTATATCTATAACAGAATCACATATTGATTAATGTTATTAGTTAGGCTGGTCCAATGATTTCAAAATGAAGGTTATGGCCATTAGGGTGCAGCAACTGAAACACTCCCCCATTGGAGCACTCCTAGTTTCAGACAAAGTGAGTGAAGTCTGGTGAAACCTGGCTAGATAAGTTCCCTCAGGAGAAAATGTAGAAAATGATAATTTCTAGAAACTTTTACAACTTTTTTTGTAGCTGTCTGGGAGCTCAACCATGATACATACACATCATATTGTATATTATAATACATAAATGGATAATTAAATAAATTTTTTTGAATAATGTTTAAATGTTGCCAGAATATGAAAAACAATAGCCATATTCATGATTACCCTGTCTGAACTGAATAACTATATAATAAAGCAATTAAATTTGGTCAATATTCAGTCAATAAGTAATCCAAGTTATCTTTCCCAGCATTAGTAGCCTGAATGTTCCCCTATAACTGAATTAAGTCTATATTTTGCATCATATCTTCTGAACCAAACATGGTATCTCCCAGGGATGGGCAGTATTTATGCTACATGTATATTTATGATACATGCATATCTTCAAATTTTATCAAAGATTGGGTTGTATCAAAATACGTATTAGTGTATTTTTATAGTTTAAAAATATTGGCAAATATTTTGGGTAAAACCAATACTTTTGGTGATGTGACTGGTCCTGACTTAATAATTTGCCCAGACTTGTTGTGATCATAATATTGAGATGCAGGAAGATGATCCAGTGCAAGAACTTGTAGGTTGTTCACACACCTACAATACACTCTCTCTCATACCAACCTCAAGTTTCTTGAGAACTTTAGTCATCCAATCGGATCACATGGAACCGGTTATGTGGTTGGGTTGCCCTGCAACATGCCCTGTCTCCACTTTGTACTGCTTGACAAGTTCAGTTGTGACTTTTTGAGTGCATCTCTGATACAGTATTTAGGCGATGAGATGTAACAGGCAGGTCAGCAAAGTTGATCTGTTGACTGTTTGCAGTCCCTGCCTATAGCCGGCCCTGATGATAACCTGCCATTTGATTCATTAGAATATGGGGATGTTACAGGCTCAACCTGCTAATAATTCAAAGGGCCAAAATGTAAAAATAGACACCAATCTCAACAAAACAAATCAGTCTGAAATAAGCCCAAGAAATCCATCAACTCTTTGAAAATAAAGGAATCTTTCTCAACAATGCAAGATTCTAAAATTCCATGTTAAGTTAGATGGGGTCAGATATTCTTTAGAATGCTTATTCTGCAACCCCCTACAACCCTCATTTTAACATATTTCCACCAACTGGATTTTCATGGAATTTTACTATGGTGTTTAGATCACCAATTGAAATATAATGTGAAAATAAATTCTGTTGCAATTAGTTTTGGGCCAGACCTTACTTTGCCTGGACTATAATGTTAGGAATCCCTGATCAATATGATTGGTTAGGCTGGACCAGTAATTGTAAAGTTAACGCAAAGTCTATGCCTATTATGATGCTAGAGTTGGAAACATTTCCCAATAGTGAAGTGAAATGAAGTCTGGATGGCCTGTGAAATGAAGCTACAGCATTTAGCACAACTTGGAATCATAGCTACATTTGGACCCTATTCTGGATATACTCCACCACACACAAAGGACTAATGTGTTCTGCACTCAACTCTGAATGCAGGCCCTCATCCATAATAACCTGCACATGAACACAAATACAAATTCAATCACAATACTGCTGAAACCTGAGCGAGCCATTGCACTCACTCATATTCAATGTACACTAAATATGCTTAATGGCAACAACATAAATATTACAAGCCACATTTATGGCCATGTGACTTTCCTGCCTTTCCGTGGCGACCTGTTTTGAAAGGCCTGTTGACTGTTTGAAGTGCCTGAATCTAAAAGCTAAAATGAGAGTCAAAATCAATGGGAGTCATACAGACTCTTCTATATGGCTTGGCACAAGCTAATATACATGAGTATGAGACAGCGAGCAAGACACGATCACAAGACACATGAGGAAAACTACCCTGTGCATCAATCATTAAGAAACACTGAGTCTACACACTAACAGAACATGTATGCCAACAATTAACTAAAGAGAAAAGCTACATGAAATTCAAAAATAGAATACAACACTTAAAATTTAGACATGTATCTCTCACACAACACACATCAGGAAAACCACATCAATCATAAAAAGACACTCTACTTGCTAACAGTAGATGCATGCGAACGTTAGGCCTAAATAAAGAGGGGAGCTATGTGACATTCAAAAATAGAACGCAATGCCTAAAATTTCTCACTCCTCACACATTGAGGACTAAACCCACACACACCGTGAACTGAACACACATAACAGCAGGCCGATCATTCCGTACCACAAACCAGAGGTGCAAGAGAAACTAGCAGCAGTGTGTTTTTACTGAACTCTTTACCTGTGTATTATTCTGCACATATCACAAAGGAACCCTAATTAACTCTAATTAATTCATGTCAAGGATGTTTTATCTGGTATGTTTTTATGGCATGGCGAAACCCTTCCTGTATCAGTCCAAAGAGATTAGACACATCCTTTTGACAGGGACTTTTCGCGCATTAGCACTTGCCATTACACAGGAAACACAAGGGTGGCTACCCAACTCATCCTGGCCTACCAGCCAAAGACAACTGAGCATCAAATTACCTCGCATAGAATAGTGTGACCTGAGAAACATGCAGTTCTCTATGGAAGTAAAGGACAAAGGCTGTTTTGGATGATAAATAATCTTTAAAAGTCATGCTGGACACAGTGACTTCTTATAATCCTCTAAATGAATAGAACTTAAAATAATAGAACTTAAGCATCAGCATCTGTTTGACTGTTCACTGTCTACTGTGTACAAAGAAATAACTGACTGATTATAGCCCTCAATTCATTCTAACTTTCTTCCCAATGCATTAAATTGGGTTATATTGGTAATTGATGTATCAGGTTTTAGGAGTATATTTCACATTTGAACTGTCCATTGACATGCCATTCCTTTGGCTTGCAATACATGTAATGTTGATCATGCCATTAAATGCTTATGAGTGTGTGCATTTGAGAAAGCGTTTACAAAATTAATCTGTAAAGCCTTTCACTGTTTTATTTGATCAGGTGATGCATCCCTGTGTAATCCAATCTGTCTTTTGTATGTGACAGAATTTGATTTTCAGAACTCGCGCGAGGCATTCAGAAAAAGAGATTACAATACACGGGTGCAGCCGGTAAGCTGATCGCTGGGTTTTATGAAATGCTCCGGCCTGGCCTGGCAGAAGTAGGTCTGTAATTGGCGTCCGGTGGGACGCAGTCAGAGCATCCCCGTAGGAATGGCCAACGCGAGCGACGAGTCCCGGCTTACCCGGTCAGCCGTATGCAGACCCCTCCCCTCCCTACTCCCTCCCAGCACACAGACATACACATGCACATGCACACACACACACACACACACACATACACACACACAGCCTGCCTGCCCCACCCTCCTCCGTCGGCATCTTTGCCTCGTGGCCCAGTGGTCTCTGTCTCTGCAGTTGACCTATATCCGTCTGCTAAGAGCGTAATCTCTTGTTCCCAGCATTCATAGCACACTTCCTCCGGCAGATAGCCTCCATGCCTGTCTGTCCCCACTTCTGTCTTAGCACCACATCACAGCTTTATCTATTTCTCTATCTGTCTCTATGTCTGACTAACTGAGCTATCTATCTATCTATCTATCTATCTATCTATCTGTATATCTACAGTATCTATCTGTATCTATCTGTAGTACAGTATGTATGTATGTATGTCTGTCTGTCCGTCTGTCCGTCTATCTATCTATCTATCTATCTATCTATCTATCTATTTGTCTGTATATCTACAGTATCTATCTGTATATCTGTATGTACAGTATGTATGTACAGTATGTATGTCTGTCCATCCATCCGTCCGTCTGTCTATCTATCTATCTATCTATCTATCTATCTATCTATCTATTTGTCTGTCTGTATATCTACAGTTTCTATCTATCATACAGTATGTATGTATGTATGTATGTATCTATCTGTATGTCTGTATGTCTGTCTCTCTGTCACATTCATGACTAAGTATAGGCTCTGTAGTGCTGGTCTCTAGGGACCCTGTTCACCTACCCCTCAGCACATTTTTTCAGCAGAGCAGCGCTTTAAATATTTCAGAGGAGCACTGCGCTTCGGAGCTGAGTGGCTGTTGCAGAGTCAGTAGGGCAGTATAGGATGGGCTGGCTGCAAAGCTGCTAGAATGTGCACACCCTTGTAATGATGGATTAAACAGGACACTCCTCCCTCCCTCTTCTCCTAGTCTTAGGGAAAGAATGAGGGAGAGAAAAAGAGAGGGGGAGAAGAGAAAGGGAGAGAGAAGGGGAAAGAGATGTGTAAAAGGAGAGCAAGAGAGAGAGAGAGTGAAAGAGAGAGAGAGAGAGACTCACTTTGGCTCCGAGCCTTGCTGGTTTTGGCCCAGGGCTGGCCAGGCAGGCTTTCCTGTCGGCATGACAATGGCAGGGGTGAGGAGCCGAGGGGAGGGGAGGGGGTTGGGAGGGGAGGGGAGCAAACGCTCTAACAGACAAGGGCCCCAGAAAAAACAACACCCTGACCTCTCACCCCTCTGCTGCGAGGGGCGGGGGAGTGGAACACTGGCGAGGTCTCCCCAGCGGTTTCAGTCCCTGGCTCTTTGTTTAGCGCCAGAGGCCCTGGAAGAGGGCCACAGCCGAGCAGGGAGCACGCTGGAGCTCCAGCACCACACGCCTGGCCTCCATCTGAAGTCTCCACTCGCTTTCTCTCTCTTTTTTCTTCTTTCTTCTTCTCTCTTCAGTGCACACGCTGTACTATGTCCAGCGCGAACATTGCTCAGCTCTGATGGAAGCTAATCCTAGCTAACGATCGAAGCGTGGATTTGAATTGGTCAGGAAATAGAGCTACAATGAAATATTTAACACTGCAGTAAAATGAGCTAGTGGGTTTTCTCCGTCTCCTTTCCCCCTCTGTAAAGTGTCCGTCAGTCAGTCTACACCTTTTGAACATCTGGCAAAAGCATTAACTGAATATCACAAAAAAAAACACACATAGCAAACTTAACAAGGAGGTTAACACCGTTCTTTCAGAAATCATACTACAGTTTTTCTCAGTCGCTTTGGTGCTTTTCTCACATCACTACTGTATTAACATTTGCACAGCAGTTAGTGCATTTCTCAAAACAATTAGTGCAAACTGCAAAACTTAGTGGATGACCTGCAAAAGCACGTCACTTGCTCAAAATGGATAGTCCATTCCTCAAAAGCAGGTATTTATGTCAATGAAACTGTCAGTGTCATCAAAATGAGAAGTCTTGACACCATTGTTTATGAACAAGATAGTCAAATGGCTTTGTCATGTTTTCATTATGACAGTTCTCTCAGTGTTTTCCAATGCAAAAAAAAGGCCAGAACTCGGTGACACTACCTGAACATGCTCAAGACAGCACTATACAGTACTTGTACAGCCATTTGAAAACTACAGTAAAGTTACACATTGCTGTAGTTAGGGGAGTAAGTGAGTACAAGACACTGAATACGTAATTTTTTACTGTATGCTCTTTGAAATTCTACAGCATTGTGACAGAATTTGATAACTAGTGCAACAATTTTGTATGTAATGACTCAAGCAATGAAATGAAGACTATTAGTTTTATTGGGAACATTCAGCATCCATAAGTATACTTCATTTTGACTGACATGACATAAGCAAATGATAATGTTAAAAAACAGCAGAGAATTGTATGAAAGCAACTGATACATGCCCAAAAGCATTTGCAATTTGTTCAGAGGAAGGAGAAATTGCTACTATGATGTGCACAAATGACTAAATGTTGTGGAGGTTGAACTAATAGTTATGAGAATTTTCATTTGGATCTGAAAAAAGTACCAAAGCGACTGAGAAAAACTGTAAGAACTATACAGACTCTGCCGTTGGGGTTGTGAACTATATGCCACTCTGTTTTGAGAGAGAAATGAAATTGGTTTGTCTTTCATTCTCTGAGTACTGGAGCAAGATGAGATGTTTCTATCTTTACTAACTTTTGATCTGATTTATATACTTTGGCGCATGAAAAAAGGGCATTAATGTGAAAAACTCTTTCAAGATTTCAAAAGCAGCTTTGATCACTGGCAAGTGGAAATAAGGAAGATGCTGTTTTTCATGATTGTTTTCCTAACAACAGGAAACTGAAGGAAATGGAAGCAATGTTGCTCCTCTAAAGATGGTTCGTCTCACCACAGGCTCTTCCTGTCAGCCTCCTGTGGTCAATAAAAAACAGCCAATGCCAACAGCCTACTGGTCAACAGCAGGTAAAATCTGAATCACCCTGGAAACTGTGAGGTGAAAGTCGGTCAGCCGTCCATGCATATGCGTGAGCCTGAGTGTGTTTTCCAGGCACAGGGAGAGAGAGAGATGATGTAACTGTAAGTTCTGTGAGTTAACCAGGTTGATGTGGCGAGTTTGGGATTTGTCTGCAGCCACACATCTGGTCTGCAAGCCTCTTTCTTTTAATCATTTCATGCTGGTGGTGCAGGCCAAGCAGCGCTGTAAGGAGATTTAGAAAACAAAGTACTAATTCCCAACGATGGAGAGAGTTCCTATTCGAATATAACTAATCTGTTGCTGGTCTTGGGCCAAGGATGCGTCTCTCCCGCCACCTACCAGCTAGGCCCCCTTTGAGAGAAACTGCAATTCCAAGAGTCTCTGACAAAAAGCTGGAGGATATGGTGACAATCATTAACTTTACAGGAGAAAAGAAATCTACTAAATACTCCTTGAAGAGCTTCGAGTCACCTTTCAATAGCTGTTGATGCAGCATATTGTTTTACAGTAGAACTACACAGCAGTACAGTGGACTGACCTACAAAGGGAGTAAGTTATATAGGTCAATCAGTGAGCCCACCCCAACAGACAACCTGCTCTGTCAGCCCGGCTCTGTGGGATTCAACCATGCAGCCAGTCAGCTGAAAAGATATGAAGTCTGTGGACGAGAGATGCCAGCCAGAGAGGAGAAATTGCAGTTTTCAGAGAGAGGGCACTTTTTAAGTTGGTGGATCCAATGATGCAGTCAGACAGCTACCGTAAATAGAGAAAAGTTTGTGTTTTATATGAGTGGGCAAGAGGGGGGGTGGGGGGCATGTGGCCACACCACTTGCATTCACTGGGTTCCTCCTCCCTCTTTAGAAGCAAGAGAGTATGAGAGGAAGCAGGCCTGGCACATATGTCTTGCTCAAATGGTGGTAGGTGAGTTTAATTTAGTAGGTCAAAGAGGTCCGACAACATCAAAAGCTCAGCTTAACTCCCCACTAAATAACATGTCAGCAAAGCAGAAACAAACACTAAATCTAGATGAGTTTTCTCTCTCCCTCTTCCCTTCTGATTCTCTCTGTGTAGAGCATACATCTTACACACACGGTGGCTGAGGCCAGTGAAACATAAATGTTTACAGTCTATTACTGACAATTACCATCAGCCACGAAGAGGGGGTCACGTTAACTGGCACAGGGAGCGGGGGATGGGCGTCGCTGAACGAGCCGTTGTCATATTTATTCCCATGCATGCACACACACACAAATGAAGAGCTGGGGCTCTCGGTGAGAGAAACAGACAGGATTTGAATCATGCGGCCCAAAGGCTGTCTGAGGATAGCTTCATGACATGTGTTTCTGGACAGTACCACCTCAGCTGTTTGGAGGGGGGGTGGGTGAGGGTGGGGTGGTTGAAACCAAGCTTAATGGTCCTTGACCTGGACTAGATCACTGTCACATGAAGTTGCGTTGTCATGCATGTAGTCAATTAGTTCAAGCTCGTAACTATTACTGTATTGTTAACAGGCTTTAATGGCTAGGGGGCGCAGAGTTATTTTGAAGAGGACTGTAGTTGTTGTGTTCGCCCTGCCATAAACAAGATGCCGGCATTATGAAGCATTAGTCATGGCTCTGCCATGAAGACAAGCCCTGGGATTGTTCTAACTGCCGCCGCTGCTGCCGCTGCTGTTGCTGCTGCTGAAGCGCTGGAGTGGTGGCGAGGGCCGCCTCTGCTTTCCTGGGTCTCGGCCGGCCCACATCGCTGCAGCCTGATTGGCTGATGCGGCGAGGTGTGTGGGGTGAGTTAAGGCAGGGTTGGGGGGAAAGGGGGTGGGGGGGGGGATCTGGCGGCGGCTGCATCTGCTCAGACGGCGTCTAGCTGCTGATTGGCTGCCCTGACGCAGTGCTGCGGCAGCTCGAGTCAGCCATCGACACGCATGACACTGCATCTCCTACTCCACACGTCCGCACACACTCAGTGTCAGGAGATAGAGACAGACAGATAGACTGGCAGATAAGTCAATCAATAGAAAGGTAGTGAGGAAAAATAGAGCAGTACAAGTGAGAAAGAGAGAGAGAGAGAAAGAAAGAGAGAGAGAGAGAGAGTGAGAGAGAATGAGTGACAAAGAAATTAAAAGATTGTCATTGGTTAATCTGGACTTGAGCCATGGCTAACTGTGAGAGGATTTGAATGTCACTGGAAGTGTGAAGACACACACACACACACACACACACACACACACACACACACACACACACACACACACACACACACACACACACACACGTCTGCTCTTTCCTTTAGCCATCTGGAGTGTGACAGAGTCAGTGACACCTCAGACCAGTGTGGCACAGCATCTAAACCGCATGGACCTCAACGGGAAGCCTGTTTAGCTATAGGCCAGAGAAGATCACACCATCACAACCATATTTTGATAAATGGAGAGATAAAATAAAAAAAAAAACTTGAAATAAATCATATGAAATACCAGTTCACTGAGGTGGTGGCTTGCTATGTTGTTAAAAATGACTGTGGAAGACTCCTCTACAGAAATTCCATGGAGACACTATTAAAAAGCCATAATTATCATATTTTAAATATATTGAATATGTCGAGTATGCAAATGTCTTCCAGGAATCAGTGTCTCTAATGCAAATATTGGAATTATTTGGGGGTGAAAGACGGTTTCATTTGATGTATTCGCCTCGTGTATGCAGCAGAGCTGGTGATTTTTTGCACGGGAGATAGAATGCCATCACCATGGCAACTATGTAGCTTTGCAGGGTGTGAACAAAGATAGCCCCCCCCTCTCCTCTCTCTCTCTCACCCCCTCCCTTACTCCCCTCTTCCCTCCCTTACCTCCCTTCCTTGAGCTCAGAAAATGCAGATGGATGGAACTAGGTCTCAAATAACTGTCTCTGGGAAGGGAAATGAATACAGTATTAAACTAAAATGAGGCGCAACTAAATGTACCGTTCACCACATAATATCTTCACTCATCAATATGTACTACATCTTCAACAAATGATGGCACTGTTGTCTGCATTCATGACTGATGATTAAAATGGCGCATGGCTGTAGTGTGAGAATGTATCCCATATCCACTGCACAACAAATGCACTTTCATTTCCAACAAAAGAGCTAACCATCTGGAATGGGAGATAGCTGTGTGCAGACAAGGGTGAGCTGAATTATAATAGACTGTGAACTGGAGATTGCCTCTCTCACACACCACAAACACGCAGGCATAAACACGCACAAAACACTCTCTAAAACACACTTGCACATGGACACACACACACACACACACACACACACACACACACACATACACACACTCATTCACACACCACCGCCCTTGCATGAGCTGTCTCCAGGATCTGGCTATGATACTAAGCGACCTGCAATTACGCCCCTGTACATTTTCAGAATATACCTCAGGCATAGTTATTCCAATTGTGGCTGTGCCAAGAGTCCCAGCACATCAGAGCCTCAGCTTGGATTGTACCCTCCAGTAGGTTACTAAACACAATGGAGAGAGAATTCAGGAGTTAGAGGAGATTCCCCTGGAATGACTTGGTGCAAGCCTTGTTGTCCTTAATCCCCCAAACACTATCTCTCTGTTAACACTACACCACCTACTCCATTGCATAGACGCCAAGCCCCATGGGGGTCCACTTGGATAGAATAGGACAGATAAGGGTCACATTGATAGGATTCTTCAATTAGTCTGTGCCTGATTGTCTTGTTTACATGATAATTGTCACCATGAAAGAATAAGTAAGTAGATTACTTTTTTGCATTTTGGTAAACAAAGACAACCATTTGTTCTTATAGACAAAGGCAAATTAATGTAATTGTCACTTATAGATGCAATACACTCCCAAATATAAGACTTAACTTCCTGAGTCTGACTATCTTTCAGAAACGGTGCGGATAGTAAGGTAGTAATAGTAATAGTCTACACCTAAAAATACCAAGAGTAAGAGAGGGTTTAAGCAAGCAAGACGTTAAACTCAGGTTGTGTGTCATGCCAATATCATTTGGCGTGAGTCACTGTTTATTTGACTCTGTCTTCCTGAACTTCTGATCTGCATGTTTAAACTATGAATAGATCTTTGTGAGGACAAACATACTCAGTCCTGTTTCCTCATCCTCTCTAGTGGCAAGGAAAGTGGGGCTCATCTACAAGTCAAAAAGCACTTAAGCATCAATGCTCAACAACTGAAAATGTGTGTTATGAAAATAGAAGATCAAAGTGGATTACTCTAATTACAAATTTCTGTCTGAATGCCCTATTTGCAATCATACACCAAAACTGATGTTGATTTATTGTGCTACAGCATTAACATACACAAATCGATACAGTGCGCAATGTTCGTCTGCGTTGGTGAAATAAACTGAACGGTGTTTATGGCTATCGTGAGGTCTAACATTAATTGCCCTTTGCATACAGGGCTATGATGACTGAGGTTTTTGAGATTCACTTCTACACGTGGGCGGGGCGGACCGCCTGACATCATTCATCTGTATAAAAGCAGCAGCTGTGGCTTCAAGCTCGCGCTGAGAGAGGCTTCAGAACAGGGCGCGCACGCTCCCCCCAAACAAAGAGACTACTCGGGCATTATTCCATCCACAGTGCGAGAGCAGAAACATCCCCCCTTTCCACTCCAACGAAGCCTAACGAGCATCCTCTCTTCCACCAAAACAAATCACCATGACTGCAAACGGAACCAGTGACATGCTCAAAATCCAGTTTGGGCTCATCAATTGTGGGAACAAGTATCTCACAGCCGAGACATTCGGGTTCAAGATCAATGCCTCAGCGACCAGCATGAAGAAGAAACAGATTTGGACCCTGGAGCAGAACGGTGATGACTCCAACATTTTCTTTCTGAAAAGCCACCTCGGACGGTACATTGCAGCAGACAAAGATGGCAACGTCACAGGTGACAGTGAGACCCCGAGTCCTGATTGTGGGTTTGTTATCACTGCACATGATGATGGGCGCTGGTCCCTGCAGTCCGAGCCCCACAAGCGTTATCTGGGAGGCACCGAAGACAGAATTACCTGCTTTGCTCAAACCATCTCCATTGCCGAAAAATGGAGTGTCCACATTGCTATGCATCCCCAGGTCAACATCTTCAGCTTGACGAGGAAGAGGTACGCACACCTGAGCTCCAAGCAAGACGAGATTGCCATTGACAGAGATGTTCCTTGGGGCGTCGATTCCCTGATCACCTTGGTGTTCCAAGACCAGAGGTATCACCTGCAGACATCCGATAACCGGTTCCTGAAGAATGATGGCAGCCTGTCGCTAAAGCCTGACAAGACAACAGGATACACGTTGGAGTTCAGGTCTGGGAAGGTGGCGTTCAGAGACTGTGGTGGTAAATACCTCGCTCCCTCTGGTCCCAGTGGAACCATGAAGTCCGGCAAGAGCTCCAAGGTTGGGAAAGACGAGCTTTTTGTCCTGGAGCAGAGCCATCCTCAAGTGGTGCTTACTGCAGGCAATGAGAGGAACGTATCTACAAGACAAGGTAAGGACTTTCCACACGCATTATTAAAGTGTGGGCATAAATGGAGTGGCTGACAGCGAGAATAGCAAATCAGTTTGTGTTTAGCTTCAACTGTAATTGATTTACTGACATGAGTGTAAAACAAAAGACAGCTATATAACTATTGGCTCACTAAAGGAATAAACCATGTTCAACCTTTTAATAAAAAAAAATATATAATGTGTGTGTATATGTGTGTGTGTGTGTGTGTGTGTGTATGTATGTATGTATGTATGTATATATATATATATATATATATATATATATATAATAAAAATAATGTATATAATGGGTCATCCTTATGAAGGAAATACCAGTAGACATATGCAGTTCAGACCTGTATGCATACACCCATCATTTTCTGTCTGTGGTTCCTGTGTGGCCATGGGTGGATCTGCTAGATTTGTAATTATTGCTAGGCATAAAATGGTACTCCACACGACTAAAAGGCATCCTAAGCCATTCAAATATGTGAACCCCATCATTTCACAGATGTTGAGGAGAACCATTTTGAAGCAGAAAGAGTATTGGGGAGGAAGCTAGTCTCCATTTTGAATTGCATTGTGACACAATTCAATGAAATGGTTCTCATCCCTCCCTGAACAGAACCTATGATGTAGGCTACAAATCCCCTGAATATCACAAAACATTGATTTATAAGTCTGACCTGAAAGATTTGCAGTAACACATAACTGTGAAATGAATTTCTAGGCTGCTTGCCGGCTACTATTGCTCCATTGTGAAGTTGCCGGCATCTTGTAATTGAATTATGAGTGAATCATGCCATTACTGTAAAGTCCCAAGAGAATGGATCAGAAAACAATAATGTGTGCAAGAATGTAACACTGGCTTCTATTAGATTTGAAACAAATCCATAATTTTAAGTGGCAAAACATTTCTCTTCTGCTTTGCCCTGTAATGTACCCCATCAATCTTTATTTAAAAGGCAGAAAAGACCCCTAAGGTTACCTGGCACTCATCACTGCAGACTTTTGACCTCCTTCTGGCATTTGGGATGTTTTGACCAGAACAAGTGTCTATTTCAAAGAGAAGTACTAGAGCACAGTGCTGGTGTGTGTTTGCTTTTCTTGACTTTTTTCCCCGTTTTTTTTTTTTCTTTTCTGTGCGGCACACTGCAGTGCTTTAGACAAAGATGCTGAAACCTCATCCTTGGCTGACATGCCGGGGATGTGCAGGGCTTTTCTGTGCCAGTGTGCTGGACGGGTGCCAAGAGGCTGGTGGCCGTGGCCTTGGCATGTGGTCTATCTCTGCAGGTCCGAGTAGAAAGGGGGAGAGGAGCGATTCACTCGTGTGTAGCAGCCTTTGTTTTTTCAGCAGGGCTTTCACTTGCATTCTTGTTTGTGATTTTGAGAAAATGCTTGTGCCCCACAGGCTTCTGCAGTGTTTGCTGAATTTGCTTATTGGTTCAGAGTAAGGCATATGTCATCAGCATTGTGTTTTTATTTGGGGGGGGGCATCTGGCTGGGGTGATATAATCAGTATTTCACAAGATAATCTCTGCCCCTCCCCTTTTTAGTATTGTGATCAACCCCACACGATGTTTTGTCCAAATATGGCCTTATCACCAGACGTATGCAATCACATTAGGATAAATCTGGTCCAATACAGTGTGTGTTTTTCCCTCTGAAACACTCAACAGCAAATTGAATTTAGTGGCTTTGCCGAGTGAGAGATTTGTTTTTCACCCCCCTCCATCTTTGAACCATGTGCCTGGATTCTTGTCGAGCATTTTGTAGGGTCGACTGAATGGCCTGAGATTGTGCTGGGAGGTGATGAAAGAGGCTGGGGAGAGAGAGGGGAGGCTGGGGAGAGAGAGGGGAGGCTGGGGGAGCCTGCGGAGGGTGGCGTGGTTGAAGGAGAACAAAGGCCGAGTGATCCGTCCTCGCCTCCTCCTCGCGCTGCACCCCAGCTGCTCCGATCAGCAGCCTCCACAGCACAGCTCCCTGAACAATGGGGGCCTCGCCGGCCAGAGGAGGTGGGGAGAGAGGCAGGGAGACCAGCAAGCAGGAAGGCAGGCTGACGACTCTCCTCTCTCTCTCACACACGCACACATAAACCACATGGAGAGGGAAAACCCCTGCATTCTGTAGGCATTAATTATGTGCTCAAGACCAGAGTCTCCAGTGGATCCTCTCACCCAATTTATCAGTCTGGCTGGAGGATTAGGATTTGAGGTTTCTTTATGCTGATGGCTGTCCCCTTATCTGCCCCCCTGGCTTGTTTTTGGGGGCTCTTCCTTGCCAATTGCCCTTCAAGGTTTGTTGGCCATTCCTCAAGCTCAGCGAGGGTTTAAACAGATAGCTCTCTCCCTTTTATGTTTACTCTGCTCTGGAACCCTGTTGGGGCCATATTCATGACCCACATACCCCACTGACATGAGGATAGAATAGAATTGCGTATTCCTGTTGTCACTTTTTTAACTTGCATTGTATTCAGATTCCATTTGAATTTGCATTGAAATCATGCAGGGGTGCACATACTATAGCATATAAAAGTATGCCTCCCACTGCTAGCCACCAGTTTCACACCAAGATCATTGTACCTTCAAACTGTGCTGTTAAAGCAATGCAGTACAACATCCACAGGCCCGATGTCTGTAAAAATGCCCCCAGGAGTAATGAGTTGAAGTGGGGGAGGGGGAGAATTGATGTGTGTGTGGGTGTATGTTTCCTGGTTAGACAGTGTGGCTGCTGGTGGCTTCAAAAAGCTAAAAGTGCTGGGTGAAGATGCAATGGAGAAGTCATCTTTTTTTCTCTGAGCCCTCTTCTCTTGCTTGGCCTCTTTCCCTCTCAGGTCCAGGATTGATTTAAAGCTGGCTCTAAACTCTCTTAGTCATTCTCCCCTGCAGATTGACCGTTTGGGAGCATGTGTTTCTCATCTTGGTCATTTATTTTCTTTGCTCATTCATCCTCGCATATTTCTGCAGAAACTCAATCTGCTCTCCCGAGAGCCCCAGCTCTGGCATGGTAATTCTTAACCATTGCATGTTGGGCTCACCATTTTAAGAGCTAGGAAAAGTACATACATGAAAGCAATCACAGTGGTGCAGATTAAAGAGTAGTGTCTGAGATTGTGGATGATTAAGACTAGCAAAAAGGCTCCTGTCATTTTACTGCATTTTGTCTTTTAGCAACTCCCTTTCCCCCCTCTTTTATCCTTTTCTGTTTTCAGTTAATAGTTTTAGTTGAGTGCATCATGTCTGGATATTTGAGCTCCTGGGGATCTTGTTATTGAGGGAAGGGATAACATTAGGATATTTGACATCCATTTGCTGTGGGAAAGAATCAAAAGATTCTTTGTATTGTCCGCCTGACATCATACTCTAAATATACTGTTGTGTAGTGGACAGTATATGGACATGAATGGGTGATTCATTGGCAGTTGGGTCTTTCTATGCCTGCATTATCTACCATAACTGCTGCCACCCACCCCATTATGGGGTCTTTACTTGATTTCATAGTAAACAACTGGCCCTCTGGTTTTTGCCGTAGCTGGCAGTGGACTCTTTTTGTTGTCAACCCTAAATGAAACGGATGTAGCCTCATGAACCCCCTCAGGCCCAAATGTTTTCCATGAAATGTCCCATTGAGCATCCTGGCATGTGTGTGATGGTCCACAATTCCTGAGGAGATTACCTCCCCGTGGTGTTGGCGCAGGGTGTGTGTGCCATGGTAAAAGAGTTGAGAAGCCACTGGCACTTTACGCGACCCGTGCAGACAGTTGAGACCGGAGGTCAAAGCTGCTCTAATCTACGCTCTCGCCATCTCCCTTGCTTGTTTAAAGACTTATTTTGCTCAATTAGAGTCGCTAAGGCAGATCAAAGACTACATTTATTTTCCCCCCCGGCACTTGTCAAATAAGCAGGATTTCCGAGTAATCCCAGGGATGACCGTAAAGCCTACACTTTGTCCTCTCTCCTGCTCCCCTGCCAGGCATGGATCTCTCTGCCAACCAGGACGAGGAGGGTGACCAGGAGACCTTTCAGATGGAGATCAGCAAGGACACCAAGAAGTGTGCTTTCAGGACCTGCACTGGGAAGTACTGGACCCTCACTGCCAATGGCGGCCTCCAATGCACCGCCTCCACCAAGTGAGTCAGGAACAGTTCAATCTTTATTCCATACTCAACACTATCCAATCACTGAACAATATATAAAACACATTGGTCCCTACAGTAAAGCTTTGGAAAACATAAATAAAAATGACTTGCATTGCTAGTCCAGTTCTCCAAATGTGGTGCCCTTTGCAGACGTTATTTGTTATCTAGCAAAGAAAATTATTTATTCATTAGAACTTCAAGACAGCTGTTTGCATGTTCTTCAGCTTCTTAAGCTTCAGTCCATATTTTGTGACTCTTGGCAAACTTTGTCGTGACTTTTACCACAACTTCTCATCACCATTTTGTGTGCAGGACTGCAAATTGCTATTTCGACATCGAATGGCGTGAGAAGAGAATTACTCTCCGTGCTGCCAATGGAAAATATGTTGCAGCCAAGAAGAATGGGCAGTTGGCAGCCACTATCGACTCTGCAGGTGAGAGAGGTGGTCCTAGCTGCAATTAGTGCCGAGAGATTTAAGATAAACGTGGTCTCTACGTCTAGACAAGATTAATGCACGGCTGTGGTGGAAGTATCTACACTGTTGGCTAGATTAATAGACCCCATTAGGATATGGTGCATTCTGTTGGTTAAAGCCCCTCTTTGGACGGTGCTCAACATGTCCATTTGCTTTGCCAGGAGAGACTGAGGAGTTCCTCATGAAGCTCATCAACAGGCCAATCATTGTCCTGCGTGGGGAGCATGGCTTCATCGGCTGCAGGAAGGTGACCGGGACCCTGGACTCCAACCGCTCCTCATACGATGTCTTTGGACTGACGTTTCAGGATGGCGCCTACAGCCTCCAAGGTTTGTATTGGCTTATCTACATCTCTGATGAAGGGCTGCTTCTTTAATGGCCACCATTTTGCGCCACTAGTTTAGACTCTATTTGATTCCTTTTGTGGTTGGTTTTTAGCTAGTTCTCCTATACTCCATGGCAAAATGGGGCACAGTGCAAGCCAAAGTCATGGTTTTCTTTCTACATTTTATGAATTGTTGAGGGGAGGAGGGTAACCAATGGCTAAATGCAGGTACTAATGTCCATGTACATTTTTCTCTAGATTCCACTGGAAAATACTGGATGGTGGGGAGTGAGACTTCAGTGGTCAGCAGCAGTGACACCCCTGTTGACTTCCTGTTAGAGTTCTGCGATTACAACAAGGTGGCCCTCAAGGCCATGGCTGAGGGCAAATACCTGCGGGGCGATCACGCCGGAGTCCTGAAGGCCAACGCTGACGACTTGGACAGTTCCACCATGTGGGAGTACTAGAAGCACTTAAATTAACCACTGTGGCTTTTGTGTGTTTTTTTTATTTTTTATAATTTTCCTTCTGTTTTTTGCATTTTAAAAACATTTTTTTTCCTCTCAAAGAACGTGCACACAGAGGGTTTGATTGGTGGAGAAGTGATGCTGAGGGTATACCTGGCGCTGTTCTTAGTGAGACGTCTTAAAAGGACTGGTTTAATTTCAAGATGGAGGCCCACATGTATTCCAGCGTCCCTGGGATGAGTCTGCTCTGCCAAATTCAGATTTGTCTGTCTGAAGCCCATGCAATTCTCACAGAGCTGTCCATTAGTCAGCCTGCTTTGATCAAAAGCCAAAAAATCTCCCAGCGCTAGTCTCCCGATTTGCCAGTTGTTCACTTTCTCAGCATCTAAATTGGGTGGGGGGAGGGGGGTGGGGCACAGTGTCCAAAACTGCTGCTTAACTAGAGATACATTTTGTATCTCTGCATCATGCGTTTCCCAATACATTTAGATAAAATGGAGGCACCAGGTTCTGATCCTGGATCTGTTGTAGGTTGAAGGGGTGATGGCTCAGAGTAAAAGAGTGTGATCCAGCAGAGGTGCCCCTCAAAAGGCTGAGCACACACTCTCCGCCATATGTACAGTGTATGTTGAAAAGCTGATATTCAACAAAAGGGAGAATACATTACCCACTATCCTGTTCCATAACCTCATCTCACCGGGAGGCCTAAAGTTTAAAGTAGTGTCTGTATATAGCACAGTAGTCTCAAAAGATGCCTTCTCTCCCTCGCCCTGTCCTTATGCCAATCCTTGTCGTACGACCCCCTCCCCATGGTCCAGATCTGTTCGCACATGCCCAGATCGTTGCTGGCCAGATACAGTGGGAACTGTTTGAATGTTTGTAGAAAATGTGATTTTTTTTTTTTTTTTCTGTCTTCGCCATTAATTAATCTAGATAATGAAGTTAATCTCCCAAAACCACTGGAAGTGATGATGTATGAAGAATGGTCAACATGCTGACCATCTTAAAAAACTTTGTTCTCTGATTGGGAGATTGAAATGTGCTAATATCTAATTAAGAATGAACTGGATGTTATTGTTTGTGCCATTATAGTTATTGTTGATTAAGAGGGGAAAAGGTAAACTGGAACATCTCTCAAAAACCATCTCAATGACTGAGCAGAGCAGAAGACGCTAGTGTTCCAAAAGAACCCTGCAACAAACTAAGTGGAAGTCACTCTACCATTGTATGCTCTGTAGTTGTGGGTGTCACATTACTTGTATTCTTCCGAAGTTATGTTGTTGCAGGTTCAACACAATATTTATGGTTAATCAAAAAGAAGCCCACCATCCTTCATGACCCATACCATGAAGGTCGTGAAGGAGTGGCGTGTATGTGTCTCACATCACACACATTATTTTTTTTTAAAGGCATGTGTCTACCTGGAATGTGCACTTCATTCACTTGAAATAATCTCAGAACCTTTTTATTCCTGTTTTCTCAAAGGCACAGACCATTATCATGGTTTCAATTGCATAATCGTTACTCGCTGTTATCCAAGTTGTAAATAGTAATCCTTTGGGGGGAAAAAAGAGAAAAATGAGGCAAACTGATTAATCATCTCAACTGGCGTGATCGCATACCACTACCGTCCATTGCAGGGCGAGAAAGCTGATTGTTCTGTCTCAGCTTATGAAGTCAATCGTTCACAACTGGAAACAAAAGGAGGTCTCATCTTTTCCCACCCTCACAGCTGGTGAGGGTAAGTTAGTGTACTGCATGACAAACAAGGGCCCAGCACTGCCTTAGTTTTCACTAATCAGCAAAACTAACCTCATGGGTGCCACGACTGCAAAAAACAAACAAACAAACAAAAAAGCACCCCCAAGATTCCACACAAGTCGTTGAAAACTGGTGCTTATCTCTAGCTTTTTTACAAATGCCATCATTATACCATTACGGAAGATGCAGCAGTAATCTAAATGTGATTGCTGCCTGCTTAGAGCTTTATCTGAGCACAAGACTGATTTATTAACCTGCAATTTGAATAATGGAAGGAAATCAATAAGGATGCGAGATTTCTGTTTTGTTGTTCTTTGGAAAGAAGGGTATGATGATGACTGTGCCTATGTATACAGTATGGTCATTAAACATTCCACATCTCTACTTTGTAAAAGTATTTCCTTATTTTTTTCTATTATTTTGATATTGTGGTCATTTTTTTCCTTGTGCCATGGATACAACTGAGATTCAATATGAAATAAAGTAAAACATTTGAATATGAATCGGAGTGGACAAGTTCTTGGGTCTTTTGTGGTATTGATTGTGTTGACATTCCCTAATTCACATGCTCCATTAAATATTCTTTGCATTCATGTGGCAGGGAGGGTATCGAAACTCCCAAGTTACTCCAACTCTAATTTTAAGACCAAAGATGGAAGCCTTTGTTTTTAATTGAATTTAAAGTCTTTATTAAATTGACTTAATAGCATTTAATAACATAATCCCTAATCCTATATACACACATATCTATGCAAAACCTTTATCCTGTATAGGACTTTAAAGAGCATCACACAGCCTTTGTTGTGCCTCCTGGGCTTGAAGCTTTTCCCTTTTGTTGATGACTTTGAGGAGATGGAGGAGCCTGAACTCTTCGAGCCGTGACTCAACCCGTTCATCGTTTACTTTGGAACTCGATCTGCTCCCCACATGACATGGCTTCCAAACTGCTTTTCCCTCCTCTTCTCCTCGGGCAGAAATTGCTCACCGAGTCCTCTGGCGTTTCTGGCTGGTTGGCGTGGTCTGAGAGTGCCCAGCTCATGAATGAGCCCTTTGTCTCTTGGCTTGGATGTTGCTCCTACCGCAGTCATTTGCATGATGGGGCTCGCCCTCCCACATCTGTTGAATCAAGAAACAGACCACACCACGGTCATAGCTAAATTAAGCACTAGGAAATAAACATTTTGTTCTAGGAGATCAACTCTTTAAAAATCAAAAATCTACATATAAGTTGACTGCAGCTATTTTGTTTGGGGCATTTTGCAAGTCTAGAGAAACAGCTAATACTGTGTCCTCTCATTTGTTCTCAAGTCTCAAGTCCTGTGTGTGACTAACATGCATACCTCCAACTGCAGGAGGTATCTTCCCCACAGAAAGTTTGGGTTACGCCGAGGATGACCCCTAGGAGCTAGCTGGCCCAGGCCTAGCGTGACGAAGGCCAAGACAGCAGCTGTGAGGAGAATGGGATGAACTTATCCACACCACCAGGCCCCCATACAATCACCACCCCCACCACTCCCCTGGCTCCTTTGTGGTCTCGGCCTTCTCTCCACCCCCCCACCCCCCTTGTGAGCACTCTAATGCAATAAGGCCACCAGAACAGCTCCCTAATCCACTTTGCACTGCATCCAAAAACAGGCCAGGGGAAAAGATGTCAGCTGGGTTAATTGTGGATGGTCCCAGAGGTCTGTAGTTTGCCCTAACAGATGCATCCATCACTGGTCGACAGGCATGTTCCTATGAGGAGCTATGCATGACATCCCAAAACTTTACTGCAATTTATTGCGTGAGACTGCTTAGAAAGAATTTGGAGTTTTTTTGCCTCACATTCAAGCTGGGTGAGAACATACTTGGTGTGATGAAACTATCTTGAACATATTTTATTCTGTTGAAATTTGTTTTTGAGGTTCCTAAGAGAACTCGTGACTGACTGAAAATATTGTCCTTTACCCACAACAGGAAATAAAAGAAATGATTACCAATAGATGAACAGAAACTTACTATACGAGATTTTGCAGCAAGTGAAATGTACAACATGTTGACTCCAATAACTGTGGCCATTTGGGGCTGCATTGTTGGAATCTTGGATTGCAGTTGGCATGACAACCAGCCCTGTGAAGACTAAGGGGTGACTCCTGGGGGATCAAGAGGAGGCAGCTAATGCAGATGGCAAGATTTGGGAGACAAAACATCACAGATAACAGGATTTAGGTAATGGTAGCTGTTCTCAAAAAGCAGTCGCCCCAATCCTTGTGCATTCATCAACTGTAGCAGGCAATGATTTAGTCTGTAGCAGGCAAAGATTTAGTCTGTAGCAGGCAAAGATTTAGTCGCAACGGCCCAAAGGGTAAGCAAATTGCCTAATTCATGTAACTCAGCAAGGCATTCAAGTGTGCTAGAAAAATAATAAACACAAAAGTCTACCCCGTGAGGACCCAACGTTTCCTCAGATTACTCAAGCTTACTTTACCATTGAGACAGTCACATAAATGTTCAAATGGGATGGGTTCAGGGCAAGATTTAAAAATAATAAACCTTATCATGTAAAACGGTGACAAGCCAGAGGTCGTGATATTGAACTGAGGGCTGAATAAACACAGCAAAATAGCAGGGAATTGTGAATAACTAACTACATGATAACATTGAGATGTGTGACCAGAATTCAAAGGGCCATTGATTTCTCCATAAATGTAGCATTCACAACATGCTATAAATTGCTATGGGCAGTAAGAGTAACAAAGACCCCCTGTATGTCCACAAACAGAGACACACATATCTCCATCTAGACAAAACATCCTCCGCTACGTAAATAAAGGGCGCTGGCAAGCACGGCGCCTTATTTCAATAACTCCCTTTTAAATGATCTCACAAGATTAATACAGCGCCTGGTCACAAAACTCCAGTTGGTCACAGGCAGAATCCTCAGCTGTCACATGCTGTCACCTTTGACCTCTCAGAGGAAGTAGAACACACATCCCGTCCTGTCATGGTTTAACGGCCGCTCTCCTCACCCCGAGGCGAGACAAGCTGAGATGATGGCACTCTTATGACTTGCTCCGAGTGGGGTGGGTCACCCTGGGGGCGGCCATTAAGTCTCCATCACCTCATGAGTGCTGGCCAGTTTAACAGCTAAGGAGATGAGAGACAAGAGACGAGGGGGGGGAGCATGATTCAGCCAACACCACATGGAGTGGTTACACCAATGGGTCATGTGATGCCAGAAAGTATGCATCTCAAATCGGTCTATTTTTGTAACCCAATGCACTGGATCTCCAAATGAGTGTGCCTTATGTGATTTTTGGGAAATCATAACACTATACAGTTAAGTATAAAGAGCCACCTGACAGCCTCTCTGCATCATCTAGGTAAGGGTGTGGTATGTAGACAGACACTTAACAGTCCTTGGCATCAGGTTGAGTGAAACAGTGCCAATAGTAAATCTATCTGATGCTTTGACAGGGTATGCCACACAAAACCTGACAAATGCCTTTAATACTTTTAACATTTCATCACTTATATCAACCCAGGATGGCAGATTCTTGTCAACTAAAATCATGGCACTCTCAGGTGAGGGAATATCCACCCTTACCTTGTCTGAAATCTGAGTTACATGCATCACAGTCGGGAAGTTATGAGAAAAGTTGCCAACACAAGTAATAAAAGATTCAATATAATTTGGATGTGTTCCACAAGTGGAATTTCATTGTTAAGTGTTGAAGTTGAACACTTTAAATAAAAAAAATGTGCCTGTATGAAAGTAGGTTACAGCAGCATTAATGAAACATGCTTTTCAACATAATATGAATTGCAAATTCAGTGCTGTGAAACAGGAAATGCATAGCCTGGTGGTTTCCCCAGTAAACCAGGATGTTTAGCTAATAGCTTATATCCCTCCTCCCCTCCCCAAACAATGGCCCCTTTAAAGCTGAATTCCAGAGTCACTCCATTGTCCCATCCTGACATGGCACAGTACACTGCAGGTGACACTGCAACACAACTTCAAAATAGATCTTAACTTTCCCATGCTTTTATGGTATAGGCTTTTGTTTAGACTGGGATGTAAATAACATGTCTCTCATTAGCCTTTTTTACATATAGAAGATAGAAGATGCACATCTACCTTACTTAAAACAGTTCAAATATGACTTGCTGAGTTGTTAAGAGCTCATTGTTTGATTATAAATACGGATGACCAGAAATGTATTGCTCAGCAGACAGGAGGAGACCACAATGACCTTTCCCATCTTGACTCAGAAGAGCAAACAAAACAATGGAGTGTTTTACAATGAGCCACTGGAGTGTTTGTGTTCTGCTTATATAACTTCACTTGAAATCCCACAGGAGGTGGATGGAATGTCAGTCACTAACCCCGGTGATGCTGCAGCACGACATGCTCCTGCCAAAACCCATTGTGAAGAACCCAGATCCACAGCCTATGAAAGAATGCACTGCACAAGAGGAGGAGGGCAGTGTTGGACAATGATATAAGCTACATCTTGTTTTCCATCGAACCCTGTCTCCTTCTCTCTTCCAATTCCTATGTGCTGACTGTGACTCTCTCCAATGAAAAACAATGGGACCCTGAAATTGGCTGGGGTGAACTAACAGACTGGTTGGCCCTAATACAGTAGACTCAGCATCTGCACGTCTCCAATCCTGGTCAACATTTTTACTAAACTAGTCCAGTATGGGACTAAGATACTCACTTGAACTACACATGTTTGTGTGGTGGAGGTTAAATTACGTGTCGGTGCTACGCAAGACCTCATTTTAAAGTAGACTAACTAGTGTGCTCAAAACATCTTTTCATCAGTGATTAGCGCGTGGGGTTGCCTGGGGTGGATTCAAGCGCCGCCACATGTGAGCCAGATCCGGTTACAGAGGCCTCGACTGCGGAGGCCAGGCTGTGAGTAAGCTGCTGGGGTCATAGCCTTATCCCCACCTTCCCGACCTACTGGCTCCATCTGCTAACAAATACGGGTTAAAAGTGTGAAACAAGGACATGTTCATGCCGTTTACCCAGTCATTTGAGGACCAAGGAAAGGTTAAGATACATAAGGTAGCACATTTGAGGAAAGCTGTATAATAAAAAAAGAAGGGCTAATAGAAAACTGTTAGGCACCTCTACATCGCATAAACTGAAAATACCTGTCTGAGAAGGATGAACTTTTCTTTGTTAGTTAACTGATTGAGATTGTACTTGCTGCTTGTAGAACCAAAGATAACTTGACAGATATCCTTTCTTTCCAAAGCATCTGTTTTCGTAATTGCTGTTATTAAAATGTTACAGCACGCCGCTAGCCTGCATGTACCATAAGGTCTTACAGCAGTCCTCCAGAATTCTGCTTCAGTAGCCTCCCCATCCCCCCAGCCATCAACGTCGTCTCCAACACTCTCACACCTGCACTGTCTAGCCTAGCATTTCCTCTCATCCATAGGGAAAGCATTTTTATGTAGTTGTGAAATGGAAAGAATGAAGGGAAAGTTATGTCCTCCTGGAGGGAAAAGCATTAGCTTCATGTTACAGAACGAGAACAATACTCTTAAGCCCTCACGGATGATAATGAACCAAGCAAAGAGGGGGAAAAAAGATCCTTGCTGGCACCAACTGGAGACAACTGTCTCAGGACTCGCCAACGCTGTTGGGTCAAGAGCCAACTTCAGTCTAAATGCCTTCACCATGGTGCATGGAGACCCTCCGTAGCCCAAGCTGGTGGTGGACAAAAGCCCAGCAGAGAGGCCTGGTGCCAGGGGAAGGGAGGGTGACCACAGGCCGGGGGCTGTGCTGGAGGACGGAGGATGGGCTCAGTAAACCGCGGGTGTCCTTTCTCTCAGGGCCTGTGCGTGAGAGTCAGGGCCCAGCAGGGTGTACAGGCATGGGGCAAACAGTCACGCAAAGGCAGCAGGCAGCACCATTCAGCTGGGCTCGGAGGTGGTAGTTGTGGTGTATTTGGAGGGGGGGTTGCTGAAAAAAAAAAAAAAAATCATCCAACCCAGCCAAACCCCCCCATCACAAGTGAATAAAAGGTGGCTGTAGTGGACCTGCAGAGGTACTCAGCTAAGCCTTCTTGCCATTCTAGTCAATCTAGTCACAACCGTGACTAAAAGCACCTAAGGCACGAGCTGGAGCTGCCCATTGATCAATTGCTGATCAGCAGCGTTTTAGAGCCTTAGTTATTTAACTGTGTCATGTATAGCCAGTAGCCACCTCTCTCTGCAGCATGGGGTCAGCAGACCACAGCCTCATGTTTCAGAGCCGTACCATCACCCATGTCACACACACACCCACAGGTCTCGCATGACTCCTGCCTTTGATTCCTGAGTGCAGGAGCGAGTGGGCGTCCACACACACACACACGATAGGAGTGCAGTTTGGGGAGATTCCAAATCTCAACCGTTTTACATGCAAGGGTTTTTAAACACTAACGGTTTTAGGTATCTGTGAATCTCCAACGGATTTTTTTTTTTTTTTTTGTGTGGGGACTGGAGGCACATGAGTTGGCAGAAGTGGTGGGGAAACAGAACCAGGACTGTGACTTTAAATGTCATCTTACTCGACATATGGACAACGTAAATATTATAAATGGATACCATGATTATGTGCATGTGTTTAATCAATGTACTGCATATGAATGCTGCTATAGAGCAGCTAAGTTGCAAACATTGATCTGTAAGTAGTGCTATATCTTAGACCTCTATGGCACTAATGAAACTGTACAAGCATATCTCCTAGGTACTTGAAAAGCAACCACTTCAAGATACATTTCTGGTGTTTAGTAAAATTCCACCCCTCCCCCCTTTTTCCCTTTCCCAACTCTATTCGCTTGCGCTGTTGTGAAAGAATCCTCTGAGTCAGCCATTTTGCTCTGTGGCGCTGTCTGTGTTGTTTATGGCACTCTGAGCAATGATAAACAGACGCAGCATTCAAACTAGACCGCGGAAATGTCACCACAACAATCACAAACCAGCCCTGGGATGAAAACGACGCAATGCCTTTTTGAACAGTGAAAGGGAAGAAAAAAACATTTCAATAAAACGCACAACTTGTGCTGGGAGGTAAGTGAGATAGAGACTAAACTAGGCTAAATATGACACATTTTCTACTTTGTGAAAAGCAGACAGCACATCATTGTGTCTGGTGTCTCAAACTTGAGGCACTTGTTCTGCTCCAGATACAAAAAGCATCCACTTTCTTTCCTCTTATTTGAGCAGTGTACTGGAAACAAGCCTTCTGGGCCATACAGTCCCCACCACATTCAAGTCAGGACACGTGTCTAGACAATACAGACCACCATACAAACATATAACAATCATACTGGCAATCAAAACATCACAGAAAGCTTTTCAATTCCCAATGACTTAAGCAAAATCAGACTGACTGAAAGGTTTTATTGTTTTGTTTGTTTTGTTTGTTTTTTAATCAACAACTTTTTTATCCATTTTCTAACGGTTCAACAGTTTGTGCTTCTTTCAAAAATATACTCGATGTAACAAAAAAACAGCCCAACAGGCACTCGGATTTTTTTGTCTCCCAGCCTCTGGCAACAGGCTTCTCAGTCCCTCCATGACACGCATTGGGAAAAAAAAACGCAAACGAACGAAGGAAGGGGCTTTAAAAGTTGAAAAAGCAAACAAAGGGGGGGGGGGGGGGGGGGGGTGCAGCAGTAAGTGGAGCTCCATGACAACAGACACGACCGCGGCATGTGTTTCATAGAGGCCTGAAGAAGCGCTGATGGGGTCCATAGTGCATAGGCAGGTTGAAGTTGAGGTGCATGTTGCGGGGGATGTGTGGCGGGAGGTTGGGGATCGGGGGCACGTATGGGGCCGGGATGGGCGGGTGGAAGAGGACGCCGCGCTGTGGGCCGCCCGGACCCAGGATCATCTGGCGGACCAGCAGAGGGGGCTGCACCGGCAGCGGAGGGACGGGGTGGGGGGCCGGGGACGGCCGAGGCCGCTTGGCGGCGATGGGCTCGGGGGGAGGACCCACACGCTTCCCTGCAGAGTCTGGAGGAGAGAGAAAAATAGCGAGCACATGAGAAAGGAAGGGAGAGAGAGTGAAAGGAAGAGAGAGTGAGAGTGAGAGAATAAGAAAAGGAATAGAATGGAGGGTATGTGAGAGAAGGACACAAAGCAAGGTGAGGGCGACAGTGAGGAACATTTCTATACTCTTTGTTAAACAAATGTTGCAGTGGAGAACTTGTGCTCCGGGGAGGCAAAAAAAAAAACCCAGAAGCTTCAAATAAAAGGGAACATAGCAAAGAACTAGACGCTGATACTACAGTATATCGTTTGTCATTTCACTGCTGTCTTAAACACACCCAAATGATAAGATTTCGATACACAGTATATACAAAGTATGTACTTCTCTAGTTAGCTACAAGTCAAATAACATCTCGTCTATCTGTCTGTTGGTATGAAACACCTCAGAGCTATATATAGCTATATGTATATTAACAGTTATAACAATAGAATAGTTTCTTACAAGAACTACTGATGAAAGCACACCTCATGATAGCAGCTGCTTTTAAACACACTTAAGTGTTAAGTTTCCGAGAACTTACAACCTACACAGAGCAGCTACCTATTTCGACATAATGTGGTTGTCATGTCACCCTCTGTGCTGACTGACTGACAGCCTATTCTGACGAGGTGAAGAGTCTCTGACCTGAGTTTTTGTTGAGCTCGGCCTCGCCTGCCTTCTGGATCTCCTGAATGATCCGCTCATCATCCTCCTGCAGGCAAACGAAAACAGAGGAAAACAAAGAAAGTGGGGGGTTAGGAACAGAAAAATGACACTGCACACAAAAACCAAAACAAAATGGTGTCTATATTCCTTGCGAGTTGTGGAGTGGCTGGTCTTCTAAGGGACATTACTAGCCTCGTTGACACCATTACTAGCCTCGTTGACTGTATCTCAATTTAGATTGAGAGTGGGTCTGGAAAAGCTTCATTGAATTAGGACTTCCAGGGGTGAAACTAGCAGCGAAATTAAACTTAAATTGGTACATTACCAATTTGAACCTCATAACAAATCGTTTCAGAAGTGCACCAATCAAATCTTTCTTGTAAACAAAGGTTTTAAATGCAGTTGTTTACTACATTCTGAAGAAAATGCACGTCCATATCTGTTAAACCCTGTCGCCATAGGCACAGCCATTGGTTGTTTTGAATGCACTGCTCTATCTGTAATCATATAAAACCTTCCCCATGCCAGATTAGCGATTGTAATTGGTGCCTGGGGTTTTGGAACATTGGAAATGGGCGGGTTTCCAATGTTCCAGGTTCGTCCGGGTTTTTCCAGGCTAGGACACTACATAGGACCAACACAAACAGCCCCCTTGTGGCCATACTCCCATTGTCCACTCACAGAGACAGAGGAAGCTCCGCTGAGTGCCAGGTGATTAGCCCGTGCCACTGGTGTGACGATAATTGCTTGTCTCCTTCACCCGTGGGACAGAGACTCGGCCAAAGTGCCGATGAACACGGCCTGTCGAGCAAAATTAACCACGCCACAACAGGGCCTCACAAAACCTCCCACACTGACCGTGTTGTTGGGCACTAGAGTCGCCTCGGTCAACACCTCGGTTTACTAATCTGCTTGTGCTAGGTCATCATCTTTGACATGAGGATTTGACCATGTGTGAGAGTGTTGAGGCAGAAACTCAAGAGTAAGCGCCAGTTAGGCTAGCAGAGTTGACATCAGGCTCTGAACATGGCCTGGTGTTCACATCAGATGACTCATCCTCTCACTGGGTGACACATATAATCTGCTGAGTCACATTCATCTTAATGAGGGATTTAATCCAAGGAAATGTTTGAAGGCGAGAGCGACGACCTTAGCACGACACTAGCCTTGGGAGCAGGAAGGTTATGCTAACGGCTAACAGTGGTACACATGCAGGTTAGAAAAGAAGAACCTTTGAGACCAATTATGTTATCATAACGGATTAAAATACAACTATATTATTACTCAAATCACTAGTAAGATGTCTACATGGAGAAACATCTTCTTTCCTGAATTTGTCCAGTTTACTGTAAGTCCAAGTCCAATGACCGCAGCCAATCACCAGAAGCCCAAGGTTCAACACAATGAATATGAACACAGACGATGCACAAGCATGAGAAGTTAATTTGCATGCAAATCCATACAAATCCTTGTCTGATCTGTACCAGGGAATCTAATCTTAAACCCATCAGACTGAGCTTCTGATGAAGCCACAGATAAACTGCATCCGATATACTACTGGGGATATTAATAAGCTCTCAAGACACACTCTGGGAGGTTTCTCTGACAGAGCTTTTTTTTCTGATATTACAATGACAATATGTAAAGTTGTGTAGTTACTTATAATAGTGCAGGGAGTACCTGATTGGCTAATGTGACACCACAAGCTCATCAGGGGATATTTAAATGATGCTAATGGTAAAACTACACGCACAACTCAAAGCGATTTCAGGGCATGTATCAAAACAATTAATGGAAACACATTTTGGCTACTGGGACTCCAAACAGATACTACTAATTAGGGTTAACAACAGCCAAATCGCTAGTGATGGGCAAATTAAGCTTTGGTGAACCACTAAACCACAGCAGTGTGAAGCTAGCAACACTAATGAAAAAATCCAATATGGCTTCCACATGTAGATTTTTCAACATAAAAGTTCTTACCCAAACCAGTATATGTAACCAAAAATATTGGTTTGCTAAGGACTTTTATGTTGAAAATGTATGAGTGGCGGCCATCTTTTTGCTTTATAGCTAGTGTCACTAGGTTCACACTGCTGTGGTTCAGTGGTTCACCAAAGCTTCATTTGCCCATCACTACAAATCGCTTCCTAGGTAACCAAGCCAGGCAGCTCACAGTCTAACAGTGGGTTATGTAACAGTGGCAAAACCTAAGTAGGTCTTAGAAAGCGAGGAGGAGCTCTGGCTGGAAAGGAGAGACGTACTGAGCTATAACCAACGGCGCTGGGCCTACTCCAGACGGGTAACCTGAGAACCGGACCGGCCAATCAGGGGAGACGGACAGAGAGCATGGGGCATGATAAAACCTTCTTATCGGTGTCGGCCATACTGGCCATCGTCACTGGAGCTACTGCACTTGGACAGACACCACTGAGGGTTGGGGGGGTTGTGTTGGAGGAAGAGACAGACAAGCTGCTTTCAGACACGTCCTCTGCAGTATATGCGGAGCTTTGTCAAACGGAGTCCGACCCTTCGGGTGATTCAGATATGATGCGATATGAACGACACTGACGCACATGAACAGAATGTCTGCGTGGTTGAACAGGTTGAACTTAGTTGAAACACGCACATGAACAGAATCTCCGCATGTTCTTTGCTTCGTTCAAACATGAGCTCATTTACATAATGTCCGTCGGAAATACTAGGAGGGGAGTAATGTAAGAGCCAGCGAAGTTAAGAATTCCAAATAGCTGGTTATGTTGTTGTTCAGATATATGGCCCAACAGCTTGACATCCGCAGAACATGCGGACTTACACCTAGGTCTGCAAATTTAACAGTGTTCTTAAATAGACCCCAAGCACCTCCGCTGTGCTTATGACACCTGCTCAAACTGTGAAAGTGCAAGGCTACAAGCCTACATCACATATGCAACAGCTTGCAACATTCTGCTTTCATATTTGACGGGCAAATCATGGCAAATATACAGTTCTCATGACCCACACATAACTCCCACAGCTGATCTATAGAATATCTAAACATTTTGAAACAACGGACGTCTATACATTTTTGCAAAATTGGCCCTGGTCTTGGGTCATTTGGGCTTTCAGTTGTATAGGTGTAGGCAGGTGTATGTATATGTGTATGTGTGTGCTATGGTTGGACTTGGACACACACACACACACACACACACACACACACACACAAGTACATTTGGTGTCTATGTGAGCCCCTTACCTTGTGCTCATCCAAGGGGAACCAATCTAACATGTGACCGTTTCTCTTTTTGTGTGAGCATGTTTGTCTATGAGCAAACAGGATTACATGCTAATGTATGGTTGAACAAAGAAAACGATCACATCTGTTTGTGTCCTGTGAACAGGGCCTAAAGGCAGTTGTGCCTCTTTAGAGTGTTTGTCTAAGCACAAAAATGTGTATGTGTGTGTACATGCAGTTCCCAAGTAAGTTAGGGTCAGTTTTTGAGCATTTGCCTATGTGTATGTGCGTCAGTGTGTGCAGCTTTGGCTTGGGTGGGCTCACCGTGGGGTCGGACCAGAGGGAGCATTTCTTGCAGTGCCTGCAGGGGGCGCCAGGCGAGCGGGCGTGCTGGCAGAAGTGGTTGTAGCCGTTGATGGGCTGGCGGCAGAGGTAGCACATGAAGGCTCCGCAGCGGCAGGACATGCGGTTGCAGCCCTCTGCCTTCACCAGCCCCGTCCCGCACTTATGGCACTTACGGATGCGCGCCGCCGTCATCTTCTCCTCGCTGATGTTAGACGTCACACACACACACACACACACACACACACACAGACACACATGAAAATCATAGGCAAATCGCCATTAGGAGTTTATTCCTTAACCTATAAATCACAATGTCCAACAAAGTTATGCTATCAAGGTAAAGCAATTTTCCTTTACATGACACAGAAGGAGAATCTCCTAATCAGCAAAATATATCTAGTGCTGAGAATTGCTGTCTATGCCGCATTTTTTGAAAATAACTGTCTAACTGAAAAATCTATTGTTTTGTACCATTGCCAACCCTTTGGCGTTCTGAAATGAGTGAGAAAAAGTGGACCATTTCTGTGATTGGCTTCATGAATCATGCATTAATGGGAGAGCATCAGTAAAAGTGCAAAAATATTGAGTGGGAAGTGGGTCTAGACCCCCGTTAATCACGGCTGGCTGATACGGGCACTGTGGCTGCTGCTCTAACTGTGGAAAGCGTGTCTGGTAAGAGACACGGACACACAGCCAACAGAACGGACAGGCAACAAGGGAGAGGTGATGTTAAATAGCAGAAATGTTGACCATTATATAGATGATATGGAGCAGTTGTAAGTATAAGTAAGTATAAGTATAAATACTCTTTTGATCCCGTGAGGGAAATTTGGTCTCTGCATTTAACACACTCAGCACACAGTGTACACACAGTGAGGTGAAGCACACACTAATCCCGGCGCAGTGAGCTGCCTGCAACAACAGCGGCGCTCGGGGAGCAGTGAAGGGTTAGGTGCCTTGCTCAAGGACACTTTAGCCGTGCCTACTGGTCGGGGTTCGAACCGGCAACCCTCCGGTTACAAGTCCGAAGCGCTAACCAGTAGGCCACGGCTTTTGTGTTGCATCTCTAACATTATATTAGAATACACTGACATGTTTAGTGAAAGCAAGAAGACAACATTTCCATTCCATTTGTCTGATTAGCAAATATAGTTTGTCACAACAGAGTAATGTGCCCAAAGCAAGAGGCCATATTTGTCAAATCGAACAGGCCTGCATACAATGTTTAAATTGATATTTGCAGCATTTTGTTCCACAAGACTTCACTAGACTATCTGCAATTACATGCCCTATGATACATTTTGAAAAAAAACAAAAAAAACAAAACAGAAAAGCTCAAGTTGTTCCTGTTGATTTAGGGACAGGTGTCAAAATGCAATCTGTTTTTACACTGTTACGGAAGCAGTATGGGATTGACAGATTCCTGTCTTTATCAAGGAAGAAGGAAGTTGAAGAAAGGTGTCAAAAGAATCAAACTGACAAACAGGATGTGAAGTCTCCATGGCATCGCCGTTCCAAACACAGGGAGAGGAAGGAAGCCGATGGATCCGCTTCCTGTTCAGACCAGGAAGTGGAGGACCACCATGTGGCCATAGGAGGAAGACAACAGACACCCCAAATGCTGTGCACATGCTTCTCCTGCTAAATAATGCAGCGCGATTTCCTATCAGAATTTGGGTTCACATGATCAATGGGCACTGGGGAATACAACAGAGGCAGCTCAGCGATATTAATGAACTTGGTATGAAGCAAACGTGAGTGTGAAGAAATTTTCCAAGGGATTTCAGTGGTGTGTGTGCACATATTGGTGTGTGTGCACGTATTGGTGTGTGTGTGCACGTATTGGTGTGTGCGTGTGTGTGTGTGTGTGTGTGTGTGTGTGTGTTACTGTTGCCTCCGGGGCATGAGTGAAGGGGCTGACGCAGCACATGCAATGCTAATGAGGCTAATGAACTCCCCTGTGGCCCATTACAGCAGAGAAGAAGCCCAAATATTGGGCGGGCTGAATTATTTAGAGACAGGCACTCACAAGGCCACCCGCAGCCGTATCTCGTCCCTCTCCACCACCTGCTCGCACGTCTTCCCCACGTGGTCCTTCCACACCACCTGGCACTTCCTGCAGCTCTCCTGGGAAAGGATACACACACAAACACACACAAACACAAACATATTAAATACACTCACACCTGCATTCCTGTTCAGATCTGGGAACAAGGCAATTATAGACAGTCTGTAGTCACAGGATTTCAGCTATGGAAATCACAAACAAAACAGTTGTTTTGTCTGCAGTAGCCCTAAAGCTATGGTTATCACACACACGCACACACCTCATAGCGGAAAAAAAATCTGCAATTGTACAATTGCTATTTATGCTATGTATAGCTTATAACTACACACATCTTTTACACACACACACACACACACACACACACACACACACACACACAGGGTTCCCTTTATTTTTTATTTATTACCTAGCATCCATCAGAAGCAGATGTGGTAGTGTTGCCTGTGTGGACCATCTGGGATTAATAATATTAGCCATTAAGGCTTACAGTCAAGCCCACACCCTGCAGGCTAAGAGAACAGCACTCATAACTGCAGCCCGCCAGACAGCTGCAGAGAGGACAAAAGTGGCAACTCCCTCTGAGAGAGATGGGTGGATCGGACCCAGCTGTCTGGTCGACCCACAGCCATCAGCGAGGATGATGTGACCACACCTGAGGCAAAGGGCGGCCATTTCAGACAAAGGACGAGGAGGCATTTTTGAGAGCTGGCTGCTGCCTGAAATAGTGTTGAGGGTTTCCACTGGAGTTGCATATAAAGCAGCCCCACACTATTAAGATGTACAGTAACAGGCATTACAATAAGGAAGAGGCTGCTACACTAATATACCATAAAACACACTGAGTGAATCTGACAGCAGCTGCAGCATGCTGAAAGCAAAGCTCCAGAAGAGCGCTCCTTCACTGGGAGCCATTGACTGGCCTCCCACCGCCCACCCCAGCCCAGCCCCCACCTCAAGCCTGGTTGCCTAGAAACAGCGTTTTCATCTGCTCCATTTTAGTCATGCCTGCCCACGATACTTTGCCTTTCAGCTGACTGCAGAGGACATCTGTGCCCGACGCCCTGCTTGGCACACAGGCCTCCTCCCTGCCTCCCTCTCTCCTTATTTCTATCTCTCTCTCCCCCTTTTTCTCTCTCCCTAGCTCTCCATCCCTCTCTCTTTTCCTCTGCCTCCTCCATCAGGGCGAGAGGCGAAGCGAGTTAAAATGGGCACAATAGTACGCCTCCTCGTTTCACGGTATGGCGAGGAGAGAGAGAGAGAGAGAGAGAGAGAGAGAGAGAGAGAGAGAGAGAGAGAGAGAGAGAGAGAGAGAGAGAGAGAGAGAGAGAGAGAGAGAGAGAGAGAGAGAGAGCGCGTTGGCGAGAGGGGTGAACACAGCTCCTTTCACACCCCTTTAGTGCCGCTAAACTGGTGACACGGAGGAGGGCGAGTTTAACGCATCCAGAAATATACTCAGACCTCCAGAATAGCTGTGAGTGAGGAGGAGCTGATGGAGGGGCTAGGCTAGTATAGGCTACATGTTTAGCATGTGCAGCAGCTAATAGGGAGACCTGCTTTGTGTGTGAGCAGCTGCAACGTCATGCTGTCTTCTTAGTGCACTCAGACCCCTAGCCTTAACCTGCTTACTTAAACACCCTGGAGATGATCACACACACACACACAGTTTGACCCACTTTCCACAGAAACCCAGGAGACTACTGAAATACACACATATTGACTCACATGTCGACCCCTTTTACCAAGAAACCAGGGAGACGTCAAACAAACACACACTCACATATATGCACTGCTACTTTTACTGAGAGAGACACCTAGGAGACGACCCACACACAGACACACCCGGTCCACAGTCAGGAGGCTCTGCAATCCCAGAGCAGGAAGTTGCCTGGTAACAGGCCCCTGCTAAAAACTGCTAGCTTTAATATTTAATGAATGGGAATTAATATTTATGAGGCTGACATATGACAAGCGTTGTGCTGATGGGGCAGCATGAAGTCAGAAAGCCCTCTTCAGGTGATTAACACACAACAACAGCCCCTAAGGGGTCACCGCTGTCCAGGAAATGAACCAGTAACTTAAGCGCCATCCCTCTCACTCTCCCTACTCCACAGGCCGGCAAATGATGTGCGCTAGCGGCGTGGATTAACTTCACACTAAGCGCGCTAATTCTTCCAAACGAGCAGGAAACTGCCGAGATACAGAGCCAAAATGGCAGACTTAAAGCTGATAACGGCATCATTTATGATCTTAATCAGTTGTAAAACACTGAGCGATGAATGCTGAATGCGCCGTGCTCGCAGGACGAGACAATAGCCACAGAAGTAGGCTCAGGGCAGACGGGAGGGGCAGGGACTAGATCAGGGCGAGTGGCGCAGTGGCAGGATGGTGAACTATCGCCCCCTAGTGGGCCTGCTGAGCCCTGCAGTAGGGTAGGGCACCAGAGCACACACCCACTCATGCTTTACACACAAAGATAAGGCACAGGGAAGATACAAACATACTGCGGTATTATTGACACTGTGAGTGTTTCTGAGTGTCTGAGAGGGCACTAGAGCCTCGTTCTTCACTCATACCTAAAATGGGCGTGTTGGACTTGTTTGTGATTGTGCTCCGATCAGCGTACTTCTGCAGTGAGTTACTTCCTCATCAAGCATGTGACAAAGAGAGGCACAGAATGATCAAGCCAAACAACTTTATCTCAAATGTAATGCCGAACAGAACACAGTGGTTTTTGCTGATATCACACTTATATTACAGCCTGTAATCTACCAGGCAGACATATTAAGCAACATGATCTTCTCTGGTGATTTTGGGGAGAGGCTGATGGAAGGGGTAATAAGCTTGGGTTGGCATGTTTCTGGTGGGTGAAAGGAAGAACTCGACATGACACCACAAAGGACAAAGGAAGCCACAAATCTGTCAGCTGGCAAAATGTGACTAGAAGGACAAAGCAGGACACACATGTATACACGCACAAGGAAAAGCCAAACCTAGCAGCACCTTCACTTACACAGTGAAGCTAAAATGGACTCTCTGGTAAACATCTCACTGGACATCTCACTGAAGGAGCTTGAGGGGCGTGACACATTCACACTGCCACCACTTGCACAACACTTTCTTCCTGGGTGTCTGCAAGCTCCTCTCAAACCTGCCTCTGCCTCTGCCCTCACATGTTCACCTTCTCAATTGACATTTCAGCTTCCTCAAAGCAAACCTACGCTGTCTGGACTTACTGAGGTGTGGTGGGCCAGGGCCATGTTTACCAGGGTTATAGAGGATGCCCAGACACTGCGCTTAATAACCAAGTCCCAACATCCCACCATGATCCCTCATGGAAATGCTCTGTAGATGCCTCTAGCTGTAAAAAAAACCCTTGACTTTCATTCAAACACATTGCCTAGATTCAACAACCTTCCTCACAAACAAGCTGACAGAGCACTAGCGGAAGGTGAAAGGGCAAAACGAAATTTCAGAACCAAGAGTTCCTCTTCTGAGAAAACCCAAGCATCAGGCTGAGCAAGTGGAAAGTTCTAGCGGCTGGTAATTTTCCGAGCGCTTTTTTAGAGGAAGAGAGGAGTGAGTGAGGGAGTGAGCGGAGGGGATGGAACAGGGTGAGCCGTGAATCACTCGGCCTCTCAGAGGAAGTGTGCTGCAGCTGGCACCCGGGAGCACACCTCCCCGGCTACCCAGGCGGCAGCTTTAACGACGCAGCTCGCTCTCTCTCTGACCACGGAGGAAATAACTCACCACGTCTGTGTGCGTCTGTGTGTATGTGTGTGTGTGTGTGTGTGCGTATGTGGTTTGTGTGTGTGTCATTCACCATTTCAAGGTAATCGGCCCATATTTGGCAACTTGTGGCAGGCACACGAGAGATTAAAAAACAAGTTGCTGGGAAGAGAGAAGAGCGAGTGCAAGACAAAGAGAGAGAGAGAGAGAGAGAGAGAGAGAGACGGACAGAAACCATGCCCTTCTCAACAAAGGAGTGTTATTTCCGTCTAACATTCATGTCAGCAAAACAGATGTGCCTCTAGCTCTAGTGGTCCCTCACTCTACTCTTAAGAGTATGAGACCTTGCAGTAGCATAGCAATCCTCACAACACACACTCTTGCACATAAATATGCACATAAATGTGAATTAAAAATCTCTCATGCTGCATGAGAGGAAAAACAACGGAGCCACTCTGCCCCCGTTGCCCGTGTGTAACAGCTGCGTGTAAAACACATGTGGGGATGTATGGAGGCCCTCCACCCTGCACCTCTCCTCTCGTCCACTCTCCCGCCTCCACCCCAGCCACAGACGGAGAGCCCAGAGAGGGAGCCGGAGCGCGGGAAGCTGCAACTGGCCTTATAAGGGAGAAGGAGAACGGAGCGCCGCGTCTGATTGGAGGGCTGCTCTGCTCTGCTGCGCTGTGCTAGGCTGTGCTGGGTTGGGGCTGGGTTGGGTTGCGCCTCTCTGGAGTGCCTGAACTCTGCTCAGTGCAGCACTGGAGGAATGCAGAGGCTGAACCAGCCTCCGGGGAGACAGGGGGGCGGACTAGACAGACGCACCCACCGGGCTGGCTAGCGCTAACACGCAAACACAGGCAGATATGTACACACAGTGCCTCTGTGCATCAAAACGGACCAGAACCCTGCAAACATGAAGACGAGAAAGTGTGCCGAAAGAACAACAAAGGGGCGATGCCAGAACTCAGAAAGAAAAAGAAAAAAGAAGAAAAAAAGAGAAAAGGAAATAAAAGTTGGGCCGCCACATGCCACATGTGAGAGTCATTGACCTAAATGAGAACCATGCTTGCACACACGATCGCCCTGCATACAAATGGCATTCTTTGAAATGTGCATACTTCAGAAAATACAGAGCGAAAAAGGGGCGGGAGGGGGAGGGAGGGGACAAAAACTGGGTCAAACATGAACTGTACCACATTTCAAATCTGAAGGAACTGGGTCCGACCAATCACGGGAGAGAAACAGCCCAGGGGGTGGGGTTATTGGGTGCTGTGAGGCGGAAAAATTGTGTCAGTTATATAACTCTCATTCATGCCCACCAGAAGGAAGGAGAGGGGGATGGGGTGGGCTAGGGAAGGGAGAGAGAGAGAGAGAGAGAGAGAGAGAGAGAGAGAAAAAGAGAAAAAGAGAGAGAGAGAGACAGAGATCAGGTTACCCCTTTGGAACAACGCCTCTTGTGTTTGTCTAAGGATGGGGCGCCAGGAGGGATGACCCTCGTCCTTGATGACGAGGAGAAGGGGGCAGGAAAGACCCACCGCCCCTATATGCAGCAGCCCGTCTCCCACCCCTCCCCTGAAAAAACATGAAACACTTGTACCGAACAGAGCCTAAACCAACAGTACCGTTTTACGAGCTTTATAATTTGAGTTACCATTTCATTTTGAGAAACCATTTCTCTTTTCAAAAAATATTGGCCACCCACACTATTGAGGATGAAAGAGAATACAATATCTTTAAGTGTTTTTTTTTCATTACCTGAAGATAAGATATTAGCGATACTTTATCATATGCACGACAACTTCAAATCTATAACGACCTGTTTTTTGTTTTGGAGTTTGCACCCCATATAAATGGCTTACCATACACCAGATAATTAACACACATCCTTGAACAACCTCTGCAAAAGTCTTACCAGGACTTTGTTGTTAACATTTTTGGTTTGTTTAACTGTGTCATAGTTTACACTTTAATCATGTTTTTCCATCAACATTGTTAGGATAGGTCATTCCATCTGATGGAAGAAATGTGCAGAATCACTGCCTTGGTATGAACCTTCATACTCACGAGACACACACACGACACATACATACAGGGGGCACACACACACACACACACACACATATGGGGCACATATGGGCATCGAGCACCAGAGGGCAGTGGGATGATGGCACAGCAGGGGCACCGACTGACAAGATTCAGTGTGGCAAAGAAGATCTCACCAAACAGTGCCCAAACGGTCGCCCAGTGCCCGTCCAACGCTGGCAGGCTCAGCCACTGACCCCTTGGCCTCCTCAGCGATGACCAGCGCTGTGGACCGGTGTGTGGTGCGGCTATTCCTGGAGTACCAGTGCCCGCTGGCTCCCCTCCTCAAATCCACAGCATAATGTGTGAAAGCAGCGGTCTAGCTGTGACTAGGGGTGTGTGTGTCTGTGTGTGTGTGTGTGTGTGTGTCTGAATAATTCATGTTAGCGTCATGTGGTTGAAGCCCTGGTTGAGTCACTCTGGCGAGGAGGTCAATGCTTCAGCAGCCAACCGGGTCCTCTCTCTCTGTCTCTCTGAGGTCCAGGCCTGACTGACCACTACACTGCACATCTATCTGTCTGTCTGTCTGTCTGTCTGTCCTCTCTCATTCCCTCTCTCTCTCTTTCCCTTCATCCACTGCTGCTGCTGAACGCAATAGAGTGGAGAGCCAGATACAGAGATAGTGTAATGGAGTGGGAGAGGGGGAAGAAGGAAAAGAGCAAAAAGAAAAAAGTTTTAAAAAAGGGGCAGAATGAGGATGTGAAAGTAGGTCAGGTTATGAAATCACGCCACGAGTGCACACAGAGACCCCCACACCCTCCTCTCTCTCTCCCCCTCTCCATCCTGTCCTGTGACACAGAAAAAACAAGGAAGAGAGCCGGAGAAGAAACGACAACACAGAGGAGGAGAGGCCAGCGCGACTCACAAACAGATAAGACCGCTGCTGCATGAGTGCCACTGGCAGAGATTGAGGAGAGTGCCCATTGGCAAACATTTCCTCTTGACCTTGAACAAGGGAAGAGGAGAGGATGAGGAAGAGGAGAGAGAGAGAGATAGAGATAGAGAGAGGGAGAGAGAGACAGGCAGACAGATAAGAGAGGCAGAGAGAGAGAGAGAGAGAGAGAGAGAGAGAGAGAGAGAGAGAGAGAGAGAGAGAGAGCCCTTCAGCACACATTTCCTCTTGACCCTCCTGAGCAACAAGGGAAGAGGAGAGGATGAGGAGAGAGAGAGACAGACAAGACAGGCAGAGAGAGAGAGAGCCCTTCAGCGCACATTTCCTCTTGACCCTCATGAGCAACAAAAGAGAGGGGAAAGAGAGAGAGAGAGAGAGAGCGAGATAGAGACAGAGAGAGGAAGAGGGAGAGAGACAGAGAGGGAAGGAGGTGGCCTGTAATAAACAGCAGCTGTGCAAAAGGGTGGGCCTGTGAAGGGGGCCAGCATGGAGCACTGCTGACCCCAAGTGGACAGAGACCTGCTACTGCATTTGAACATGAGAAGGGCAGTTACAGTGCATTCTTCACACACCTGCTCCAGCTCATTCTCAAGGGCAGTCACTTGCATTTCACTTCTTCACACTGAATTCCAATCACTTCACATCACATTTATCTGACACTTGAGCTAGACGAGTATTTACACATAACATACTGAACAGTCTCAGTCAGTATATCTGATCATGATTAGTATTGTTATTTGACACTGTTTTTCTTTAAGAGAAATGTAGTATGTGTTGTTTCACTGCTTGATAATCACTATTAAACCTTCTAATACTGCATTCTCAAACAGAAGGCGAGATACAGATTTCATGTCTGGATTTCTAATCCACATGTCACCGTGACCCAGCCGATACCAAAGATCAGATTTGTGCCCGAGTTTTTTTTTTTTTTTTTTTAAATCTTTGTTATTCCACAGTCTGAGACCACACGGTCAACAAAACAGACCAGACCAGACAGACAATCCCTCGAGTGTACCCAGTGCTGCTGACGCATACAACATAAACTGTGCTCGTGTGTCCTCCACCTGTTTACAAGCCTGCTATCTCATTCCCATGACACGCTGTTTATCATCCCTGAGTGAGGAGGAGGAGGAGAAGGAGGAGGAGGAGATGGGAAGGGAAGGGAAACTTGGCGAATACGGCGAGGGAATCTAATAAAGGCCAGGTGATTGCTCCCCGTGTCAGCTGCGCCGACCTGGCTGCCTGTCCATTGCAGCTCAGTTTCATCAGGACGAACCAACCTGGCTGCTGATTTCCATCGCTCAGTGTTTGGGGGTGGGGGCTGTTGTTGGTGGGAACAGCAGAGTTTACCTAGTCTCCACATTACCGAGAGAGAGAGAGAGAGAGAAAGAAAGAAAGAAAGAGAGAGAAAGAAAGAAAGAAAGAAAGAAAGAAAGAAAGAAAGAAAGAAAGAAAGAGAGAGAGAAAAAGAAAGAGAAAGAGAGAGAGAGAGAGAGAGAGACAGACAGACAGACACAGACGCACACAGACACCACCTCTGCAGTATATGCGGATCTTTGTCAAACGGAGGTCCGACCCTTCGGGTGATTCAGATATGATGCCAACATGCGGACATTATGTGTGAACGACACTGACGCACATGAACAGAATCTCCACATGTTCTTGGCTTCGTTCAGACACAAGCTCATTTACATAATGTCCGTCGGAGATACTAGGAGGGGAGTAGTGTAAGAGCTGTTCGGAAAGTTCAGAATTCCAAATAGCCGGTTATGTTGTTCAGATATACGGCCCAACTGCTTGACATTGGCAGAACATGCAGACTTAAACCTAGGTCTGAAAGCAGCTCAGACAGAGAGACAGACTGAGACAGAGACAGAGATAAAACCATTGCTTTACTTTCTCAGAAGCTTACACCAATACCACACATATATTAGTGGTATAAGATATTAAAGGGGAGATAAGATATTTTAGTGGTATAAGATATTAGAGGGGAGAAAAAAGAAGTGTTTAAGCCCAGAGAGCTATAGGAACATGATGTGTGATGACAGCTTTAGCATTATTTTGAAACAGAATGGCTAGAAAATGAGATGCTGGTTGTTCAGACTACAGGGATGAATCCAGCGTCTCTCATTTGCTTCAACAATGCTCTTTACTGGAATAATGACTGAAAGCTGCAACAACCAAAAGAAATATCCAACAACAGGAAAGAGACACAAAGTCAGACAGAAAAAGAGAGACAGCAATGGAATCAGTGAGGCGGGTGGGGGGCGAGTACTTATTTCTCTCCAGAGCCCCTCATCTTTCTCTCTCTCACACACACACACACACACACACACACACACAGCATAGGCCCTGTCCTCCTCCACATAAAGAGTCCTCTGTTCCTAATCAATTCAATTAAAGGGTAACTTCCCAGCTGGGCTCAAACATCCCGCTCTTATTAAAATGTCTGAGTAAGCAGAGCAGAGCAGAGGTGAGGGGAAAAGAGAGGAAAGAAAAACTTAGAGGGAGATAGAAGAGAAGAGAGGAATACAAGAGGTGAGAGAGAGAGAGAGAAGAGGAGAGAAAAGGATAGAAGGGAGAGAGAGACAGAGAGAGAGAGAGAGTGCAGTGGGGTTCTAAAACGAGAGAGGAGAGGCCCCGTTTAGAGCAGATGGACTTGTCCTGGCGTTGACATCCATAGCGTGCCGAGCACACAGCATAAAGCTGATTCAGCCTGACAGAAATGTAGGCACCACTGTTCTCTAATTGTGCACTACGAGCCCGAGGAGAAAATAGGCCTCAAATGAATCGATGGGCTCCGGAATAGGAGCCTTTTCCCTCCTCTTTGTCCCGTAACAGAATTGCACAGCAGTGGGTGTGTGTGTGTGTAGGGGTACTGGTTTTCATTTTTTCCCCCATGCCTAATTGATCACAAACCTGCTCAAATGAGTTCAGGAAGTGATTAGAGTTGAGATGCATGCAGGCCTTGTTCTTTGTGACTGCAGACGGTGGAGAAGCATGGGAGCCAAGACAAGAACAGCCAGAGCAGCAGCACCAGCAGCAGCAGCAGAGGCATTCGCCCAGTCCGTCCTCGGCATGATAATTAGAGGGAAAGTGCCCTCAGTCACACCTAGCAGCGTTGCTTCAGGTGTTTGTGTGTCTGTTGGTGTGTGTGTGTGTATGTGAGAGCATAATAATGTGTGTCAATATGGGCCTTTTAGTTGCCTTGATTACAAAAAAAACCCCTGCAAGCCACACAGCTACACCACACAGCTCCAAAGACACTTAGCGTTTGTGCTCTCACTGCAGCTTTTCCCTGTCCAAGCAGTCAAGTTTTCACCAGAGCGGCTGCATATTTGTCCAGGCCGCACCAGTCCAGCCTCCTACTGCACAGGGGCGCGTTTCCCAAAACCATAGTTGCTAACTAAGTTAAAGAAGCACTATGCTACAATTTTAGCAAAAATTGCACCTTAATTATGCAGGTTGAGAGTCGTTCTGATGGTTCTACAACACTGTCTGGGTCGTTTGGTGGGTGCTTTGTCTCCCCCTATCGCTTCCCCGCGGAAAAAACGAATATGCAACTTTCTGGACCCGGTCCGGGTAAATCCGGATGTAATTCATCGGAAGTATCCAATCGCGCCTCGAAAATGTAGTCAGATTGTAATTTCGAAGAAGACTGCAAAACGGACGCTGACTTGACTTTGTTGCTGTTGAAATTGTAAGTAGCCTACCCTTGGGTGAACTTAGTCTTTGTAATGTGGTTTGATAGTCTCTTGAACAATGTGTTTGCTCGACCGTTTTATTCTGAGCCCTGTATGTGTTTAGCTTGGTTTCTTGATGGCTAGCTTGCTAGCTAGTGGGGGGTTAGCGTAGCAGTCACTTGCTACCGAAGCTGCAGGGGGAGAAGTGTAGTTAAAAATGCGAGCCCAAATCCGGCGAAAATCCAGAAACAGCGAAGGAATAACCAGACCTGCATAGTGCTTCTTTAACCAAGTTGCAACTACCGATTTGGGAAACACACTCCAGGCTATTAGAAAGTAGTAGGTATTTGCAGTCAGCCTGAGCTCCCACACGGCTAAATCAATCATACACTTTCTACTTAGAACACCCCCATTATGGTGATACCTAGCAAGGGCCGAGGGAATTTCAGGTTGATCCTTACCGCCCGGGGATGGTGGAAGTACTGACCCTGATTACTGTGAGGGGAAGGAAATATGTCCTTGTCGTTCAGTTGCCCCCCCTTCCTTCAGCTCTGGATGTAATAAATAAGATAAGGCCTCTGAGTCAGGGCTTTACTGGAAGAGATAGCACCTGACAGACGGAGAGGAGAGGGGAGGAGAGGAGGCGAGGCCAGCCACCCACTGCATTCCTGGCTGATTGGGGGCGAGGGCCATTCTGGGGCAGTTACGATACCCCTCAGCAAGCTCAATCATCCGGCTGAATATGAACAGACACACACACACACACACACACACACACACACACACACACACACACACACACACACACACACACACACACACACACACACACACACACACACACACACACACACACACACACACACACACACAGGCACATTCCTGAGACTTTTAGAAAAGCCCATCCAAATATCAGTGTAACCCCCCTTGGGGTGATGTTCTGGTTCCTCTCAGCAACACGACATTTCTTATGCCACCATAATGCAAGGAGTTTCTCCACTGATGACCAACTGCTGTGAGCTCACCAGTGAGACTGGGGTAGAGGCGCCACGTAGGCCCTTGACAATATCAAGTCATCACTCTGCTATTTCACTGTCAAACTCCAAAAGCTTGTCAGCAGAATCCAAATTTAGAACCTGATTAAAGTCATAATCACAAGGCTAACCTCCTCCACTGTTCACCTTGCCACTAGCCAAATGTGTTGCACAAGATCTAGACTTGATGGATGGTGTATGTCCCTGACTTCTCTCCAACAATCAGCCTAAACACAAACCACTATCAGACAGGCTCATGGTCATCATCACAACCGTTTCTCTTCTTTTTTTTTGATGGGTGGGGCTTTTGTTAATCAGCTTTTTAGCTCTGGTTTTACAGTCTCACTGTACCCCCTAGTGGCCACTAGAGGAATTGCAGTTCAGGCCTGGGCCTGGTGCCAGTTAGCTTGATCACGCTTGATTGCACTTTGACTGTCCCAGCGCACACAGGCAGCTGTGTGGGTCATGCTCACCTTTCTGCAGCGGGGATTCGGACAGCTGAAGAGTGAGATGGCCTTGTCCAGTAGCGCGGGGAAGTTACAGAAAGGACATCTGCAAAAGACAGGAGCCAATTAAAATTGATGACCACAATCATGTCAGTCTGTCAGTGTCAGCCAAGAATATACTGGGCACGTCGCAACAAATTTCAATAAACCTATAAAAACAGAAAATACAACTTGTCATAAAGACAGAAATATACTCCTCGACTCAGTCAAGTTGGTTTCAGATGGATAAAAAGGTGAGTGGACAAATGTTGCCACAAGTGTGTGCAACAGTCTAGTATTGAAACAAGAAGTAGGAGGATGGAATGGGCAGTTCAACTACCTGACCAGCTCATCACCGCAAGTCGCCGCCACCGCCTCCTCAGCCTGCCGCTCGTAGTACTTGAGCAGAACGTTCTCTGGTAGAACCTTCTCTAGCTCACTCGCAGCAAAGGAACATGTGCAGTTTCCGTCCATACAGCTGAGCTCCGACTGAAAGGGAGACAGACAGGGAAACAGTCAGACTGATTTCACTAATCAGCTGATCTTCCTGGCTGAGGAGTTGTGCTAATTAGAATCAGTGATTTAGTGAATGGTTGGAAGAAATAGGGTTTTTACTTTCAGAAGCCAGACTTTTACATCCCTGGTAGCTGGTAGGAAGTGGTTATGGTAATGGTATTTTTACAATGCCTGATCACAAAATTAGGTGAAGCTTACAGGCAGAGGTGGACAGTAACTACAAGTTCATTAATATTTTTGGAAACTTGTGACTTTTACTCATTTGAAAGACAAATATTGTACTTTTGACGCCACTACATTTGATATCTGAGCATGAAGTACTCGTTACTTCTAACCACATTTGATTCTTTAAATGCAATAATGCTATAGACCATCTTGAAGTTCATTTTTTCAATAGTTCAATTCTATTAGTTATGGCTACATCACTGCCCAACAACGCCCTTTTGTGCCGTGAGAGAAAAATCTTGAGAGACAATGCAGTTTACAACCTCTTCAAAAGAGACTATATCCAATTGTATTTATTTGTTTAACTTGTATGTATGTAGGTATTTATGTGTGTGTGTGTGTGTGTATATATATATATATATATATATATATATATATATATATATATATATATATATATATATATATATATATATATATATATATATATATATATATACACACACACACACACACATAAATATATATATATATATATATATTATTAATTGCTGCTGTAACACCATACTTTCCCTTTGGGGATGAATAAAGTAATCAATCTATCTATCTATCTATCCATCTTTAGCTTACATTATTAAACAAAATAATCTACTCATAATTGAGTTATCTGGTTTTGTATTCGGCAGTGAAAATGTTTTAGATTTGTACAGAAAATGAATAATGATTTAAATTATATTATTGCATCCATTTGAACAGTTTAAAGTTATGAAAATAGGTAAAATGTTTTTTGTTGGATGTAAGGAACTAAAGCTCTCTTCAAGTTATATGACCAACCAAAGGATGTACACCCTATTAATAACCAAATAAACTTTATATTAAAAAGAAAAAATACTTGTACTTCTGAATACTTAAGTATTTTTAAAAGCAAGTACTTCTGTACTTCAACTTAAGTAAAAATCTGACTTAGCAACTTTGTATTGGAGTAATATTTGACATGTGTATCTATACCTTCACTTAAGTAAAGGAATTGTGTACTTTGTCCACCTCTGCTTACAGGTAGGTAAGGGGAGGAATCATACAGCAACCCAGTTGACCATATATAAAGGGATGGAGTTTATTCTTTTAATATTGGTGGAATTTTTGTTCCTCTAAAGAAGACCAGTTGAAAACCTGGAAGTTCAACTACTTGTACTACCGTAAACACACAAAGGATCTCAGTTTACACAGATAAAAAGATTTACAAAAAACTGAGATAGTTTGGTTTTTTGGTTAGATGGTTTTACAAAGAGGTTTGGTGTGAGCATCATCTGTGCAATACAGAAAAGGAATTATGCAACCATGGAGGCACAGTTGATCAAATTTAGCACTCACCCTCCCTGATCCAAACACTGCCTCCTGGGCGTACTTCACCAGGCACTCTTTGCAGAAGAGATGGCCGTCAGTGCACTGTGTCATTTCCTCGAAGGCAAACTCCCCGCAGCAACAGCCGCACTCGATTAGCTGCCCATCCTGCAAGCACATACAACCATGGGCAACAGTATCAACATACACCCCAGGAGCAGGACTACGAGATAGGACTTTAAATCCATATCACTATTAGTTAAAAACAGTATCAACATACACCCCAGAAGCAGGACTACGAGATGGGACTTTAAATCCATATCACTATTATTTAAAAAAAAAAAAAAACAGGTGTTTTTTTTTTTTTGAGGATCCGACTGCTACAGCTATGGGACGAGACTTGATTAAGAATCAAGTCTATAAAAGCTACATAATGCATTCCTTTAGAAATGTTATAAGCCATGTTTGTCTCTGAAGCAATGCTGGGTTCCTCATAAAACTTGTCTAAACGTGTTACATTTAAGATTACGTTACCTTATGGTTCTGAATTAGCTCCCATGCTGTCTGTGATCATTTGACAATGAATGTCAATGAATAAGGTGTCTGAAGAACATATCTACCTAGTCCACAGACTGCAGGGTAAAATATACAGAACACTGATTTATACTTTCTCAGTCTTCTAAAACCATTCACATATGGGATTGGTATTTTCATGAATCCATTGTTTTAATGAGTGGTTTAGTTCTGATGAACTCTCCTGTGGATTCATTCATCCTCATTAGCTACTAGCACACAGACACAGGCCATTCATCACTGGACTAAACAACTCTTATCCTCTGTGGACACTGGCATTATTGGCCTAAGCAGTCAGGATACAGAGGTAAACATTTTTCACCTTCCCAGAATTGTTACGCCCTACAATACTTTTACTGGTTCGGATGGCTGGTTGCTATGCTTGTTGACGTTTTTCACGTTGTCAATGTGACATGTGTGCGTGTGTGTGGGCCAATCAGGCAACTAAGGCTCCAAGGCTGGTGACAGGTTAGGACAGAGGAAAAGTGATCTGATTTACACTGACTGGCACCTCAGGAAATCCACAGAGCCGTCCATCTGGGCTCAAAAGAACACATACCTTTATATACTGCTCTTCATTCACTTGCAAAGCCAGTAAGAAATCTTCGTGCTGAGAGGGGAGAGAACAAACAATGACTTCTCTTGGCTAAGCGTCCAGACAGCAAATAAGTCAAAAACATCTTGTGCAACATGTTTTCTATTTTCCTGAGGACAAATACCAGACATACTTAAAATCTACTTGGTCGTGGTTCAGGTCAAATCCATCTCGTCTTGACATACAAGACATTAATGGTCCACAATGTGATAAATCAACTTAATGAATCACAGGCACTCTTTAAAAGTACTGAGAGCTGAGACGCTGAAGAGAAAACAACAGAGGCGCTAATAGACTAATTGCTAGGCGTCCACGAGGTCCCTCACCTCGGCCATCTCCTTGGCTTTCTGCTGGTAGGCCTCCAGCTCTCTCGTCAGAGAGGTTTCCAGGCTCCCCGGCTGGCTCCAGCTTTTGCGCTTTTTCTCCAGAAAGTACATGCGCCTCTCGAGCTTCAAGGCACCTGCGAACGCATTGGGAAATGTGTAGGGGGTCAGTTTTATGATAGTGTTTACATGCATACTCCAGTTATGAGGCACATATTTATCACAGTCGGGTTATGGTGTCTACATGAACATGAACACAGAGAAGAGCTGTTATACATATGTCTGTATGCATGATAAATACTTGTATCCTGGTATTTATTACATTCTATAGCAGTCAGAATCTGGGATGAGGTGTGCACATGAGTAGTCCAGCTGGTATAACTGGAAAGCTAAAAAAAAACAGAGCTTAGAGCTCATCCTGGTTTCTGGATCCGATGTTTACATGTGCAAACACAAAAACGGGGTACTTCAAGCACCCAATTGTAACTTGGGATACTCAAGTCTATGTTAATGAAATGTAATGTCTTTCACCCAGCTCTAAATAACCACAAAATGTGTCAAGCCATTAGGGGAAAACACAGAATGACGCCAGGACTACTTCATGCAAAGTATTCTCGGCACAGTGTGTGGGGAAGAGGAGAAATGCAGTGTGCGGTCACCCTGCTCGAACTTGAAATCCATGAAGAGGCGCTCGTTTGTTTCTCTCCGTCTCTTTCTGGCCTGTGCGAGGTCCGTGGAATTTTCCTGCCATTTCTTGAGGGCATCAAATAAGGCCTTGAACGGAAAAGTTAAAGATTTGTAAGATGCACTTCTTTACATGTTTTTTGAGACCAACTCTACTGCAACTACTGCAAAGAAAAATTACACATCATGGCTTCCAAGAACTGGAATTCTCAAGGCAAAATTATACTCCCAACAAATATACTGCTCTGAACGCTCTAGATTTTACTATGAACTCACTGGAATGAACTAATCATTATGCGAACACAGTCAACGATTCTAACGCCTAATAATCACAAGTTTTAAAAGCTAGCACAAATGCCACGTCCATTCCATGCAAAGTGCCACTGACCAAAGAGGGTACATAAAGCAATAACAAAAATGCTTGCAAGACACGCCCTGCACTTATCAGGACCATAGCAGTCAACCCCAGTTCATGTAGCTTGCCTTGGCTAGTAAAGTATGACTTGGCTAAGCCTTGGCTTCAGCTCTTAGGAAGTGCAAGTGGTTAAAAAAAATGTGTATATGTGAATCTTAAGGGCTTAAGTGCTTGAGCAACAGGAACTATATATGAGCAGTGAAAGCTGCTGCTCTTTTATGATTAATACTGCATATGCAGTACAAACTGCAGTTTTTTTTTTTTTTAAATAATAAACACCAGAACTGATACATGCCTGTAGCAACATGTGATGCAATGTCTGAGATTTGTGAAGGTATACTTAAAGTATCCCAAAATAACAATTTGGAAGTGCTCGCAATGTCTTGCCTCAAACATAAACCGAATAAGAAACTAGAAACTGTGTGTGTGTGTGTATGCGTTCATGAAATTTGGTGCACATCTAAAGAATGTAATAGCAATGCCACATGTCAAATTCTGTTAACTCTGAACCTTCACATCACAAGATCCTGGCACAAAATTGTTTTTATTGCTAAATTCTGATAGGCCGTTGGCAGCCATTTTGTTGAGTGAGCCAAATGAAATTTGAAGACGTGAGCAAATGTGGCCAAGTAAGTAAGTATAAGTATACCAAGTATAAGTAAGTATAAGTAACGGCTCATACACACAGTTGCGTGCGTTGCAGTGCTGGAGACTCATTCCGTTCACTTTACATGGGCTTGCGTCATCTGTTGCCGAACTGAATTGTGGGTCCTTTGCATTGCGTTGCTCCCATCGCTCGCGTTGAGAAGTTCAGCTGTTGCTGCACCGACGGACGGCACCAGCCAATCAAAATTATAAACAAGCCCACAACAGATGGCACCAGCCAATCAAATTACGGTTATACCTTGAGTCATTTGCATAGCTACCGTCAGGAACACCCATTTGCATGCGGAACGCAACTGTGTGCAGGAGCCGTAAGTGTAAGTATAATTATCATGAGATACAGAAATGCATTAATTACAGCATCCCCTATGGACAGAAATTCACAAAACCTGGCGTGCATGCAGAGGTTGTTGTAGTGATCCTACGTGACAAATTGTGTGTGCTTCGTATCTTTTTGTCACAAGATATTGGCAATTGAAGGGCCGAATTTTTGCATTTACTTCTTTCACTAGGTGACACTAGACCTAAAATGAGCAGCTATGGCAGGGTTGATGTACCTCCTTGAGACCAACATACCACAAAAATTCTTGGGCGCAAACAGTTGGTGAGTTATTCTGCAAAAGCTTTCATTCCCCCCCAGCACTGAGTCGGAAAAAAAAAAACTTTGACAAAACCTCTATGACTGCGCTGCGCTAGCGGCAGTCATAAATACTATGGGGCACAAGGGAATGGAATCACTTAGCTGTACTAGATGATCATTTTGGAAATTACTTGCTAAAATATGAAGACTACAGAATAATGTAGATCTGATGATAATGTCATCTGTGGTGTTTAACTGATCCCTTAATACACATCCGTCAAGTTACAATGGAACACTATTTGGCAGTATCAAAAAAGAAGTTGTTAACATTCAACATTGGGTGTAGGCCGATGTCCAATTGGAGGATTGGACTCTGAAAAGAACCCTATCAATAACTGACTGCAAACATGGCATCCATTAACAGATACTTTATCATAGCATAGCATTTCACTGCCTTCACAAACTCCATCATACAACCCCAAAACAGAAAAAGTTGGGATGTTATGTAAAATGCAAATAAAAACAGAATGTGATAATATACAAATCTTGTAAACCCATATTTAGCAGTAAGAAAGACACAGACAACATATCGAATGTTGAAAATGGAAAATTTGGACTATTTCATGGAAAATATATGTTAATTTTGAATTTGATGCCAGCAACATGTTTCAGAAAAAGTTGGGACGGGAGCATGTTTACCACTGTACTGCTTCACCTCTTCATTTCATCAACAAAATTCTGTAAATGTTTAGGAACTGAGGAGACTATTTGCTAGAATTTTGAGAATGAAATGTTGTCCCATTACTCCCCAATAAAGGTTTTCAGTAGCTCAACAGTATGGGGTATTCTTAGTTATGTTTTTCATTCCATAATGTACCTAATTTGACAAATCTGGACTGCAAACAGGCCATTTTAGCACATGGACTCTTCCCCTATGGATAAATACTATTTAAATATGTGCAGAATTCATTTTGCCATTGTTTTTCTGAAATATTCAAGGTCTTCCCTGGAATAGATATTGCCTGGATGGCAGTATATGTTGCTCAAAACCTGTATACATCTTTTAGAATTGATTGTGCTTTGCCAAATGTGCAAGATGCCCATGCTGTAGGCACTAATGCTCCTCCACACCGTTATAGATGTTGGGTTTGGAATTGAGCACTAAAACAAGTTGGATAGGTTGGATACTTGGATAGGCCCTCTCCTCTTTAGCCCAGATGAGTCCATGATTTCCAAAAAGAATGGCACATTTTGATTGGTCTAACCACAGGACCCTCTTTCATGTTACCTCAGTCCATTTTAAACAAGCTCAGGCCCAGATAAGACGGTGGTATTTTCTGTATCGTGTCTCAAAATTGCGTCTCAATACAATTTGGGCTGTTACAATTTTGGCTGTAATTTTTTAATTGATTATCAAACTGTGCACATAGACAATGTTTATCGGAGGTTGTCCTGAGCCCATACAATGACAGGTGTGGAAACAGGTGTTGATGCAGTGCCATCTGAGGTCCAAAAGACCACGGCCATCCAATTTGTTTTTCAGCCCTTTCCCTTGTTTGCAAAGATTTCTCTGGATTCTCTGAATGTTTTAATAATAGTATGTCCTGTAGATGATGAACCCCCAAATACTTCACAATTTAATCTTAAGAAGCATTAAAATGACATTGTTTCATCATTTGTGCACACAGATTTACACAGAGTGATGAATACCCCTACATCTTTACTTTTAAGAGATCCTGCCTCTCTGGGATGCTCTTTTTCATACCCAATCATGTTGCCAGTTGCCCTAATTAGTTGTGAAACATTCCTCCTTGTGTTTTCTTTATCATTACAAACCTTTTCCAGCATTTTGTTATCCCTGTCCCAACTTTTTTTTAAAAACATGTTGCTGGTATCAAATTCAAAACTAACATATATTTTCCATAAAATAGTCAAATTTGTCATTTTCAACATTTGATATGTTGTCTGTGTCCTTTTTGCAAGTAAATATGAGTTTAAGACATTTGCAGATTATTACATTCTGTTTTTATTCACGTTTTACACAACGTCCTAACTTTTTCTGTTTTGGGGTTGTAGTAAAAGCTCTCTATATCGATTCTGGTGGATAAACGATTTCACTATTGTGTTTTCATCATTTTTTTTATTTCCCTTACTTTTCTATGTGTAGTATAAGCTACTGGATGCCTACAGTACATGTCCCTCCAGATCAATAGAGTATCTATCCATCTATCTATCTGTCTGGCTTAATACCTTGCGGGTGATTGCATAGTGTCCTTTGAGGGAGTTCAGGGTCCACCTGATGTCCTGGCAGCTGAGCATTCGGAAGTCCCTCATCAACATATCTGAGGCCTGAATCACGATTGAAGGACTGACTTGCTTCAGCTTGGAGAAATCAAAGTAGTTCTCACTTTCCTGTAAAGCAGACCACAAACCATAATGAAACCAAAACTGCTTGAGCGACAACCATGTACTGATTCAACAAAGTCAACAAGTACCAACTGTGATGAAAGGTCCCGACTGTGGCTGCCAGTACAAGTAGAAATAGTTTTAGTTTATCACCATATAAGCATCTATGGCTGTATAATTGTAAAAAATCATTATATAGATAAAACAAATAATTCAATAAGATTCTTTAAATCTACATTTGATAAAAAATTCCACAACTTTATGTGGTGGCATCTTATTAAAACGTTTTCCAGAGTCTATATCTGCCAGACTCGTTCCTCTTTACAAAAGCCATTTTGTTCCCTCGGCCCCTCCCTAATCTAACTTAATGGGGATTGAGTTTGTCTGAAAGCCAAATCTTGCTGTGTCACAAACCTGTGTCTCTTCACTTGGTTCCAAAAGACTACTTGAGTGCGCCAGGACAGCATTTTCTTTCCTAGGGTAATCAGGATTTTCCAACAACAAATTGCATATGCTACAAAAAAAAAATAGAAGACACAAGACAAGGCAAAAAGTCAGCCGTTCTCTTTATCAGCCTTCATAAATGTGGGTTTTACTTTTTTATGTTTCTTATTTTTTATATTTAAGTTCTTATGCTTACGTATTGGGATCTTTAACATCGTTTCTTTCAATCAAGTCAGTTAAATAGGCTTCCTCCACATCGGGGAAAAGGTCCACCTGCGTGCACATGTGCAAAGACACAAAGAGGAGACTGAGATGAAGATTGAAGCCCAAAACAAAACAAACAGACTATGAAACAAGCAACCAAGCCAATGATGGGACCAGGGCTGGGCAGTTAAAGGTAAGTCCTTGATCCCGGCAAGGGTTGGTATCCGAGCTCAAAAGCCAATGAAATTCCACCCCTTCCCTTCTATGCTTCTGAAGCAATGTGGCTAATGGCTGAAATCGTGTATGTATGGCTCAGGACAAGAAGGCTGCAATGAGCACACACACTGGACTATCAGCCAGAGGAATGCCGGGAGCATTTGACAGGAGATTCTGAGAAAACGTTTGATGCATTATAATGACGGACTGTGTTTTTTGCAGAAGCAAACACACCCCCAGAAGCTTTTTCCCTTGGTCAAACATTGGATGAGTTAGCGCTATCAGTCTATGTATCAGCCCAATGGCTTAGCGTTGGCGCTAATGGAACCAAATGTGTAACTTGTAAATTACCCCACTAATAATGCCCGACATGTTACCAAACTTCTACAGTAGTACAAATAGGTTCTGTATTCATAAACGAGGCATTGGAAAGTTTGTGTTAACACCAGCATACGCTGACCGGTCACAGTTTTAACAGTCTGTTTCAGATAGATCTTATACCACATGCAATTCTGGCCTTTCGAGTTCCAAATCTGTTGATACTTCGTGATACTGCGCCTACCGGCACGCTAATCTGCGGTCAATAGCGACAAATAAGCATACTGGTGTTATTTGATTGATCAGACAAAATTCATAAACGCGTTGGTACCGTGCTAGCCGATACGATCGTTTGAGTTAACGCAGTCATCTTCAGTAATGGAAGATCAACGTTGAATCGCCTACTATAATACGCGGGCATCAGACGCCTTTGTTTGTGAGGGGAATGATTACGCTGTAGTTGCAGTTCCGCAGTTAAAGACGCGTGCGTGAAGTATCCAACACGACACTTCATTTCATTACAGCATGCTTTAGCAAAACACCTGGTTACGTAGGTCCTGTTTAGCGCGGTTACTATTCGCGCTTCTGACTCTCCAGGGAGCCGCGCGAATATTACAATTTTTCGCCATACGATTGTCCGCTGATATTGTAAGGCTTAGTTATTGGTTTCAAAGGAGTATTTATTTGTCGCCAGCATAAAGCTCATTGACACTCTTATGCGCAACACAGCTATCTTACCTGCTTAGAAGCTGGCCTTCTATTAGATCAGTTTGTTAGTCGCTGGTCTCCGATGCATTTTTGCATTTAATGCCGTTTGATGCCAACGAAAAATAAACAATATCGGTGCCTGATCAGCTGGCGAACCCAGCTCGATCTACCGCCATTATTTTTGATTTTCTAAAAGATTGAGTTTGGTTCGATGTTTAGCTGTGATTATTGCTGACCACAGTTGGGTTCACGCAGTGAATCGATGAATCAGCCTATATTGCACTGTCAATGATCTTATCAAAGTTTCAACTTTTAGTCTGCTAATGTATAGTTTAGTATTTTCATCAAGCGTTCATGTCAGTTATGCCGTGACTGACTGGTTAGATTAAAATAAAGATTGCCAGACTAGTTACTGTTACTATTACATGAACTAAAGATGACTAAAATCTTATGTAGAAGAAGAAACATTCACAAAAAAATCCATCCATCCAAAATGACCTTTGTTTTTGATAGCTGTTGAAAACGGCATGGAACTGACAGAGATGTTTTGTTTATAAATACATAAAAAATAAATAAACTAGATGTACCGCATAAGCTGTACAAAATATGACCGCACGCTCAGTCCTGTACATCCGTTCCTTCGAAAATAAATCACACTTCAATTTGTCTCCATATTTTACTCCATCCCCCCACTCTTGAAACTTTTGCGTATGCTTGTTTGGCATGCCTGAGTGTGTGTGTAAAGGCTGCACAGAAAGTACCCTACTGGTGCTGAAAAGGTGAATAGATTGTAGAATAGCCAAAGAAGATGTAGAATTGTTATAAAACCTTTAAAATCTCTAAACAATCACAAGTAGGGCAGTTCATCACAGTTCATCCATTGCAACTGGATTGATGAAAGGTCACTTACACCTGTAGGCTATATTGTATTTGGGAAAAGCAAAAAGGTATCAGCATAATGTTATTTATTTATTTATTTTTTATGTTTTATAAACAAAAATATCTCTGTCGGTTCCATGCCGTTTTCAACAGCTATCAAAAAAACAAAAGGTCATTTTTTTTTGGATGGATGGATTTTTTTTGTGAATGTTTCTTCTTCTACATAAGATTTTAGTCATCTTTAGTTCATGTAATACTTTATTGTCAATGCACAAATTAAGTAACAGTAGTCTGAAACGTTATTGTTAATGCACAAATTAAGTAACAGTAGCCTAGTCTGAAACTAAATGCTGTTTTACATCTAACCAGTGGTGCAAATAACTGACATGTCCAAATGGGCCTTTGATGAAAATGCGTCGCTAGACTGTTCATACACATTTTAACGGGCCAAAGTTGAAAAGCTTTTGTCCGTTATTGTTAGTGCAAATATAGGCTGATTCATGTTCCCTTGCAATGTTTAACTGAGGTCCATGGCTAGTCTGGCTTTCATCAGACCAAGCTCAATCTTTTAAGAAATCAAAAAAAATGGCGGGCAGATCAGGCTGGGTTCACCCAGCCTAGTCCATAGGCACCGATATTGTTTAATTTTCGATTGAGATATACACGCTCTGGCTATTCTAAATGCAAAATGCATCAGGAGTTATGACAAAACGGTAACTAACAAACTAGATCCTAATAGAAAGTTGTTAGCTTCCCTAAGCTACAGGTAGGATTATAAGGTAGGCCTATTGACAACATAAATTGTCAATAGGCTATGCTGGCGACACAAATAAAATCTCCTTTGGAAACCAATGGCTTACGCCTTACAGTATCAAAGGACTTAAACTGTCATATCGCGGGCGAAAAGTTGTAATAACATTCACGCAGCTCCATGAGTCAAGGAAAGCGAATGAAGTAGCCGCTTAAATGGGACCCACTACACAGTAGCTTAAGGTGTTTTGCTAAAGCAGCCATAATGAAATGAAGGTGTCATTGTTTGGATACTTCACACACACGCGCTTTTTTTAATTTCACAGACTACAACTACCAAGCTGTAATCAAAGCACATCGATTCCCCTCTCACACCCTGCACGCACTTAAAACAAAAATAAACAGGCGTCTCAGTCTCACGCATGTATAGGCAAAACTGTATCAGACCGGTTAACGTTGGTAAATCTTCCATTGCACAGAATGATTTTGTAGCACGTGCAATAAATGACAGTCGAAAGATACAAACAGTGCTGCTATCAATTTGCTTGGTATAACCGCATTTATAGTTTTCTACAAATGCAATCAATCAAATGCCTCCATCACTCAACCAGCGCTTAACGGGTAACATTACCTGGGTCCTTATTGATATTACAAGATTAACGCATTACTGCAGTAAAAACCAAGCATGTCCGAGAAACATCCTTAGATTTATTTCGGCTTCAAGAAAAATGGGAATTACACTTCATGTGAACATGGTCCTATCCTTATTAGATGTTAAGCGGTAAATTACAGTCCTTGTATGAAGCGTCCATTGTTTTTCCAACCCACTTTTAACTTCCAACAAAATTACGTCTCACTGCAACGATAACCATCTAGTGGACAAACGACTACTTCTGCGCCAATACTGAAAATGCAGCCATGATGATGATGATGATGAATATTTATTTTGGCTCTTTTAATCCTACTGATTTTCATTTTTTTTTACGGGGGCAAATCACAAATGAGTGATTATGAGCCAGGTTGATGTGGGCCCTTGAGACCAACATACCATAAAAGATTCACAGAGAACTGTGTCTGCCCTACCCTCCTTTCGGGGTCCAGTCCAGCGGGGGCTGCAGATGAAAAGCGAAAAATGACGGTTCCATGCTATCCATGTGGGGGTACATGCTCACCAAGTTTTGTGTACCCGGTCTTTCAGTGTCCCTGAAATCCTTGTTGGTGTCGTCACTAAATGTACACATAAATTATTTTATTGTAAGGCCCCCATGAGCGAAAAGTACACAAAACTTGGCATGCATTCAGAGGGTGTCATAATGATCCTACTCTTTTAATTTCGTGCAGTTTTGACCTTGTCAGCCAGAGATATTGAGATGAAAACACCTCATTTTTTGCTTTTAAATTTTTAACTAGGTGGCTATACATGAAATAAGTGGTAATGGGATGGGTTGACATGCCCCTTAAGACCAACATACAAAAAAAAGGTGGACCTCCTAGGCCCTCACGGTTCTCGAGATATTCACAGAAAACTGTCTCCGCCCACCTACAGGCCAGTTGGTGTATAGTAACATAAATTAATTTATTGTGTGGCCCCCATGAACGGAATTCCACAAAACTTGGCGTGCATACATAGGGTGTCATAATGATCCTACACTTCCAATTTTGTGCAGTTTTGACTATGTTAGGTCACAGATACCTTCAATTACACACCACCTCATTTTTACTTTTTGTGTTTAACTAGGTGGCGCTATACATGAAATGAGTGGTTATGGAATGGGTTGACATGGCCCCTTGAGATCAACATACAAAAAAAAAATGGTCCTCCTAAACCCTACGGTTTTGAGATATTCACAGAAAACTGTGTCTGCCCTACCCTCCTTTAACTCAATTCAGCGGAGGGGCTACAGATCAAAACGAAAAACGATGGTTCCATGCTATCCATGTGGGGTTACATGTCCACCAAGTTTAGTGTACCCGTCTTTCAGTGTCCCGAATCATTGACGGAAATTTGGGCATCGCGAAAAAAAAAATGAAAAAAAAAAAATCTGACTAAACCTATATGACCGCCCGCTTAAACTGTCTTGCGGTCATAATAAATAACATTATGCTGATACCTTTTGCTTTTCCCAAATACAATGTAGCCTACAGGTGTAAGTGACCTTTCATCAATCCAGTTGCAATGGATGAACTGTGATGAACTGCCCTACTTGTGATTGTTTAGAGATTTTAAAGGTTTTATAACAATTCTACATCTTCTTTGGCTATTCTACAATCTATTCACCTTTTCAGCACCAGTAGGGTACTTTCTTTCTGTGCAGCCCTTTTACACACACACTCAGGCATGCCAAACAAGCATCCACAAAAGTTTCAAAGAGTGGGGATGGAGTAAAATATGGAGACAAATTGAAGTGTGATTTATTTTCGCGGAACGGATGTACAGGACTGAGCGGCGGTCATATTTTGTACCGCTATGCGGTACATCTAGTTTAAATAAACTCTGGGTGCACTTACACATTTTCCAATGCCTCGTTTTATGTGTACAGAACCTATTTAGTACTACTGTAGAAGTTTGGTAACATTCCGGTCATTATTAGTGGGGTAATTTACGAGATTGGGCTGATACATAAACTATTAGCACTAACTCGACCAATGTTCGACCAAGGGAAAAAAGCTTCTGGGGGTGTATTTGGCTCGCAGTCATCGTGCAATTGACCCTAGGGTGAAATTCACTCCGAACCATCACTTTAAATTCAACAGAAAAGTCACATAGAAAGTAATAACTCATGAATCTTATAATAATTTGGATAATCAACATCCGTCGACCAGGTCATTATATTAGTCAATAGGCCAGGCTGCCACAGGCTGCCACGTTTAATCAATTAATCGATTAGTTGTTGACTATTAAATTATTGCCAACTATTTTGATAATCAATTAACTGGTTTGTAGAGCTGGGCGATATGGACCAAAACTGATATCCCGATATTTTGGGGCTGATTGGCGATATACGATATACGATATATATCGATATTTTAAACAGAAAGAGTTAAGTGTTTCGTATTCATTTAACATGACAATTATGACAACACAACCAGCTTTAATTAGAATGATTTCAGACTGCTCTAACACAGCTGTGCAAAAAAGTGTGAACAATAACATAGGCCTACCAATACCAATAGCCAATAGTCTGATAAAGCTGTGCAAATAACAAAAGACCAATAAGTCGACCCTGACTGAACACAGGCCTACATTGTAGGCCTACTGCACAATGCAATATTTTGGGCACAAAAATATTGCAGTAGCCTACTGCAGAAAAAAAGCTGCAGTTTTGTCACACAATGCAGTTTTTTTTATTTTTCATTTGGGTTTGATAGGGCCTAGATGACAAGCAAATGTAGCCTATGATGGCCTAGACATGTGTGACTTGCTATCGATAACAATTCGTTTTAAACAATTAAGCTACTTAAACAACATAACTGAGTCACTCACCAAGAGTGTGATAGACGCTACCATCATTTTGAATGCGTTCATTGCACATTGCACCCGGTTCGTAAGAAAGAAATCCCTACGCACAATTGAATGGGGTTTCGGGAATCATAAAAAATGATGCCTCTACTGCTCGCGAGTACCCGCGTGTATATCCTCTTAGAACCAGTTTACACGAAGGGAAAACGCAGATATTCCCCTGCGGTTTGGCCTCTCGTTTACACCAAAACCCCGTTTTTATCACAGAAAACGATTATTACTAAAACCTCCGGCCAAAGTGGAGATTTCTGATAACGCCGGTTATGTGCTGCCGTGTCAACAGGGATAAACGGCGTTTTAGCTTCTTAAACGTCACATTATGTGCCAGAAAATCCTTAACGTCATGTGAGCGCCTGATGTTTACAGTTTCTTTGGCTACTGATCAGGATTATCATGGATGCTGTTAAGGTGCTACTAATTTTTACTTTTGTGCAAACGCTTCTGGCCTGTTTGCATTTGCAACAACTGCTCTACATGGAGGAGCAGAGGCGAAGGATCGCACGGAGGTCAGCATTTTTACTGTCGTTGGTGTCGATTCTGAGGATTTTGATTGGCCAGCATGGCTTTTTTTTATTTTTTTATTGGTATCCAGAGCATTACAGAAAATATTCATCATTAAAGACACCTTGCATCCTGCCCAACAACTGTACACTCATAAGACATAAGACTTAGATAAGCAATACCACTCACATTAGTACAATAAAAAAAAACATCTGGCCAATCTCCAGGTTATACCAGTCACATTTCTCATGTGATTCAAATACAGAAAAAGCAAACATATAGTACAAGCAAACAAAGAAGACACTTGACTGTCTTTTGATAACTTGTCCATGGCTTTCAATAAAAGGTCTGTCTGGTACCATAAACAGAACTATATACATTATAGAACTGGGAGGAATGTGTGTACTTAAATTAAGTATATACAGTATCGTTATATAAAATCTACTCTTCTGGGAGCAATATAAAGGTCCACTTAACCCATATACTGTCAAAATCTTCTTGCGGGTTGGAGATAATATGTCAATCTTTCCATTTTGTATATATCATAAACTATGTCTATCCAGTCATCAATCAAAGGAGCCTGTTGCTTTAGCCATTTACTGTTATGGCCTTTCTACATGCTGCTAGTAAGATGGACATAAGTTTCTTGTCCTTAGCATGTATCTCTTTTGGAAAGTTACTCAAGTATAGAATGTCAAATCTAAAGGGAATAGTAACTTCGGGAAAACCTCTTGTAAAACCTGATGGACACTTATCCAGTAAGGGACTAGCACTGGGCAGGACCAAAATATGTGAGTGATTTGCATTATCTGTTTGACATAGTCTCCAACAGTCTGAGTCAGTAGTGTAGTGTAAACTTTTGTTGGGGGTTATGAAGAAAGCGTACAAGATTCTTCCAACAGAATTCCGCCAGCATAGAGAACTAGTGGTTTTCCATTGTGTTTGGCAGATAATGTACCAATCCTCCTGAGAGATGACATCATTAATTTCACTATCCCATTTTTCCTTAATATACAGTGACTCTTGTGATTTCATCTGTGAGAAACAGCTGTATATCTTGGATATGATTTTAGAATTAGATTCACAGTTATAAGCAGATGTGAAGATTTTCATCAATCCCTTCTCTAAATTTGCCATATCTACGTCTTTCTTAAGTGTATCAAAACAATGTCTCATCTGGAGGAATCTGTAAAAATCTTGCTGTTCAAGACCATAATCTTCCTTCATAATTTGGAAGTTCTTTAATGACCCCTTCTGTATAAGAGTACAGTAAGCAGTAACACCATTCTTTGCCCAGGTCTTAAATCTTTCATCACTTAAGTTAGGGGGGAAATCACTATCAAAAGCGCACCATTTTAACAGTTTAGCTATTTTTTGTATTTTGCACCTTTTTTTAGTTTGTTCCCAAATTTGAAGAGATAAACCAATAAATGGATTTGCCTTGTCCAGGAGGTGTTTGGTTAATTTCCCATCAGAGATAATTGCCTGAAGGGGGACCTCTGACATTGCCACTTCAAGGTCCTTCCACCTGGCAGAGTATCCAGGATTGCACCAACATATAAGAGGCCTAATTTGAGCTGCAAAATAGTATTCTAACAAGCACGGAAGCCCCATTCCTCCATATTCCTTCCTAAGCTGCAGAGTTTTGTGTTTTATCCTCGGTTTTTTGCCATTCCACATGTACCTAGATATGAGTCTGTCCCATTCTGTAAATTGCTGACTTTTCACCTCCACAGGTAATGTTTGAAAGAGGTAAAGCAATCTTGATAAGATATTCATTTGAACTGATTCCACTCTTGAACTTAAATTCAGAAATGGAATAACTTGCCATCTTCTTACATCTGTCTTTATTTTAGAATTCAGGGGCCCATAGTTGATGTTGGACAAAGTTGTTAAGTCTTTTGGTATGTAAACACCCAAGTATTTTATTGAATCCGCATCCCATTTTAACTGATATTTTTGAGCAATGTCCCTAGTGGGCTCATAATTGAAGGTGATGATTTGTGTTTTAGAAATGTTAAGCTTATAACCAGACATCTGGCCATATTCCTCCATACACGACACCAGTCTAGGCAGAGATTGTGTAGGTTGTTCTAGGTAAACTAAAATGTCATCAGCAAACAATGCCAACTTTTGTTCCCCTCCGAAAGTTGAAATCCCTTTGATATTAGGATTCTGGCGGATCCATTGACTTAGGGGCTCAATAAATATGTCAAATAAGAGAGGGGAAACGGCACATCCCTGCCTGCAACCTCGCTGAAGGGAAAAGGAGGCAGTGAGGTCTCCATTCACTCTGATTTTAGCTGTTGGGTTGTTATATAGTGTTTGAATAATTTTAATGAACTTCTCATGAAATCCAAATACACATAGAACTCTATATAGAAATGCCCGGCCAGCATGGCTTTATTCCTTTCCCTACACTGCCACCCATAGTTATTATGGCGCTCGACAGCGTATTTATGCGGGTTGACGTAAATGACAAGTTTTTTGAAAACAATGTTGTGTGCACAATGTTATTATGGAAAACGGAGGGGGGGAAATATTCGTTTCTCTAAATACCCGGCTATGTGTAAATGTGGCCTTAATAAAATCAGCGTGTAGGCTGTCTCCCTGAGGACTTTAGATCTGCTATATCGCTAAACGCAAGCACCCATAAGTGTATAGCAAGGCTATGTACCAAAAATGACATTTTACCGTGAGTCGAAGTTGTAAACAGTGTTGTAGCCTAACTTAAATCTGCGTGTACAAAACCGCTTGGAGCTCCAGGAATTTTGATTTCACAACGAGAATTCTCGGTCTAGCCGTTGATGTGCCGACGGAAATAGGCATCAGCACAAACCCCTGATCAAGGTAAACAAAATCTGACTCAGTGTCCGTCATGTTTGAAAGTTTGTAGTGCTGCGAGGGAGAACGTGCACACGCAAGGGGTGCAGTTGAGCGGAGCTGCGGCTGTCTGAATGGTCTGAACACAAAAGTGGCTTTGATAAAATGGCCCATTATTTGACATAATACAGGTATTATGATATTGTCTCAACTACATATCGTTTTTAAAAATATATCGGTCGTAGTCGTAATACCGATATATCGCCCAGCCCTATTGGTTTGTGTCATTTTTTAAGGAAAATACATAAGGGTCATTCTATGAAACGGGTGGCATTTAAGTCCACAACATTTGATGAGCTGCATAAGACATTTTTATTGCCATACCCCACTCTCGTTTTAAAAAGAGCAATACTGCTGCTGAGTCTGCATCAACTCACCACCTCCTTTACTAGGTCCCGTACGGTGACTGGATGCCTCTGCCGTCGCTGCACCTGACCTTCCCTGGGCGCGGAGGGCCCGGGCCTCTCATCGTCCACCTGTGCTGGAGGCTCAGCTGGCCGGGCTTGACCAGGGTTAACCTCCACCTGCTCCGCCCTTGGTGCGATGATCACCACAGGGTTCAACGGCACGTGTGTATTCCAAGGTGCTGCTGCTGTTGCTACAGTGGCTGGTGCAGCTGTAGTTGTTGCTGCTGCTGCTGGCGCTGCTGGTCCTGCAACTGCAGCGGCAGGTCTTTCCTGAGGGAGGGCAATGGGCGCCACAGCAGCAGCTACAGCCTCAGTACTTCTGTGCCCAACACCAACCACAGTCCCAGAGCCCCCGTAAATAGGAGGCCTTAGCACAGGCCTAACAACAGGCTGAATGAGAGATTGAACTACAATCGGCGCGGCCTGGCGGGCCAACAGACCAGCAGGCGCGGGAGCTACATACTGGGTCTGAGTGTTTCTAGTAGGCAAGGGAGGTCTAGGGAAGGCATTAACGTCTCTAGATGTAGAGGGTACAGCATTGTGGTCCACATCCAAGACATTTATGGCTTTGTTTCCTGATGTGGGGAGCGTCGTCCGCTGAGGAGCTGTTGAGGCTTGCGGTGTTTCCACGGGGATGCGGGCCGAGGCGTAGGACGTACCCTGTGAGGGCTCCCCACCCCATTTGGCAGCAGGTCGTATAAGCTGCTTCACAAGCGGCATCGGGGGCTGTGGAAGGGACAGTGTATGGCGCAGTCTGTCAGACCAGCAAGCTACAGCAACACTGTCAGGTTGTTTGGAGTGTAAGGGCTTCATCAGAACTACTGCAGGTAATGGGAAGTTCTTAAAGAGTAGTAATGGCCTACAGACATCACCTACATTTGCATTTGACATTTATTCATTTAGCAGACACATTTCATCCAAATTGACTTAAATATGTCAATTATATTACAAAGAATATAAAGAGGCAAAAGATGTACTATACAGTTTCCACAAATCAAGGAACAAGTCGTAAGTGCATTCCTACTGTGGAAATTGATCCTATGAAATAAGATCTCAGTATATCTTTGTTACCTCTAAGATTCTGACTTCATCATCATCTTCATCATTGACCAGAACTGGAATCTGAGGTCCTATGGCAAGTGGTTCATCATCCGAGTCATCAGATATTGTAATGGCCGAGTCTGTCGTAGCATGTAACCTTTTTCGTGATCTGCTACCTGTGGGGCATTTAGCAGATGTAGCCTATGAACAAACAGTATACTTCACAACAAATTACAGTGTTTATTAAAGCAATACTAGGAACTGAAGAATTTAACAAACAGTATTTATTTTTTCATTTAAAAGTCGCTTTTATCCTTACAGTATAACATAGAAATACATTTCATGCATATACGTCAGTATACAGTATGTGTTCCTTCTATATCAAACTTTTTATCATGGTGTAATTACACCCTTACTCCACAAGTTGAGCCACAGTAAACTAATGCTTTCCTGAGTGTTATCTGGCTCCCCACTCGCCTGATGTTGTCATACTCAGTTTTAGTCAGAATTAGAGTCTGATATTGCTCCATTGGGATGTGATTATGGTGCGTGTTTCAACCGATACAGGGGCTATTCTTCTCCATAAATGCCTTATTCTCCACAAATGCATACCTTGTACAACAGACATGATAGCGAAATATAAATGTCTACCTTTTAGCAACAACGTTTTTGTTAGAAAGAACCGTGAAGAATGAAACACTTGTTATTTAAATGTCACTTACGAAATAATCGTACCATGCTGAAAGCTAATATTTTGTCACTAGCAACCTACATCAGACCTCTGTAAGACACATTTGCATTTTCAGCTCTGAACAAAACTGCTCAGGAGTTCTGGTCTGAACCGTGACTCCGAACAAGTCTGGTTCGGGCATAGTTGCTCCACAACGGAACAAGTCCAGACCAAACTTCCCGACCAAACTTCCCGACCTCAAATGTTGTGGGCGGGTCTAAATTCGGCTGCCATTCAGGCTTGCTCAAAAGGCACCACACAAGGCAAAAAATTACTGAAACTATGTTAATATTTCTAAATTAACAAAGATCAATAAGCTCTTGGGTGCTCCTTGTTGGTGCCCCCACCACAATCCCAATCCTCCCCCACCTTTCTTATGCAGCCCTTGCCACTTAATCTACTAAACCCCTCTTCTACTGCACTTTTTACCCCCCCCCCCCATAAATGCACAAATAGGTTGACACCAGACATAATTTCACTGCATTTCTTACATCCAGTAACTATATGCATGTGACAATAAACTTCCTTGTATCCTTGTATCAAGGTTGACATATAACTAAAGGTAATTTAATAACTAGCCAAATCAATTCAATTTGCTAATTTACCACCATGGGTAAGACCTTAACTAAAAACACTCTGCTCATTGAGTCTGCTCAATGCTCCCAAATACAACAGGATAGCTATAGTTCATGATGAAAAGCATTGCTTGTGACAGACAAGCATGTTGCATGTTGCAGACCTTTTAAATCTGGGCCCTCAAAGCGACATTTAACAATTCTGCTGTTGCTACAACATACCTTGACTCCGATGTGTGTTGAAACTGGCCAGGTGAATGACGTCATCGTCACTCATTCCATCAGCCATGGCCACAAAGATTGACTCCCTGAGACCTCCACTGTTTCGATCACACCGGCCTCAAGCATGCACTCACCCCCTGTGTCCAGGCATCAAATGGACATAATGAATCTGGAAGCACAATACATCACAATCAATACATAAAAATAATTAATTTCTCATAATTCATCAATAACATTTCAAAAGTAACACAGTGGCACTGCATCAATCAAGCCTTGCATGTTCAGATGACATATCACAAACTGCTCCAGATTCTTAGACCTAGTATACACTTAACAAGTCCAGATTCAACCACAAACATCACATTTTAAAGTGTTGTGAATCAGACTCCTTTCTGTAAATGAACATACTGTGTATTTCTTGCGTCTTTTGTGATTTTGTGCCCATGTGTACCCTGTGTGTGTCTGTGATCTGTATGCAGTGTATCCTTTTTTATCCTTGAATGATTAGAATTTAGTAGGCACTATCTAGGGAACTTCAGGTGTGACTTTTTATTGTATACACTAGGGGGGCAAGGATGGGGGGAGCAGACTTCCCATTGTCACCATTTGGCCTTGAGGAAGTTGGGGTGCTAAAACAATATGTGGCCAGGCCTTTGAAGCCTTAATCAAAGAATAATAAAGCTGACCAGACCCGATTACACAACAACAAGAGACCACATCCCCATACACACCACACCTTTATATTGCATATTCATACTAGAGTATGTTATTGATAGTAATGCTATCAATAACATGTTGCGCCCATCGCACATCACTTTTGACTGACGTTACCTGAGGGAGCACAGATAAGGTCCATTCAATAATACTGCGCTCTCCAGTCCACACTTTCCAGCTTTCCAGGCTGACAGAAAGTTTATTGATGTGTAAACCTGGGTGGCTACCGTTAATGTCAGACTTGACCACGGGAAACCAGCAAGGTAACGTTAGATCGCTAGCAGCATCAAAACTAAAACCCCACGCCCTTCTTACAATCAACATTGATAACGATTGTTAACGCTTACTGTAACGTTATATACTGTGTATGTACGACTGTGTGTCATAGAACGTGTCAACATATCTATATCACAAGCACAACCCATTACTGACTGGTTATAAAAGATGTCATCATTCACTGACATAATATATTCATAGAGTTTGCTGTCAGCTAACCGTAAACCTGGTCACTTTTACAGAAGGACTCCTGTGAAATTGTGCATCCTCTTCTTACCTAATCTAACGTTTGAGCTCTATTCTAACATTAACGTTAAAACGGCATTGATAAGGTCCCCTCTACTCATCTGCGTCCAACCTTTGAGACGCTCCTGCACCAGTTGGCCACTTGGCTAGCTTAACATTGGGAAAAGCATTAATTACATGCTAGCTAAACAGGTAGCTAGCCAGCTAATAAACCTGAACGTTAGCTAAGTTAGCTTACTGATGAGGGAGTGCAGACACATACCAGTAGCTAATCGATACATTAATGAAGATTACAAGAGCTCCCATAGTCACTAAAAGGAACTTCAACAAGCAATAATTTTGACTTGAACATGCACAATCTCGAATGGTTAGAGGCTACTCATATTAACATCATTACTTGTGTAATGTCTTACCTCCAAAAGACAATATCCAGCTGTTAGCTAGCCAGCTAGCTACTCCAACATTTCTTGTTCTACCACTCGCCGGATATCGAAACAAACAGCCAAAACAAGCTGTGCGTCTTTACATCATAGGCTACGCACGGTGGATTTGGGGGATGTAGTTTTTAATGCTATGTACAAACATACTGTGCGGGTGACTGTAGATGTCACTGTTTCTCTCTCTGATAAATAGAAATATATTTTTATAGTAGGCCTGCCTACATTTCCACGTACCCCTGCCTTCATTATAGGGCAAAAAACACGACGTTTACACGTCATGCCCTCCTTGGCCTGTTAATCATCATTTCCCACAGATTCATTAATTTATGTAGAATTTGTATTATTATTTGTATTGTTTGTTTAGTTTTTTACAAATTCCTTCCAGGTTCATCAGTTTTCACAGCATGCAGAGACATTAAATAAAATGGAGCTTACACCTCTCTCATCCAATAATCATCAGTCAGCATCAGTGTGTGAATGTCATTCTGTAGAATGGGTCACATGTGTGTTAAGTAAAGAGGTGTTTACTATCAGTTTATAAGAAAATCTTGTGTGTCAATGCAATAAGAGCAAAAGTCACAAGGAAGGGAGTTGCAGAGTCTACTGTCAAGGTGCCAGACAACAAATGATGAAGTATTCAGGTCCCAGACAGGACTATTATACTTTATTAAATTCAGCTGGCTCCAGTATTGTGATGACAGAAAATCTCCATTCTGTGCAATCTGTGGACTTAGTGTGATTAAATTGTTCTAGCTTTATGACAGGGTGACTGTATGGTGTAAAATCATACTACCATATTTCTTTGAGGCCAAACGTGCAATCTTTCATTGCCATTTTTAGCAAATGTTAAATAGATTAGTTACTCGCATTAGGTTTCAACACTGACTTGCCAGCCGCAGCAACTGTGAAATGTCATTATTGCTTCTACAAAGAGAATGTCTCGGTTAGGGCAAAGTAATTGCCCTTTACATTTGTGGTGTACTAATGCCAAGGACAACACAGCCTCCATCAATACCTTCCGGTAGAGACAACCCAAATGTTCAGCAATAGGACGAATACCTGGCAACTCTGCAAATATCCCCTTAAGATTTTCATATAATTTACCACAACTGTGACACCTGAAATGGAAGACTTAACCCTAAGTAGGTCAACATGAATTGAAAACCACATGTATTTGAGGGAAGCCTGGTCGAGACATTGAGGAAAATGAATGGTGCCTTCTGTGCGTCCAGGGAATATCTGTTTTGTCTTCAGTCCTTGTAACCCGCTGAAGAAGAACTTAAAAGTCTCCTTATCCATGCACACTGTTTTTGATTAGCAGTGAGATTTTACCTATTGGATTTGAAATACTTTTATGTCAGAATAAACCCATGCCCTTTCATTGTAACTCTTTTTAGAAAAATCAATTTACATCATGTAATTATGTCATTATCTCCTGTGAAATTATCAGATGAGCATTTTGGCCAATTACTCTCATTATGTCTGAAAATACATTGGCTAACACAAAAATCTTTCTTTTAACACCACAAGCTGAAAAGCACAGTTGACCTTGTTTCATTTTATTAAAAAGTCCAGACCAGTAAAATAAGAAAAGGGAAAACTGCTGTCAATAGTGTATGTATTCAGAAACTGTGGTCTTTTACTCTTTTGTGATCGTCACTAAACTTTCAGCTGAATGAATTCTGTCTGGGATATCACAATGCAAAACTCCCTGGACGCAGACACTGTGACAACCAAAGCGATGATATGTGCTGTTAACTGTGATACTTTAGCATAAAGACGTCAGTCTCATTTCTTGGAAGGCCTTTTTGTGGGGGCATTCAATTCAAAAAGAGTGATGTCAGCCACATAAGAAGCCAAGTCGCATGAGGCAGTACATTTGAGCGAATCTTTATTTGACTCTCTCCAGTGGCAGGTATGGCAAGACACTCAGGCGCCCCCCTGCAGAGGCTGTTGTTCATTTTTACCCACACCAATAAAAACATCTCCATTACACATCTGGTCATTTTCACTCCAAAACAAAACAAAAAAAATGCATTAGATATCTCTGTAAAACTGGTTGCTATATCAGTGACTGAGAAAAATGTGCTTACTTCAAAGTGTTTCAGTTTTTCAGTCGATTAAAATCATTATTTTACCATTTAAGGCAGCTGCTTAAGTACTATTAAAGATTATCGTTTCCTGACTCCTCAAAAAAAGTTTCTCTAAACATTTTTACTGGAAGCCCATTGAGTTGGCAAGTCCTCTTGCCAGTCTTGAATGCCTATTTCTTTGTCTGAGACTCATTAAGGAGATTGAAAGATTGCTGGATATTACTGTGTCACAGTGGAAATCTCATTGAAAATACCACAGACCCCTTCTTTTCAGAAAGTAGGTCAATAATTCACCATCTGGTTCATTTGATGACAGTTTGGGGAAACCAGTGTACTGAAATTTCATGTGGTGTTATGGATTAGGTCGGATCCTCAGCTCAATAAAAATGTGTATTGTTCTTCTGAGTCCTACTGTGATTATTCTTCATCAATGAGTCGCATTCTCAGATTTCTTCACACCATCAGCTGTCTCATTCCAGCTGATGAAGTGCTTTCGAAAGATACATTTATGCTCGGCTCAACTAACTTACTGTAAACATCGAAATCGACACCTTTCATGGTTCTCCCCTGTACAGTATGTTACCTGGGTGCTGTGTTACCCTGTCTCATCAGCATAGTGCATAGTGTGTATGTGTGTGTGTGTGTGTGTGTGTGTGTGTGTGTGTGTGGTGTGTGTGTGTGTGTGTGTGTGTGTGTGTGTGTGTGTGTGGTGTGTGTGTGTGTGTGTGGTGTGTGTGAGTGTGTGTGTGTGTGTGTCTGGGTGACTGAAATACACAAAGGCATTCAGTATACTTATTGCTGAGTGGACGCTAGGCAGCCACTGGCTTGCCCCGGCCCCTAGGGAGGAGAGTCCACTAATGTAACTGCCATGTGCTCCACGCTGGCAGCCAGGGATCTCATATGGACATCTTCACATGAGACAATGTGGTTGTGAATGATTGAGAGGGTGAGAGCATGCGAATGATTGAGAGGGAGTGATAGTGAGAGCGAGGGGAAAGGAAGAGAGAGAGAGAGAGAGAGAGATGGAGCGAGAGAGAAAGAAAGAAAGAGAGAGAGAGAGAGAAAGCAAGGGAGAGACAAATTGATGGAGAGAGAGAGAGATGTGGGCCATCTGCCATGGAATGTTCTGCCAAAACGAACACGCAATTTGACCTGTGATGATTGCCACATCTGACACATTGTCTGCATATGAAGGTCTGGCTCTCCCACAACCTGACCATGTTTAAATTGGTGCCGGACTTATTGTGGCTTCCTGCATTTGGCCCAGGGCCTACAGTTGGGAAATGCTATACTGATTATGTACACATATCCCAAAACGGCAGATTTAATTGAGCAAGAGTGCGTGCTGAAGAGACCAAGTCTGTCTGCTAAGGCTGTGAACTGAAGAATGTGGAGGGCAGCAATTACCTCAGAAAGTGCCTTCATGGCTCATTGCATGGCAGTTCACCTCCAGCAGTGTCGGGGACCAGAGGTGCTTTTAAGAGATTTTGATCATCAATAAAATATTTTACCCACTGTGAAACCACACATTTGGAGACTCTTCAAGTTCACCTTTTCACACAGACTTTTTACGCCATGCCTTTTCGGTCATGCAAATGATCTGTACAGTGCTTTTTACTAGGCTCATGGCAACATTAAATGGCCGTGTTTAGCTCTCTTCAGACACGAATTAAATGTAGACTACTGATTTATCCCCCTTCTTTTCGTGTTTACTCTGATGACTTGTAAGGATATTGCACCATCTGTATAAACAGCTGCCACTGAAATGGCCAGGTCACCAGCAAAGAGCAGCCAGTCTTCTCAAAATTTCAGGCTGTGGCTGAAGAGAAACAGCCAGCCTCATATTCATAAACAGAGTTACCTAATCCCTCCTTGCTGTGAGTGAGATAAGGTGGGTCTCACTATTGATATTACCTATCAAGGTCAAAACACGGAAAATAATGTCTTAAGTCACAGTGATTTCCTGTAGCACGGTTAAGCACAATGTGTGAAGTCAATGTTTTGCCAGAGCACAGTGTAATGTCTGTAAAAACACTATTGTTTTTCAATCACCACTCAGGATTTATGGAACAGCAAATACTCCATACTACAATACTGCAATAGTGTAAACATTTATTAAGTGATTTTGTACATTTTGTTATTTCCGTTCTGCTGAGAGAAAGATCAAAACAACTGAATTACACAAAATGCATGCAAATAACGAAGTACAGAATTCTTACATGTCTTTTGTAAATACTGCACATACAGCTAAAAGCATGGTAAGAAACCACTTTGGTGTTTTGTCAACAGTTCACAAACCTTTACAGATGTAATCACATTCTATGTATTGACTCATCTAAATACTTTCCAACCCCTACTATGTATTTTCTTCTTTCTTCATAAGTTTGACATTCAACAGTTAAAAGTGTTGTTGACATAATTACAATACCTCGGTGAAGCAGAGAAATCTCGAACCACTCCTAAAATACAGCAGATAGTAATGACACAAATCCACCTTCGTGAAAATATTGATAGCAACAATGAAATTAGAGATCAGAGATCAATAATCTTAACATTTTCCTTGAATGCATAATCAGATAAACAATACACGTACAAAACACAAGATGAGGTTGCCTGTGTGTTGGTCTCCAAAACAACTTTTGTTCATGCCATGAATAGACAATTTTTCAACTTCTTTCTACAGAAAAAATACACTTTTCAGAGCAGACCACAATGGATAAATAAATATCATGTCAGATATATCATATTCTCCTTTTTTTGCCAGGAGAAAATACCTTCAGAGCTTGTCAAGACAAGGGTTGAAAAGGCATCCCTATAAAAACCATCTGTCCCAAATCTTCCAATGTGCACATATATCTCCTCTGAAGAATTTGATCTCATGCTCCAAAGTTTCTCAGACGTTTTCTCATTCACGCTCAAACAGTACAAGCTACTGCACTACATGTGTAGACCTTCATTCTGTGTCATCAAAAAAGCTTTTTTTTGTCTGTTTCATCTAGCAGCTATTTCACAATTTAAATGAATACACACAATATAAGCAACCACATATATAGACCAATACAGTAATAGGGAACAGACTAGAATGGCTTTAAGCTATTTATATCAGAGCTTACTGAGTGCATCTGGCTCACCATTTTGAGGAGTGAGGGTCATAGTATTGGTAAACTGATGACTTGCTGAGGACACTGACCTCTGTGATGAGTGCCTTAACTTCCTTCTGAATCCCATACCTCGCTTTTGACGATCCCTCACATATTCCTGGTAATTCTTTGTCAATAGTGTGTACAGAAATGGGTTGATGCAACTATTACTGTAGGCCAGACAAGTCACAATGAAGTTCACATATACCATTGTCCTATGAGAGAGGTCTCCATTTCCAAAGTAGTATATACTGAGTAACTGCCACAGCCAAAATGGTAGGAAGCATGCCCAGTAAGTTAGAACAATACTGAAGATCATATAAAGTACCTTCTGCTTGGGGCAACTGGTCACACCTTCAGCTGTGACAACAGTAGTCTGTGAAACCCAGTAAGTTCTTGCTAATTTAAGGTACAAATAGCCAATGATGAGTCCAGGAGCCAGGATGCAAGTGTTAAACAAAACTGTCAGGTAGACTTTGTAGGCACTGATCTGCCAGGTTGGATGACACATTCTTTTCAGAACACCTTTCTTGTCGATGCTACTTTTAAGATCTATCATGATCATAGTTGGCAGCGCCAGTAGGAACGACACTATCCACACCACACAGGTGACCATCCGCCTGTAACTCCTGGATCTTCCGAACGTGTCCAAGGGGTTGACGACCGCAAGGTACCTCTCCGTACTCATGATAGTCAGAATGAAGATGCTGGCGTGCATGGTAAGGAAGTCCAGACTGAAAATAATCCGGCATCCAATGTCTCCAAAGTACCAGTCCTTTGCAAAATATGTGCAAACTACAAAGGGAATGGTAAAGAGATACAGAAGATCCGCTAGAGCCAGGTTGACGATGTAGACATACATAGATCCTGTCACTCGGACAGATATATTCATAACGACCAAGGTATACACATTCCCAACAACCCCGATCAAAAACATCCCAGTGAGCACCGTCCCTATTAAAGATGTTATGAAAACATCGTTAAACGATTCAGATTGTTCCGCATAAGGGACGGGTGGAGATGCGTTGACAAATTCATTTAAGGACGAGTTTTCCAGAGTCCATGGAGTAGTTGAATGCCGTCCCGCTGTGCCCATGTTCATTATGTTAAGAACGCTACCAAAAATGTTTGAAAAAACAATAAACCCCTTTCCTCAGCGCTAATCAAGTGCAAAAATATTCCACAATAACCTTGAATATAAAGTACGGACATTACGAAAATTGTAAACAATGAATAGGGCTTTCAATAAGCACAAGTAAGTCTAATTTGTCAAACAGGAACGGCAGAGGAATGGCATTAAAAAAATCCTTTGCGATAACGCAGCGTCTGTTCTCGGAAAGGTTAGTGACAAACCCCTAGAATCCTCTAAGTCTTCTTGCACTTTTTCAACGGACCAATGGCTCAAGAAAATAATCAAGCTTTGTTGTCCTGACAGGGTTTGAAGGTGGAATTAGGCTAAATTTTCTCTGGCTCAAATGATTCGAAGTAAAGTTGATTTTGATATCCTTACAGTTAACTTCGTGGCAACACTCAGCACTGAGTGAACAGCAGTGCGCAACAGCTATCCTTTCGCTTGTGCTTGCCGCGCTTAGGTAGCCAAGGTTAAAGCACTCCTCTCAGTTGATCGCTCCGAACAGCTGCAGAAAGACAACGGAGAAGTCCTGCTCACATTGACGGAACACCTGTGAGTGTGTGTGCGCGCGCGCGCGTGTGTGTGTGTGTGCGCGCGCGCCTTTTCTATGCGTAATATTTCCAAAATCTAGGCTATTAAGTAGAAATATTTTTAAACTAAATTAACCTCACACAAGTTAACGGAACTCGTTAGTAGATGTAATGTGCTTCTTTTGCATGTGTCAAAAGAATCCTGGAGATAAAGGAATGTCAAGAATAGAGATTGTAAGAAGCTCGCATGCAACATGCCTTTGGAACGCGTAAACAGCATTTCACGGTATAGAATTAGTGTGATATAGCCAAGCGGACCATTTTAAGATTGTTTTCTGATTGAACGTAACATGTAATTACTGTCTGACAGGGGTCTATGAATTGCACTCGGCATCGATAATGATGCAGGTGTCGCGCTGAAGTGCTCTCTCACCGCATGCTGGCACTCCTTTTGATGGGTGAACATTCTAATCCTTTCATTTTCACATTTATTATGCCTTGTCACACAGATGTTCCGGTCCTCTTTTGTCTTGAAGGATTGACTGCGTGAATATACCCGGTGTGAATGAAGGGGGCACGCAACATAACCATATATCAAATCCATTACCGTCCATTACATCAAATTATCAGTAGGCCTGAGCAAGAAAATTATTTGATGGATGCAGGAGTATGATTTGAGGTAGCACTCCACAAACTAATTCCATTTAAACAGGGAAGAAAAGCTACAAACCTCCATAGCTGTCAGCTTAATTAAAAGGGACAAGAATTTATTCAAGTTATCCTCACAAAAAAGTAGTATTTTAGAGGTAGATTGGAACGATCACACTGACCTAATGAGAAATGCTTATGTGTTTATTGTCTGGCTATGGAAGAAAGGCACTCTCCACTTAAGTGCCACTCTCAAGTTTAGGTTTGGCAGCTTCCAGGGTGGCCCAATGTCAGTCACATGACCTAGAGGCGAATCAAGAGAAGCAGCCACTGGAATAAATCAATGACAGGCAGCAATTTTACCAAACCCACCCAAGCTTTGGGTAAACAAACTACACACACACTTCTTCAGATGGAGGGAAAGAGGGAGAAAAAATACACATCTTTGAGGTCCGGAGAGTTTGATCTACAAAAAGTGTTCAATGCATCCAAAGCCAACTGGATAGTCGGCAATAGAATATATTGTGAATAAGTGTGAAGATGTGAAGGTTCCATTATTCCCTAACCCTCTGCAGACCGAATTGTTTTCAGACAATAATATTGCCATTCATATTTTAGTTGTGAACACTATTTCAACATTAATATTCTTATGTCAGTGTGTCATTTTGAATTACTGTAGGTCTATACCATGACTATAAAGGCATAGATTAACTGAGAATGATCCCAACCATCATGCCAAAAACAAAGTGCACAAATGATTTCAATGAATGTAACTCATGGTATATCAGGCAGGTTGGTGGTGAGTCAGTCAAGGCTTTTAATAGGCACCTGTCCATTAACGTTCATCAGGGCTCTATCAGTGCCAAGTGCTTCCTCCCTCACCAAATTTGATCTAATTCTGAGAATCCGTACTGCATGCAAACAGAATCCCTGCAGATATGTCTCCATGGAGACCTAATAGTGCACACCTGAAGTGCCAAGCATGCGCCAAAAGAGTGGCCTGAATATGCCTCTCAGTTCCACCACTTACGCTTTACAGAAAATAGCGGCAGCAGAAGGTCAGCTATGCCTGCAGAGAAGCCGTCGAATCTCATAGAATAAGGAATGCCATTATTAGGTGATTACATTTCTTTCATTCAGAGGAATCGGACTGAGATGCGGCAAAGGAAAAATTACAGAGAAGTCAATCAACTGAAAAAGGCTGCATTTAGTTTCTTCCACTCATTTGAGCGTCACTGACAATATGTTGAGATGTAACGTTTGAGTCGGTTTATTCAAGCAAGTCATCTGAGATCAGAGTGACACTAGCTTGAGCACAGTAAGACACAGAGGATAATCCGGAAATGTTTTTTGATGTGGCCTTCAAAGACTAACTCTGCCCTCTGTGTAAGTCTAAAGTGATACGGGGGTGGGTTTGTCTGTGATAGTATTATTATGAGATAAAAGGCACAAAGCAATAAGGGTTATTTTCAATTTCGACTGTATCGAGATGATGCAAGAGTCTCAACCCAAGGCAATACAATGGCTAAAGGCCAAAAACCACTGGCAGAATATATTTCCAGGCATCAAATATCTCCCAGTGTACGGTTGAGGCCTCTGGACCAAGTCCTTGTTTAGAAACAATATGTACTCTCAAGTTCTAACTGAGTTGTTTACACTGTTTTCCTGTCTCAGGAGTAGCAGAAGTCCTCTTCTCTGTCTGTGCCTTTATTGATTTCTCCACTGTTGCCATAACGTCCAAGGCTGTGGTTCACATTCACCTTTGATGTCCTTCTTTGCATTGGTATGGTGACAAAAGATGTTTTATATTTTTATTTCTATGCAGCCCTTACAGGGTAGCTCCTGTGAGTGGTCCCTCACTAACACGTATTCAACCAGAGACCAACTTAACAAATTTAAATCAATTTGAAAGATGAATTACTCCCTACATGGCTGTTTTAATATTCAGGTAATGTGCAAATTAGGCTCTAGCCACACAGAGAAAACAGAGTATGTGCTGTCTGTATGTGCCTCAAAGTGATGGTAATTGACGATTGTATCTGACCACTGCAGTTAGCACTGTTTTAATGTCAGCACATGTATGCTTTGTGGTAGCCATACCATTTAAAACCATTTAAAAGTCTTTCCATGCATCATAATTCCACATGAACATATTTCTCATATAACCAATAAACATTATTTTCCCGGACCAATTAATATATATTTTCCAACGGTTAAGCTTGGACATGGGTTTATTAAGATGGCAATATAATGCAGAAATTAAATTCCTGAGTTAATGTTTTAGGAATGCCAGTATAGAACAGTACAAAACCCTGCTGAAAAAGACATTTTAAGACTGCCAAACATAATAGGAAGGATGCATCAACTTCCTGTTTCAAAATTGTTTGTTTTATTCCAGGCTTTGGACACACAATTAGGGCAATAAATCGTCTTGATTTATAATGGTTCAAGTCCCATGTCCGGTCTTAAGTTTATATTAGTTTAAATTTCTCTATTGTTCATCTTGCTGAGAATTACTGTTATTCTGTGAGATTGACAAGTGATTATATCCTAAAGAGTGATATTCTGAAGTAACCCGAGAATATTTGTCAGATGAATGCTTCTCTGCCTTCAGAGGAGCTGTCATTAAATCTAGGCTTGACGGACTGTCAGGGGCTGTAGGATTGTCCTCAAAACCAGGACAAATTTAGTGCTGCATGCCAATTTGGACTGGAATTTGGGTTTACCCAGAAGCACAGTACAACAGAGTCTTTGAAGTTCCTGCACTCTACATTGCCCAATATATGATGCCCATTATATTGGTGGCGCTGTCTAGTCTATGCAGTAGTTCTATAAAGCTCTCACCCAAATCCCCATAAATATGACATCTCTCTGTAAGTCCTCACTGCAAAAACCCGGCGACCACACATCAGAATGCATTGTGGAATCTCTGCGACAATGTGGGGGGAATAACAACCAAGGGAAACCTAACACAGAGGGAAGGTTTCAAACTTTTCCCCTTCTTTGAAGATTGCTGACAGGGATATCGTGGACTTAAAAGAAGAGTGTGTGTAGTAATAAGATATTGAGGCTGGTTACTTTGTGCCCTTTACTTTCTGTGTCTCATTAAAATGTCACCAACCAAAGAGGGACCTGAGCTTTATTCTAATCCGCAGTGCATTTCAACTGGCAGGAGCTCAGTTGGAGAGGTGTGGAGGTGAATAGTGGGTACGCAGGGCCGCTGGTTGGAAGGAGCGCTATGGTTTTTAAATGAGCCCTCCTCAAAGTGACAGATTACCTGCTACCTGTGTGTTTTATCAGCGAAGGAATATCACTAAATTAGATCAGTCTTATCTTATCGTTCGAGGAACACATACACACAGAGTTGTTCATGCTTTTATTTCCTTTCCGACTCAACTACTGTAACAGATTGTTTTCCTGTTTGAGCCACCAAGCAGTTGCCTCGACTCTAAATTGTCTAAACTCCATAGCCTGTTTTCTGATGAGAACCAAATGTATTGGTTTTGTAATATGCACAATTGTAATTGTGCATATTGCCTCAACAGAGGCCTCTTTTTTTCACTCCAGCTCCAGAGTTAGTGTTGTTAGAGCTGATTTAAAAATCGTTTTAATAATATTCATGGCTTTGCATGGTCTGACTCGTGATTACATTAGTGAGCTCTTAACCCTCTCCTCTCCCCTCTGGCCCTCAGGTGCCCCTGGTCTGGGAAAGGTTCCAGCACCTTATTTGAGAAGTCCATACCATGCATCTCCAGTCAGAGGGCCTTTAAATTCTTAAACAGGCCCTCTTGCCCTTTTAGATTAGGTTGAGCCAGTACATGAACTATAAAACGTAGGCTTAGAGTTCTGTTTTTGTAATATTGTTTTTTTTTTTATCATGTACAATTTTCATTAAAGGTGTACGTCTATTTAAATTATATAACTGAATCTATGTTCATGCTTTTTATTATTTGAATGGTGTATTTGTATGGTGGCCTCTAATTTGTATTGCACTACCGCCTACTTTATTACTACTTTATTACCCCCCCTCTTAACCTGGGGTTACATTATCATTAACATTTTTTCATAAATTATTGTCTGCACACTACTTAAACAATACCAAGTAAAATATTCATGAATTTGAATGTTTTGATTGATATGGAGTTTAAACAGAGAAACCACTTCCTGGATTCCTGGCTAGCTATATTTCATTCAGAAAGTTAAAAATGAATCACTGAGAAGTGTATGGAATACGAAGATAAATCTAGCCAAAGGAAAATGCCTTAAGGTGCCTTTGGTATTTAAGAAGGGATTTTTGTACTCAGTTTAGATTATCTAATTTTTCAAAGATCATTTCACGAAGTTTTCCTTCAAACTTGCCTCGTTTTCTTTGACTTTTACAATTTAATGGTAACATTTCTTCTCCTGTGCTCCTATGACAAGCAAAGGTCAGGTAACAATAGCTGAACAAATTAATAATTTAAATAGCTATTTTCAAGCTTTTTAGAGGCACCAAGAATTTATGAAAGGTGACACAGAACTCCAGTCCCATGCGTGGGGCATAAAAATGATTTGGGTCTTTCTGAGTCACAGATACCATCAAATAACGCACATAGTGCTCTTCCATTTAGGAGTGTGTCTTGATAGCAAAACCTAAAATTAGAAATGAATGAATTTCCTTCCAATATTACTGTACACGTAGGCCTACATGAAAATCTGTAAAGCCATGAATGTCCAAGGAGATAAAGATCAGGCAAAAAAGCCAGTGGATCTGTACTTTCAAATAATCCATTGTTGAGTAATGGTCTTTATGGATTCTTGCTGAAGTAAGTCTGTACAGTGAAATGATTTTATCTGTGTTACCCGACTCATTACATTTATGTTAATGTACTATTGTTCTCATATTTAGATTTGACACTTTGAAACTCTGAAACAAATTATGAAGTCCATCCTGACCTTGAGCTGAAACAATTTAATTATATGACACTTTGACTAACTCAATTAATTGCCCATTCAATCCAGTGCTATATTTTTGTTACATAGCCAATTTTAAAAAAATCTTCATTTGGAAACATGAGGCCTAATCCTTCAAAACCTTAAACTCTCTGGAGGTTGAAGACAGATGAGCACAACTGCCCTCATCTTTCTCGCAGCTCTGGATTGCAGTCTCTTTGTACAGTCAGTCTTATGTCACTGACTAGTCTTCAGATTCACTTTTAATGGTCTTCGTCTCAGTGTCTTGCTAGTTCAATATTTAAAAAAAAAACCTTTTTGAAGATAGGCTGATGATGTTAAATAATAAGTAGCAAGACTTGGGAGTATTTCTTCTCCACAAGTATCAGAAGTAATGTGTCACCTCAGAGTTGCCAACGTTAAAAAAATAATTTTTAAAAAAACAGACAGGGATTTGCTGCACATTCTTGCATGCTTTTTCAGCATAAAACACTTGACAGCAAAGATTATGTCGATTGTAGTGCAAAGGGATAAGTACCATTACAGATCCTTCTATCTTCGCCATTGTGTCACCCAGTTGAATTTTCCAGTTCCCACTGAAAACTCATTTCTTTTAAAGTAATTACCTGTTCCAAAGATGACAGCTTAGAAGAAAACGACTGGAAAAATGTATGCCGTGTGTGTTAAAAACACCAAGCACCTTTCATAACCAAAAGACTCAAATTCACATTAACAAGTGGAAAGTTTTTTGTACATAACAGATATTTGACTATCTTTTATGAAGCATGTCAAGTTCCAAAACAAATGAAGACTTCTGGCTCCATCTGGCAATAACAATCAATTCTTGGCATTTACTCAGATTTGAAAACAAACATGAGCATTTACCACGGGGATGACACACTGCAAAGGAAATATCTTTAGTAGGCTATAGATTATTTGTGCTGTGTACAGTGATCTTTGTGAAGCCAAGAATAATTTCAAGATGATTCATATGAAATTATAATTTTGACCTGAGAGCAAATGTTACCTGTGTGGTCTGTTAGAGAAAGTAGCCATATTTTCTCAGTATCATTTCAGGGAAACATGATATTTTCCAAGCTTGAATGAAGCTACTGTACCACAATACTAGGCATACCTGGGTTCACAGGATTTCATGCTGAGTCCAGCATCTTGCTGTTGTTAATACTTAAGATAAGGCCCTGAAGGTCTGGTCATCTATAATGGATGAACTCTAAACTCAGAGTAACTTTAAACTTGGCTACATGTCTGCCTGTTATGTAAGGAGCATTTATTATGTAGTTGTAGCTCCTGCCACACTTTCACTATAACTCACTTAGGGAGTCTTGTTGTTGCTTCTGAGGGTCATCTAGTTGTTATAGTGAAATATATTTTGTAAAAAGAGAAACTTTCTTGCTCTCCAGATAGTTTGATCTTGTCACTGATCCCATGAGTGGGTCTGATAAATGTTCAGTTTTTGGACCTCCACTCATGCAGATGGGCACTTCAGTAGAGCGGTAACGTGTCTTCACGTTCTTCAAAACAGGTGCAGAACATCTTGAGGGCGAATTTCAATTCAAAACTCATACATTCAGTTGATGAACGACATAAAAGAACAATGAATCAGGAATTTTTGAGACGCCGAATGACAAACGTCCCATAAAAATGCCTCAGAGGAATTTCTGCTCCTGTCACAATTTTTCCATATCCTTCATCAAATTTATTCCCAAGATTCCTACTTGTAAGAGGTGCGTCTATAAAGTTCTTGTGTAAAAGTCAAACTGCGTGGCCAATAAACCTGTCTTCATTCCCAGCATTTGTTTGGCCAACATGTCCTCCAATTTATGTCCATTTGCCATATAAAACGGCTTTGCTATTTCATGGTCTGGAAAGAGATGTTTCACTTTCATTACTTATTATGCAATGCATGTTGGCTGAATAAAAACAGTGCCCTCTCTGTAATCAACTAATTCTGAAGACTTCAAATGAGCATCCGGGAATATTGCACTGTCCTGAAAAAACAAAGGAGAGATTGTATGAAGTTTATTTTATTTCGAAGTACTGTTGGTTTGTATGTCCATCCAACCTTGATAATCTGGAAAAACATGTTTCATAATAAAGCACTTTATAAATCCTAATCACTATCATGTGTGTAATGTTAAGAAGAAAAATGCATTGAAATTAATAATAGCCTCACTCCATATTCAATAAAGCTCATGCAATATTTGCTCTGCTTTGGATGGATGGACACACACACACACACACACACACACACACACACACACACACACTTCTAATTATTGTAATCATACAACCAAATAACTGTAGTTCCAAGACAAAAATACATATTTACATTTACAGTAACATATGGGCTTAACTTTACTGTCTAGAGAGAACCACACTGGGATCTAGTACAGTATATCATCAGAAAAAAAAAAAAAAACTTAAACAAATTTCAAATGTGGAACTAAATCACTAAATCACATATCCTCCAATGAAGAGGCCTAGCTTGCAGAGGAAGACATATTTTTCAATTTAACACAAAAATGATGAAGGGGTGTCAAACAAAACAAAATGGAAAGATATAAAAGAGTTCGCCAATCCAAACAAATGATGATGTCAAGGCTTAAGAAATGTCTAAACTAGCTTGCCAGAGCAAGCAATTATCATCTGAAAGAATTCCTGATCTAGAGGAAGATAAACATAGTTTATAAAAGCTCAATCCCCTTAAACTGCTCATGAAGTACAGTGATTACAGTGGGTTATAAAACAGCTTACAAACAGCTGAGCGAACAGGCTTGTGCTGAAGGGAGGCAATGCTGAAGAGAAAAGGGGGTTGATTTACCATTTTTAAAATCTTTATCTGTAGTATTAATATCCATCAATTAGTATGTTTCCCTGGCCTCACAAACCACTGTGACCTGGAATCTTAATTTGGTGCAAAACTGTTGGATGACATGACCAATTACTCTGCAGGGCTCACTACTCAGTAGGCTAGTATGTAAATGGTAAAATGGTGCAACCCAGTTTTAACACACAATGCCATGCACATGGGTCCACAACTGCAAACAGCTACAAGTCTAGACAAGACTGGTCAGGGGTAGACAATTATATAATAAAATGCCTGGACCAGGGGTGGCGCTGTGGCACAACTGGTTACAGCACCCACACCATATTTGGGTCCACGTGCCCACAGGCTGGGTCACTGGCTGGGTCACTGGCTGGGTCATTTCCTGGTCCCACCCCATCCCTCACTCCCACTCCCTTCTGTCACTCTCTTCACTGTTCTGTCAGATTAAAGACATAAACGTCTCTGAAAAAAATGCCTGGACCATCCCATCTATTATCTAAATGCATGAGGCATCCTAGTCTCTTGTCTGTATCATCTGAAAATAAGAAGACATCTGATAAGGCCGATTCGCTTTCCCTCTATATCAACATTTTCTGTTTGGAACATTTCTGATGTTATCGTATTTTTTGCTGTTGTTTTTTACCACTCAAGCTTTTTATGGAGCCTTTACATGTAAGATTAAATACAGACCAGTTGTTAACATAACCACCTCTAACACAGGCAATGCACTGTGCATAATGCAGCTTGTTTGTGATACAACACCTTCAGATATATTTCTAGCTACATCAACAAGACAAAACCTGAGATACCATCAGAGAAATCCAGAGAAAATGGGATAGAGACTCAGGAATTTCAATTCAAAACGGACTTCTTAATAATTATAGCATTATGTTATCAGGATCTGATGGACTCTCTCGCCTGAAACATATCAGTTAACACAATTAATATAACATTTATTCACAGGCCCTCTTTGTTTACTCTAGCAAATTTCTTGACAAAATCACTAATAAACAAAACACTGATTTATCTATCGCATAAACACAGCCTCATGTCCCCTGATAAGAGTACATTTCTTTAATGTGTCTTCATTCTGGCAAAAGGTTGTTGATATTTGAACTCAACAGCCAATAAAGTTACAACTCTCCCTTTTCGTCCTCCTGAACCAACATGTTGATTTTGCAGAGTTGTTTATGGCTCAGTCTGAACAGCCATGTCTGCCTTTCATACACAGAGCCCCAGGACAGTGCAAGAACCCTGCTGGGGTTTTTTCCACAGACACACACACAGAGAGAGAGAGAGAGAGAGAGAAAGAGAGAAGCAGACACACGCATACACACACTGAGAGAGAGAGAGAGAAGCAGACACACGCACACACACACACACACACACACACAGAGAGAGAGAGAGAAGCAGACACACACACACACACACACACACACACACACAGAGAGAGAGAGAGAAGCAGACACACACACAGAGAGAGAGAGAGAAGCAGACACACACACAGAGAGAGAGAGAGAGAGAGAGAGAGAGAGAGAGAGAAAGCAGACACACACAGAGAGAGAGAGAGAGAGAGAGAGAGAGAGAGAGAGAAGCAGACACACACACACACACACAGTGCAGACAGCTAGTGGACCGCTAGCAGCAATTCACTGAATTTGACCAAAAAGCTCATTGGATTAGAATCACACACTGCTCCTGTAATTAGAGTTTATATTTAACTGGCCGAAGATGTCAGCATCAGTAGTGTGCCGTTTTATCCTCAGACACATAATGCTCCACCATTTAAAAAGGAATGAATATAGAATTGCTGCAGTACCAGCTGAGGTGGTGCAGCACAAACATAATCCATTATCCTCAAATCTCTTCCCCACAATATGCTGTTCTGTTGTTTGCCACATCCTGATAGCACTGCTGAAGGACATACAGTATCTGCCTTTGCGATCTCAAGATGGTGGGGAAGCAACTGATGAAACATGGTCAGTGGGCAGTGCATAGGGTCACTTACATCACACCCTGCAATTACAACGTCAGCTGCCAAGAAGCTCAATTTGAGTGGATATTTCCATTGCCTGTGTGTACCTTCCAAATTTGATTATGCCTTTGTAATTACAATCATTTCATCAGTGGCTCTTCTGCCATAAAGTTAGAAATTGACAGTGATCAAAAAGATGGGGGGAAAAAAGTACAACCACTATGTCTATGGATCTATAATCGGGTAGGGCATATTTGTTCCTCCTTATCAGTGAGTTCACCAACCATGCAGGCAATATTAGTGGAGAATGGCCCTCACATAATATCAGCATGTCAATCTGATTTTGCCACAAATGGAACTTATAGGCTATAGCGTCTTGATACCCTGGAAGAGCATCTCAACTAAATTGACCAAATGACTTTAGACTACATTAAAAACAGGTTGTCTAGCCTGTGATTCATGTGTGAATAAAAAATAACACTTCGACGCAGTCTGAGCTATAGTCAACACACTGATGGACTGGGTAACAAATCAACATCACTTTGCACTCAATGAGGGCAGGTTCCAGTAACAACTCGCGAGAGCTAAAGAAAATCTGACGTATCATACCCTCCACAGGTGGTTTAGCCTACAATGCTGAACAATTGAGATTGTTTTATATTTATTTTGTTTATTTTTTGTTTTATATATTTTCTTACACTTTCTCTCTCTCTCTTGATGGTCTAACATGTCACTGTCGCATGCATGGGATGGGAGAGGCTGGTGTGATGATGGACATAGGGATATTTGTCTCCATTCCTCTGTGGAATGTCGTTGGTGTTCCCATGATGTGTGTAGGACTGAATGAAATACAAATAAACAATCAGCAGTGATAGAGTTCAGGTCATAATACTCCCGTCGAACGGGACGATCGCCGTCTAGTCCCAGACACCATTGAGTGTGAGCGCTCTGCCTGTAAGAGGATCGAGCAATGATCCGGCTGGAGGGGAATGAGTTATCGGAAAGTATGACACAGACCCGACCAGAAGGACGTTGGCCTTATCACGTCCGTCAGCATTAATTTGGATCTTCGGAAAGAAACCACCTCGAAATGTAATGACTACCGAGACCTCAACCCTCTCATTTTCATTAAGCCGGTGAAGACGAAAGAGGGAGCTCGGATTCTCCACCAAGCCCTGAAGCCAAACCAAAGGTCTGGCTACGCTCTCCGCTCGAGAGAACGCCAGGACCAATTAGTGCAGACTCTTGTCAGGGTGTCCGACCCGTCAGGAAGCACCCAGCATCAGCTGGGATGTTTTTTTCCAGGCGCAAATGTTTTCACAAGGGAGGAATAGATTACGAATGGGGAGGAATGATCATCATTAACTCATCGGAGCAGCACTAGCCTAGGCCTACTTTGAATACGAATGCCATTGCAGCTAGAATGCCTATTCCAAAGGTGGGTTTGGTTTCTTCAAAGAGCACATAGCTTAGTACTGACACGCTTGACCCCCTGGCCAACTCCACTGCTATCCTATTCCATGCCCTGGGACCGAGCCAACGACCTATTTCGTCAAACAGCCAGACTTTTCAAAAGGCTTTCTGCATCCAGCTTGTCTAGGCCTACCTTTGTGGAAGCAGCGTAGACAGCCATTGGCACGAGTGCTTTTCCTGGCCATGAATAAGTTACCATATAGCTTCACATTGTATGCACAAGAGATCCACATTTAATAAGTGCACTAAAACGTTCCAAGACCTCGCAGGATTTTGTGTGGAAACATTTTGTATTTAACAGCGTTATGCGTTTAGATTTTCCCAAAGCGACACATATTAAATCTCTGTGTGTAATTACAAAAATGCATGACCACCAGAGCTTCCATAGCTTTACAGTCAATGCATGCGTTATTATTTTTAAACTACGCAGCACATTTGTGAGCTGCGTTTGGGCATGTGAGTGAATGGCGGTGCTACCCATAGGCTGGACTGCTTCTTATTATTCAGAACGGAGGCCTATCTGCATGCATCAAATTTGTAGACAGAGTTTTAGCCTCAAGAGCCAACCAGAAAAACGATGATAAAATCAACATGAGCAGACGACTTTAGTTTCCATAGCCCCCTCTCCCACTCCTCTGGAACCCTTAGCCGTGAAATATCGGTTCCAGAGCACGTCCCACCATAGCTCACCTTTTGAAATGATAGTTTTTAGATATTGATAGTTAATAAGAATAAATGGGTTATATGAACTAATTCAAAATGCCATTTGAGTTTAACTTTTTCCTCTTGTGCAACGCCAAATTCTTTTGCTCACGTGTTGATTTCCTTAAAACTCGATACAATATGTGACTGCATAAGGTCACAGATTTTAAGAGCTATTCAAATAAAATAGCTTGGGGTGGGAGTGCTACTTGCTAAGTCTAGCCTGCGTCTTGGAAGGCCGATAGACACATCTTCATAAAAGAGATTGAAGAAAGAGGCACCGACACAAAAATTGTAAATATTTTCAATTTAGTTTCTTTAATATAATCTTATTTACACTTTTTTTTTTCAGAAATGTTTAGTACATAGTAAGTTACATTGCTCTTGCATTCAATAAACAAATAACCTAATAATTGTACACACTGTAATGTAATGGTCACATGACTGGGTGAAGGCTTTCTCAGAGGAAATGGAGTTGTGATCAGCAAGCCAAAGTCCACTTTCACTCTACACTCATTACCCTTGCCTCAACAACACCTTTTTCTATTTTATATATTCTTATTTTAGTCTGATTTTAAGGTTCAAAGACTGGAGATCTAAATATCGTAAATTTAAGGGATAAAATCTGCAAAAAAAGGATTTTTTTTCCCAGTCCTAATAATTCATATAGGCCTACCTGACCTGAAAATAACTGATCAATCTCATAGAGTTAAAGTAAAATAAAACACAGGTTAAGAAAGAACCATTAATATAATTGTGTTGGTGTTGCTTTTATTGCATTTATCATAAACATGAGAATGACCTCCGGGGTCCAGTCTAAATTGCTGCTCCAGATTCAGGTCTTGGAAGTAAAGGTCTTCTAACCCTACCGACCTCACTAAGACTCATCAGCAGCAGCTTTTTAAATACTTTTTCGATTCATACATAAAAAACAATGTAGATTAGTGTACAGCTTTCACAAGTAATCAGCCTTTTCTGAAAGGTAGGGAATATTGATAATAGCAGCAATACTTAAAATTACATTACATAGTAATAAATAATTAGTAAAAAAAAAAAAAAAAAAAAAAAAAAAAAAAAAGGTCAAGTGGTTGTGTTGTTGCAGAACACTTAAAACTATTAAGCTGGCTCATTCATATTTTCTCTGTGACTCAAACTTATGGAGAACATGGTGCCATGCACGACAAGCACTATATGATGAAATCCTAGACCTTTCTTTACAACGTGAGCAGAAACAGACATAAAATTCCTGTCTGCAGAAAGGAATATAAAAGGAAAAACTGTATGTGCCGGTGAAAAGTGCTACAGCCAAGCTTATGTTACTTCTGACAGTGGTTTAAGATGCAGTTATGGAAAGTATATGATCATTCGTCGCACAGTGGATCTGTGATATTCAGATACACATAAATAATAATAATAATAATAATAATAATAATAATAATAATAATAATAATAATAAAACCTATTCAATTGAGTACACTTTTTGCGAACCAGATGTCACAACAGTAAATGCTTGACAACCATGGCAGTAACATGAACATCTTAAGAAATGAATAACTGAGGAACAAAATTTGTCTTTCAAATGATATTAATGACACTTGAATGAGGTGTGTTTCATTCACTCCACTGCTATGACGATGGAACTCAGGACCATTTGAGGTTGGAGATGTTAATGGACATCATACATTGATCATACAGTGATGTAAAAGAAAGATACTCACACACAACAGACATCTTTTGTGATTAAAGTATGGTTAAAATTAGGGACTGAAAAAAAGAGTATTCATAAACAGACTTCGAGAAAAAGGAAGGAATACTCTGCGTAAAAAGAAAATACTGAAGTTATTTCTCAGTGACTGCAAGAGAAGTCAGGAAATCATAGACGCTCTGCAGAGTAACGCTGCCAACCGTCTTCCCACTCTCCTGATTTCACATGACTGGCACCTCTTCTTTCAATGATGTGCTTCGTCTGATAGGCAATGTTCACAGGAGCAGTAACTGTCAAATCATCCGGTCTCAAAGAAAGTGAGACCCATTATTAGGGGCTTTTATGTCGTCAATCATTTCAAAGGGGGAAAAATCCTGCAACAAGCCATTAAAAAGTAAAATGACTGATTATAAAATACAGTATTGGAGATACCACAGAAAAGCAAAATGGCACCCTGCTGAAGAGGATGCAAAATTAAAACACAAAAACAAAACATTTTAACCTATGCTCCTGTAGACATCATATACCTCTGTGTTGATGTGATTATGTAGCAAATAGTCAGTCATTGACCTGGCCTTGGCCTCCTCCTTCAAGACGTAACTGCAATAGGTAGATTTGTTTTGTTGTCCAAGGCTGTGGTGTTAAAACACTTAACCTAATGCTGACTAAAACTTGACCTCTACTTCATGTGGACCAGGGTTCAGCGAGTAGCTGGTCATGGCAGCTAAAAGCAGCACAAGTTCGCCGACCGACTTGCAATGAAAATCAGACTACCAAACCCACCGCTTCAGTGACGAAGACATCACAAGCTTTTCCTCCGTTTTTTTTTTCATTTTTCCAAAAACGAAACGAAAAATTAAAAATAACAAAAACATGGATCGGATTTTTGTTGTTCTTTTTCCATTGGTGTGAAACTTGTTATGTTAAATGTGGGAAAAAAAAAATAATAACTCCCAAACATCACACAACAGAATAAACACTCCTAAAACTGGGCCCCACAGGAGCGGAGTTCCAGGCCCCTTGGTAGTGGCATCCCTCCTGTTAGGCTGTGGGTGATGCTGGCCAGGGGTATCGCTCACCCGAGAGGGGGGAGCCATCAGTTTTGTCCACCGTAGGGGCATTGGGGGGAATTTGGGGGGAGGGTTAGCGGGTTGGGTGAGGGGAGTTTAGGGTGCTTTAAGGGAGCGTGGCTGTTAAGTAGGTTAGTCACCGCTGGTCACTGTGCAGTGGAAGTGGGGGTAGGAAGGACTTGGGGGGAGAGGGTTCGTTCACTCAACAGCAAAACCACAGGTCTCTTCTACGGCAGTCAGGAGCTTCTCATAGAGCTTCTCATATGACTCGTAAGGCGGGATATCGATGCGGTTGAAGCTGTGGGAGTGACAATGGAAAGACGATGAAATGTACCGTAGACAACAGTTCCACAACAACCATCTCTAGAAAAGCTCTCAGTGGCGCAGGCTGTGACGTATGCACAAGTCTTTCAACACCTTCCAGTCTGTCAAGGCATGCATTTCAAAAGCATTTCATCTATCAGTGGATGTTTTTTTTTAATTCTAAAGGAGAATTACGGCTATGGTGGCACCATGCGCCTTCACTACCATAATCTGTTGAAGTTGCCCCAGCCCAGTGCCTTAAATTATAATTACAGATGATAGCGGGGAGGGTAAGCTTAAGGTGAAGACGCTCCACAGCAGACAGATGGATGCTTGTCTTACCATGTATGGGCTTTAGGCAGGTTGTCCGTGTTGGCATCAATCAAGTGGATAGTGAAAAGTCTTGGGCCTGCAGAACCTGTAGAGCCTTACCAGAATACATTCTAGTCATCACTGTTCCCGCACATGTTACAAATCATGCAACATAAGGGAGCAATCAACTTTGAAAGTGAACCCCACTTGTTAACAACTCAACACCACATTATGCAGAGGTATGGGTGGGGTTTACATTTCAGACAAGGTTCAATGAGCAGATAGTGATATAATAGAGCAGTCAGATTTTTAAAAATACACATCTGTTAGAAATATTAGTGTGTGTAGTAGGGGTGCAAGAAAACATCAATCCAATTGAGTATTGCTACCTATTGTTTTTTTTTTAGGTTTTGGGATAAATTCTCTAAATCTCTGTACCAGTTTTTAATCAATTAAAGAATCTGTCTGATCGCTCACACTGTAGTACTATGCTGGATGTACCAGGGACTGTGATCCAACTGTTCTGATATCGAAAAATTGCATGATTTCTGTTCCTAATAAAGTCAAAGATCACCACTCATCGGTCAAGGAACAGGATTGGCAGGTAAATATAAAAGATATTAGAAAAATCTGCACACCTTCTTCAGCTTGCGCAGATTTGAGTAAAAACTTTTTTTTTTGCACAGAATGGAGTGTGCAGATTTTTCTTATATTTTTTATGATTTCTATTCCTAAAATTTGGTTTAAAAAATATAATTTTATTATTTTTGCTTACTGTCTCACAATATATTGGAATTGTAAACCCAGTATCATAATGCATACTGTCTCGCAAGATTCTTACCAATTCAATGTCCTAGTGGACAATACACTTTCAGATTTACATACTGGTAATCATAGTGGTTTCACTGCACAGTAAGATATTCAAAATACTGTGAGCCTTCCAAATTATGGCCATTCAGGTTTGATGTTATGATAGTATGACATTACCATACTGCTCCATGACTATATGCCTACACTGCCGGAATCCCCTCCAAAGGCATATTGTTAATATGCAGAGGAGTATTTGCTTAAAAGCAGTGCAGAAGAGAGCAAATGCATTTCCGACTGAACAGAACCTCCTCTTTGTGGCTGAAGAGGGCACTAAAAGCTCTTACTCCAGGGAGCTATAGGGAAGCGGGCTGAAGTTCACTTTAATTTCATTTTCTATGATCTTACTAGGTTATAAATAGCTTGTCTGTGTGTGGCTGAAAAAATGTAGACGTGTGTGTGAGAGCAAGTGTGTGCGCCAGTCTGCATGGGCGTCCGTCTGAAGGTGATCCCTGACAAAATCAAATCTTCGTCTAAGCGTAATCAATTACATGGGGCTCTAGGTGCGCATCAGAGACTGGGCAGTGCAATGCTATTTGTGTTGTAGTGTGTGTGTGTGTGTGTGTGTGTGTGTGTGTGTGTGTGTGTGTGTGTGTGTGTGTGTGTGTGTGTGTGTGTATTCAAGATGTCGTCCCAGCTCAGGCGTCAGACATCTAACAAGGCTTTGAAGAAAATAAAGAGTGTGCATGTGACTGCTTGTGTGTGTGTATTTACATGTTGTTTTTGACTTCTAAGCTGCATTTTCTGCATTAGCAAACATCTAGGTCTTATGTTGTTCATTATTTCAAAGTTGTATTTTCTGCATTCACAAACATCTAGGTCTCATCATATGTCTGGTTGTGTGTGTACACTCAAGTCTGTGTGTACACTCAAGTGTGTTTTTGGTGCGTGTGTGTGTGTGGGCGTGTGTGTGTGTGTGTGTGTGTGTGTCTGTGTGTGTCTATCTTTACTTGATCGAGACATACATTTACACCCTTGTGAAGGGTGTAAACAGTTCAGCCATTTACTGTTTATAGGCACCTGTGTGTGCTTGTGTGAGTGAGTCTACTGTACATGGTGTATGTGTATTGTGAGCCATGTTGGCCCATGCATTAGCCACCTTGCAGTGCTTTGAAGCCTTGCAGTGGGACACGCGTGGAGCCGGTGACAAACTGGAGGAGCCTGCCCCTCCGCTCCTCATCGAACGACTCCACCGCCTGCCAGAACCACTTCACAATGTTGCTGTCGGCCACGCAGTGCTTGAGCCGCGTGTTCGCCTTCCAGTCACTCAGGTCGATCTTTCCCAGGCCGCCGATGATCAGCTACACACACACACACACACATTAGGATAAACAATGAGGATGAATTCTTATCCAGCATACAGTATCCAAGCTCAAGTTGAGTGAAATTTTACTATCCCCCTGGGGGAAATTTGCTTGGAGCCAGATCGAGACTTTATACCCAAGAGCTATAACCAACATAATAAAATGAAATTAAAAAAAATGATACAGCGTAAAATGAGGTGTATAAAACAGATGTCAATAGGGATCTAAACAAAAGGCTTTTTGCGCCATCTTAACATAAATATGTGTAGTCTTTGCAGAGTACCAGTAGGAAATCTGCAAAAACTAATTTGGCTAAGCATTTAATATTCGGATACCTCAGCCAAGACTTTTCCATTTAGGCAGCAGAGTGCCACAACGATAGGAAGGGAGTTGTAATTTCAACACCTGCACTGAAACGCTAAATTAAGACGTTGCAACACTGGGAAGCTGCACTCCGACCCAAGACCTCTGGGCTGGAAATCTGGCATGCCCTTCCATCTACCACTTAATGGGATTTACGAGTTGCGTCCAACATATTTGATGTCAGAATAAGGGCCATTAGTCATAAAGCCTACGAGCAAAAGCTATATTCCAGACAGAACGGATACAGTGTGTTTATCCTCTGGCTTCATGCTAGCCTTACCTCCAGCTCCTTGTGGTCGAATGGCTTGAGTAGATGCTGAGGGATGAGCTCGTTGAACCCCTTTTGCAAGGCCAGGAACTGGGCCTCGATACCCCTCATGAACCGCCAGTTTACATAGAGCCTGACCGAGACAAGGACCACCGTCAGACCACCCACAGACATAAACACACACGCACACCGAGTCTCACACATTCACAGCAAGCTGCAGATAAGCTAGCTTCACTCTGATGATTAATGGACCTCCCTCCCAGTACTGGGCGGGCCCACGCCTCCTTCCCCCCTTTCGTGATTCTACACCTGTGCGGTCGACCGTCCCTGGGCCGCCATGACCCCTGTCTACCCTCTCCTCTCCTCTCCTCTGCTCTTGCGCTACTGACGCAGACTGTCACTCTCATGGAACGACAAAAAAAAAAAAAAAAAAAAAACCTAGCTCTGTTTAAAATGCTCCCTGTACGTCAAGGCCCCTTTCAATCACTCTGGCAGTGGAAAAACAGAAGGGCACCAGACGCGGCACACGGCAGACGCCTATCCGCACAAATGGTCTGGTGCCCTCTCCTGGCTAAACTCCTCATAATCCACTTTCTGTGGTCTGTGCGCTCTCAACTCTTGGTGGGGCTATAATGTTTATGTGTACGCAGCTGCTTTCATACAGGGTGACATAAATCTAAAGGCAGGGGCATTGACTCGAGACCACCAGATGTGCCAGACAAACAAAACCCTCAAACAATCAGACATAGTACTTCCGCACACTCAGAGGGAGGGAGGAAAGGACAACATTATTTCATGGTCACTGGAGTCAGTTAAGCCCCTTCATCCTTTCTAGAAAACTTTGTCCCGTAAAAATCGAAAAGTGTCAGTTTTGTACCTCAGTATACTCAAGTTTCCCCATATTTTCAAGTTCATACGTATATATTCATGTATATATTCATATTCATATTCATATATATATATATATATATATATATATATATATATATTTATGCATTACTGAACGTTACTAAATGTGATAGATCCCTCTTTCTCCCATCAACAAACTTAAAAGTTCTACACGCTAGTGATCATACCTCACGTATTCTTTCTTGTTCTCCTCAGTGACGGCGATGTTCCTGCCGTTGGGTTTGAGTTCGTGCTGGAGGAACTTGCCAAAGGCGTTGTGCTCTACACAAAATGTGTGGTCCAGAACAGACGTGATATCATTTTCCCTGCAAGTCAGGACCAAGAAGAAAAACAACAACATGAGGGGGCTTCAATGACCTAATGCACAACAGACACAAGGTGCATTAATGGCTGAATTAGTGATTCAGAATCAGAATTAGAATCAGAATTCAGAATTAGAATAATGGTTGAACAGATTTATATATATGTGTGTGTGAGTGTGAGTGTGAGTGTGAGTGTGAGTGTGAGTGTGAGTGTGTGTGTGAGTGTGTGTGTGTGTGTGTGTGTGTGTGTGTGTGTGTGCGCATCAGCCAGAGGGCGCTGGCAGGTGGGCAGTTTCATGTCACTCACAGGATCCAGACGAGGCTTTTGTGCAGCTCGGGGTCTACCGTCTCCAGGTCACTCAGCTGAATGGGCTTCCCTAGCAGCTGCTTATAGAAGGGCAGTGTGAAGCCGCCGTTGATGTAGTGACCGTGGAACACGGCCAAGCCCATGATCCGCCCCACAAAATGGAAGTAAGACAAGTGGTCCTGGGTGAGGAGAAGGAGGGGAAAAAAAGAGAGGATGAGAAAAAGATGGAGGACGAACGACAGAAAGGGAGAGAGTGCTAGAGTGCTGGAGATGAAAAAACGACATGCAAGAAAGCCAGTCAAAGGAGAGGAGAGAAAAGAGAGAGAGAGAGAGAGAGAGAGAGAGAGAGAGAGAGAGAGAGAGTGTGAGAGAGAGAGAGCACATCAGAGAAAAAGAAGAAAAGAAAGAGACAGAGAGCGAGCGAGCAAGAGAGCAGCATAACGAGAGGGCAAGTGGCAAGGGGAGGTCTCGGCGCAGCGCCTCTGGGGTGCAAATGAGGAGACAGGCGCTCCATCTCTAAGCCGCCCCCACCCTCCCACCCCAGCCAGGGGGCATTAGTGCCAGATGGGGGTGATCTGCTGAGCCGAACAATTTACACCAGCTGCACTCACAGGGTTGATGGACGAGTCGGGATTGATCTGCAGGGTGTAGATGTTGTCTGTCGAATACTGAAACAGCCCGTAGTACGGATTTAACATTTCGTGGCAAAGGAGATACAGCCATTCCCTGGGAGGAAATACAGAGATATGGGGTGGGGAGGGAAAGAACAGAGAGACATGTGTGAGTGAGAGGCAAGACCTCAAGTTATGGCGAAATGCTTAATATTGCGGGCCAGAGGTGACTGAGCAAAAACAATGTTGACCCAGGCACCAGTGGCCTCATCAGATTAGCCACTCTTAGCCTGCTCACAAGTGGATTCAGAAACAAACAATCCCTGCCATTCCCCCTCACCATGCTGAGCGACTTATAGAGAATAATAATGGTGTGTTCATGAGCAACTGGGAAGGGGAGAATTCTATATGGGGGTTGGGGGGGGGGGGGGGGTACGTCACACCTGAACTGGGAACTTCCCAGTTTGAAGTAGGGGCTTTGTGAGAGCTGCTAGGAGAATGTTGACGTCACTCAACATAGTTAAAGATAAAATACTTGATTGTACTTGAATGTACTTGATTGTGATATTGAACAATACTTCCCAGAGTATTTTTAAGTAACTATGTGATGTTAGCCTTCTGGCTAGCTAGCCTATGAACATTAGCAACATCGCCCGTTTGTTGTTGTCAAGTAAACTCTCAGTTCGGAAGTGTGGAGTTACAAAGTGGGAACCTTCCCACTTTCCAGCTGCATGAACGCACAATAATGATCTCTCTATACTAACCATAAGCACTGTGATGAATAACTCATGAACATTTTGCCCATGTGAATCTGCTAACAATTCATCTGTATATTACAGACTCTTTTTGGCCCTTACCTGGCCACTCCCCCGTAGTCCAGGCCTTCCTCTCCACGGAACTTCACCATCAGTCGTTTCTTCAAGTCTTTTGGCCTCATCTTCATGATCTGTCTGTAGGACTCCTGTGGACAGGAAGCAGTGAGTATCCTGGTTATTATCGGGTTTTTAAGGTGTCTGATTTTGTGTTTGCGCATTTAAAACATCACATCCTGATTTTAGAACCCCGGACAAACTCAGGTTTGAGAATTCTGATTATTCTAGCTGGAGTGCTGTAGCTGTACTGTACTGTAACCGGGATATTGTAACATGTATACGCCTTATCCTGGTTTCTAGTTTTAGAGTGCTACGTGCAGGATAGATTACTGATTAGAGCCAAAGATAATAGAGCAGCACACTCTCTAGAATCTTTGTGAAGAATACTGTAATAAAACACTAATAAGTTACCGGGATGCTAGTATTTATCTTGTATACAGGGATGTTAATGACCAGGTTACTGTGTGTTCATGTTAGCACCATATGTTGAATATGATCAAAATTGGAATAAGCCTCATAATCATCATACTGCAGTGCATGTAAACACAGTCAATGGGATTCTTTCAGGAGTTTGGATAAGCAACACACACAAGCCATAAGTCAGACACGACCTGCGCTGTAAGCTCAGCACATGGGCCTCTAGCTTGCTGTGAAGCCTACAGGAGTCAACAGGGACTTAATCTCAATCATCTCTCTCAGTGGCTGGGTTTCCATCAAACTAATTTGTACATTTTATGCGCATTCATTAAAACTTCAGCTAAACAAGATGCACTTCCATCAGCCGTGTTAAGCAAATTAAGAAGGAACACTTCAAGTCATCAAAGAACTAATCAAGGCAGGAGTTGTGAACAGCTGCAGGATTAAATGCGAAAACACTAACACGAACACACACGTTCCCCATCAACCTAGTATAATCAACACTATACCCTATGGCAATGAGTTAATCTAACCCCTCTAGCAAATCCAATCAACTCTAAATATATTCTTGGGTCTTTTTGCCTGAATTCAGATAGGACTGTGAGGAGTGACAGAAAGTGAGTGGGAAAGAGAGATGGGGTAGGATCGGGAAATGAACACCGGTCAGACTCGAACCCAGGTCCCCAAAAAACTATACTAAATACTATAATTTATATATAATGTATACTTTACTATACTAAAAAAAAGAAAAAACTTGGACAGAATCCCGGCGTGTGAGTGAGGCAAGGCGTGAGGCTGTGAGGGAGGACGGTTACCTCGAAGATCTCCTCACGGGACACCTCGATGCGGCAGTGTCCGGCCTGCGGCTGCTGCAGGGAGAGCTCGTGGCGCAGCAGCTTGAGCTTCTGCACCAGGTCCCTCTCATAGCGCGCCGGCAGCTCGCCCCCGCCCTCGCCACCCTCCTCCACCGGCACCTCCATCTGCACCGGCAGCGCCTGCGTCGACTCCTTCACCTGAGACTGCTGGCTGCTAGGGCACACCCCACACACACACACACACACACACACACACACACACACACACACACACACACACGAGGCAACTTAGACAAATAATGCATGCACTCATTAAACTGTGCATCAATAAAACAAACTTCTAATGTTACATCCAATCACTAGTCATCTACCAATTATCAATCAATTATTAAGATTTTTAAGACGAATTGATTAAATTTTAATTTTCAGAAATAAAATTGCTTTAAATAATATTGATCATAACACACAGTGAATTAGATTATTCAGGAGTGATTAGGTTAAGTTGTCAAAGGGAAACGGGTGCAAGGTAAGTGACTTCACTCGTCAACAGTGCTGAATCCAGTTCAGGAAAGAGTGGGTCGCGTGGCCGCTTGGCCTTTACCTCATGATGTGATGTAACCGGGGGTCGGTGAACTGTGTCGTTCGGTTATTGTGGTCCACAAAATAAATCCTTCCTGACACCGTGCTCCTGACCTCCCAGCCCGGGGGCAGGGGGCCCAGGTCCTCACAACTCACACTGTTCAGGTCCCTGAGGGGGGGCAACCACAGCGGCACGGCTCACTACGCTGAACGCGCACACACACACTTGAAACACACTTATGCACACACATGCATACACACATTCACACACACTTGAAACACAAATGCACACACATGCATACACACATTCACACACTCTTACACACACTTGAAACACATATACACACACATGCATAAACACACACACACACACACACACACAGACGCAGGCACAGATGGACAGTCACACACACACACTCACAACTCAACACAACCCCTCACGCTGCTAAATACACACCTTGGCTTTAAAAATAATTCTAAAACTACACTGCAAAGATTATGGCTGGACAATATGATCTAAAAATAATAATAACAATAATCAAAAATCCTATTTAGAAAGCTAAACAAACTTAGGTATATCATCTGGTCCTTCTATAGTCCACACTGCATACCGGCATTGCCAATTCTTTCGCATCTACATTTTGTTGTAGTAATAGATCAGACACTTCCCTTCAACACAGTGACACTGGTATTACTAGCACCATTTAGATCAGAAGAGTTTCTCAAACTCTGCATCAAGTAAGGATGAGACAAAGCGTAGAGGATTTAACCGCTGTTTCTAATCTCACAAAGCTCACACTTCCTTTTAATTGAAAGCGAAAAGCAGAACTGAACTGATGTTCTCACACCAGTCTGACATGACTCGCGATCATGTGACACTGTTCTGACGACTCTGAACAAAACCGAACTGAACACAACTGGGAAGATCAGAGTTAAGGGGTGGTTGTTGATTATGACAAAGTTAGTTGGTCAGACGTTTGTTAACACACAATTACAATCTTCTCTTGTTGGTTTGTTAAAACACAATCACAGTAAGTATAGCTCACTCAACTAAAGTAAACAAACAAACAAAAAAAAGCTAAGGAATTTCATTCATTTGGTTTGGAGACAAAAAAAAAAAAAAGAGACTGTTTAGGATAAACTAGACTAGGCACTCAACTGAAGCGTTCTGCTTGCGGAGCGTAAAAATAGTTTTAGAAGAATGGTCTAATTAGTCTGGTCTGGTTATAATTAAGCACGGTCACGTCTGGTCTAGCCAGTTCCATTGATAATAGTGGAAGCAAATAGCTGCAGCATATGCTACGCGATGAGAACGCTTCGGTTGCGTGCTCGGCGTAGCCCCATTTTAGACTGGTCCTACCGTGGTATCCTGGGGTCATGCCAGGTGCTCACGCCGGTCTGTGTGTGCAGGAAGTAGACCTGGCCCTGCACTGTGGTCCTCTGCTCTGTAGGCACAAAGGCAGGAAAGCAGAACCATCAGTACTCAGATGCAGAACCATCAGTACTCAGATGGTAACTCCACTGCTCGAGCAACACCAACTCCTCTCATTTCGCGGCTCTCCTAACTTTTCAGACGATTAATGATGAGTGATCCCTGCAGTGTCTGGAGAGAGAGTGTGTGTGTGTGTGTGTAGGCATGGTCCAGTGAGTGGATCTGTATGGGGTATCTGTGGGCCACTGAACGAGTAAAACGAAGCCTGTCCACCTCCTACAGAGTGGGCAGCCACCGTCATGCTGGCTCAAATAAGACAGCAAGCGGCCACTAGGGAGAGTTCCCTTCATTCCCGCCTCACTTTAGTAAGTGCTAAAACAGCTCAGTTTGACTATGTGCGACAGAGCGTAGTTCTACAGAGAGGAGCTGTGTGCTAAAGAATTGATAGAGATGCAGTTTGAATATTTACAGACAATGGTTTAAAGACTCAGGTTTAGAAAAGCCGGTGTGCAAGTGTCTTGCCTGTATGTGTGTGCTGTGTGTGTGTGTGTGTGTGTGTGTGTGTGTGTGTGTGTGTGTGTGTGTGTGTGTGTGTGTGTGTGTGTGTGCGCGTGCATGCTGGGATTAAGTGGCCAGCTGAAGAAAAGGTTTGATGAAAAGGAGGAACAATGTTGTGTGCATTTGTTGAGCAGAAAGAGCACAGCAGGAATATACTGTGGGCCACACACTGTAGGTTGTGGTTCAGTGACAGCATCTGTATGTAGATGCCCATGTCTGTCTTAGGGGGGGAGATTGCATTAGCCAGCGGCAAGCGGCAGGTTTCCTATTGTTCTCTATGGTTCGGCAGCGGAACAGTAGCAACGCTGGCGTAACGCTAGCGTTGGGCAAGCTAAACGTTGAACTTGGTTCAACTTTCAAAGCGCAACGCGAGCGTATTCAATTGACAAACCGTTTGTGTTGCTTAGGAACGAGACACAACTTATTATGGTCTGAGCGTTACGTTACGTTTGCCGCTGGCTGATGTGATCCCCCCCCGCCTTAGATGCGGTCATGGACATGAGGCAAGGAGATGTTGAGTGAGGGTTCACTGTCGTGAGAAGAAACCCAACTCACCGTAACCCTCAGGCAGTTCGGGCGTCTGGTGGCCGTGCGGCCGGTTCTGGGGAGTGTGCGCGTGGCCCCGGGAGTCCTGGTTGCGGACGCGTTGTGCTTGGAGCCGCTGCTCCTGGTTGGGCGACTCCAGGGCGCGGCAGTTGCCCCCGCCGGCCGCCCCGGTGGGGTCCGTGTAGGGCAGCGGCTCCTCCATGAAGCAGCTGCCCGGCCTCCCTGGGCCCGAGTCCTCGAACACCGTGCTGCAGAGGGACACATCGAAACGCCCCCTACCATCAAACCTACAGTCATCCTCACAGTCAACACACAACTAAAATTCGAAACTTGATACCCCCCACCCTCCCCATTTTGTAAAGCAGACATCCCTGTGCACTGCTTAATTTCTAACAAGATAAACTGCTCATGCACTGATTAAGTGACGGTAAGGGTTACAATGATATAACACTGCTTGCATTCATTCTTACCAGTGGTAGATCAAGAGGCTGCCATTAGGTGGCAGCACAGGCACAGAGAGCTTATTTAACGAGGACTCACCCTTCATTTTCTAACAGTCCTCTGCAGTCCACCACTGGCCCCCCACTGCCAATCCGGTCTCTGGTCTGCAAGCTCACTGTAATGCAAAATATCCCGTTGTGTTAAAAAGTACTGCAGAGAAACCGAGCGTTCAGCTTCACTGCACTGCATGATGGATATGGCGTCTTGTTTTGCAGGAAGACGACACTTACCAACTATTTGTCCACGCACTGCATCGCTGTCTGAGGGGTTGAGTTTGCATAGGTCCAAACGCTGGTCTGTGGGTTATGGGAGCAGAGGGAGAGTGTGTTCAGACCAGAAGAAAGTGACCGCGGAGCCGAGGTCAAAAAAGTCTCGCCACTGAGAGCCAGCCAGATAGATGGCTGCGGTTTGTGCTTGTGGGAGGTCAATCAATAACGTCTAACGGGCACACGGGCTCTGGGCGCATTATCCAAACAAAAACAAATGTGGGTGAAATTTCTAGAATAGAGGAAATCGAACACAGTCATGTTTAGTGTGTTCAATGAGCTCAATATGCACTAAGAGGGCTCAGCTTTCATACTATGGGTCTAACAATGTCACGGCCATGGAAATTAGGAGTTGTAGGGTATTCTATAGACATTTTGATGAATCATACATTACTTAGTGTTATGATTGAGGAAAAGCTGGGCCTGCGAATAGGAAACCTTAAAATCAGTGATTTATTCTACACCACATGTTTTCCATTGTTCTGTCTGAACTCATTAAATCGTGATTAGCCACACTTGATTTAGTTAGTCAAAATCTTTATCACACTGACGTTAATCAGATGGGTGTCCTACAAAGCGAGGTTAATGGCTTATCCAGGTAACTTTGGGAGTAACCACCGATCTCTGAACAAACACTGCATTGAGCATCTATTGTTTTAAAAGTGACGCACTGTTTTGAGATATTCCTGAATAAATACTCCTGCAATAAGCTTGGTAAGCCAGTGAGTGACCTTGCTTTGTAGTAAAGCCCTCAGGTGTGCTTGGAGCAGGCAGGGGTGGGCCAAAGATATGCTGGTCACAGGGTTCCAGGGGCAGGACTGACGTTGTATTCCAGACAATTCAGAAGTTGGATATTTCAAACATGACATTTCCCACCTCTAACTTTAAATACTTTAGATGGATGTGTGCCATTGTATTTTCTGTCCACTAGGAAGTCGAAAAATTGAGTTTGTCTGGAACCCAGCATGAGACTACCACTGGCTAAATGCACCACTGTTGCCTGTTGTCAGTTAACATATCAGGGGTCTTTCAAATGTTTGAGATTCTGGTTTTGATGGATAACAGCTTCCAAAAAACTAAATTCAAATGTTTATTTAGTAAGGTGAAGCTGACAGCATCTTTGCTTTTAAAAACATTAACAATGAAATGATGCAACATTGATACCTAGCAACTGATACTTTTAGAGCTAATACTGTGACTCAGTTTGGCAGTAATGCAGACTCACAGCCAGTGTCTTTGAGTCGGCTGATAGCGTTGGACAGCAGCCTCACACAGCCCAGGAAGCCGGCGCCCTGTTTCTTGTGGATCTTCTTGTGGTTCCACACACTGATGGTGATAGAGTCCGTCTTCCCAATGTACCTAACAGAACAGGAGGTGCAATAAGAGTTTGTAAAAACATAATTAAGGGAATGATGATACGTGACATTATTGCTGTAATCATTCTGTGTCAGCCACCCGTTTAACCAAATTAGTTTCAGCTATTAGCAAACAACTACTGTACTCAGGCAACTAGCATGACAAGAGAAATTCAGCAACATTTGATATGTGAGTGAATTTAGTGTGCCAAAAGTGTTGGTGGGATATAAAACAAGTTGTTGTTGAAGGATGCCAGTCTTGGAGTGTGGTGCTAAACCAAAATTGCATAGATTCCACACTAACTACCCAGAGCAGATCAGCATCCTCTGATGTAGACCAGGTGGCCGAAACATTGGCATGTTTGTTCTTGACTTGGCCAAATAAACAGGTGAAATAGAGATAAGTCTAGTTTTATGAAGACTGTGTGCTACATCATTACCTCTGCGTAGTTAGTGTGGAATGACGTAAGCTTGCGTTGCTTTAGGAACCATAATGTGAACCTTTTCATCTCTGACACACACCTGTGTATATTGGTAGGGATAACGTGTGTGCATACTGTATGTAGAATCAGTGCTCATTGTTTGATTGTTTGGGTCTGACTGACACACATGGGCATGTGCTTGGATGGGTATATGGATGCATGTGTACTGTAGTGTCACAGTGGTGGTGGTTTTGGACTCACAGGTCATAATGCTGGTTCCACTTGGGGTCCAGTGTGCTCTTGACTGTGTCTGTGGAGTGGCATTGACCTGAGCCATCGACAACGACTTTGGCGAAAGGGTCAGGTAACCCTGTGACAGAAACACATGAGCCTGAATTGTGTCGCAGAAAGACAAGAAAAAACAACAGAGGATGAAAAGATACAATGTCACGTCAACTCTTTTTATTTTTTTTATTTTTATCCTGTGCACAGGACAGAGGGTTCAATGTTACAACCCTTGCCAAAGTGACATCAAAACTCGCCAGCCTTGCCCACCACCAACTCCCCTTCTTGTCTAAAAAAAGTTTCTGAAAAGTGATTCGATCTCAGCGCGGTTGTATGTAAGATTTGTTTCTAAAGTTGGAAGTTTCAAGGATGGGACGAAGTCTACAGTGAGAAGCTCCCGTACCCTGTAATGGTCTATCAGAAGGAATCTCAACCGCCATCAATAGTGAGTGCTCACGGGAAACTGAGGGAGACTAAAAAGAGTGAGAAGGAGAGAATAAAAGTGAGGGTATAAGAGAGAGAGAGAGAGAGAGAGAGAGAGAGAGAGAGAGAGAGAGAGAGAGACAGCGACAGAGATAGAGAAAGTGAGCGAGCAAAAGCAAGAGTGTGTGTGTGTGTCTCAAAGTGTGAGTGAGTGAATAAGGTGTATGTGTGTGTAAGAGAAAAAAAAGAGATGGGGGCTGAAGCAGAAAAAGCTGGCATCATGTCTTCATCATTTTCAGTCTGTCTCATTAGAAAATCACTCCTCCTGGCCGGTCCACACAACCCCTGGCAGCTCCCTGAAGTCTTGGCGCACGGCTCACTAAACCTCACGCCTCTCCTCATCGCCCGACTCACATGTTCTCCAGTGCACGACGTGTGAGCGCGTCATGTGGATGCCCACTGCACTGCCCCGGATCTAAAGGGGCATTTGTGGATGTAGGCCGCAGATGTAGTCGCATATCGAGGGTAATCTGCATATGTGGGTCATGCGTTGGAAGAAAGTGTTTGTGGCGGGGATGGGGGGGTGGTGGGCGCAAGCACCCGCTGTGGGTAGCCTGGACAGTCTGCTACTAAGCTGTGTGTGTGTGTGTGTGTGTGTGTTAATGAAAGGGGGGGGGGGGGGTACGGTGCCAACCTTATCACCTCAGAGTATGCTTATTAATAGACAGCCTGTGGGTGGAAGCTCAATGGCATCGGAGGCTTCTCAATGAGTGATACTCACTCCCTGTGTAAGGGAGGGGGGATTTAAAAAGACAGCCTTGAGTGGGAGGCTAGTAGGGAGGACGAGAGAGAGAAATGTGCTCGTTACTCTGAATTTCACTGGGCTAATAGATTTGATGCAGAGGAATGAGAGTCGCTGCACTGGGTTTCCATTTTGGAAAGAAAGAAAGAAAGATTTTTTTTTCAATGTTTCAATTGTGTTGCTACCTCAGGCTGGACTCCTCTGACAAAATCAATTTAAGAGGCTTATGCACACAAACTTGTTGAGACACTGTCAGATTAACTCAAATACACATCTTTAATACACTAAGGTAATAAATTATTCAGTTTATTATCATCGGGGGGGGATATGGAGAGAAAATGTACTCACGGAAGAAGTCTTTCTTTGCTAGATTCTTGGCACATAACACTGCAAAAGAGAAGACAGAAACATTGATCAGTGGCTGACACAAAATCAAATCATAACACAATCAGGTCATTCCATTCCGCACAGGCTTGGCCAATTGAGCATCACATCACAAACACCTCGCCAATATTTCAATCCCGATGTATCAATCCAAGGCAAGATAAGGCATGAGCAGAATCTGATTATAGGTACAGCTACCATTCCGACATTATCGTCCCAGCGCTCTGCAGTCGGAGGGAGCAGAGAGTTAGTCAGAGAGACAGAGCCACAGGCCTGGCGCTGCCAAATCTGAGCTTGGCTCCAATCACAATCACTGACAGGATCGGCTCCTTGATCTACAGCCCGGCCCATTGGGGACATTAGGTGTATACATGCTGTCCCCGAGTTGCCCCATCAGAATAAATCAGTCGGACAACGAATACTTCCTCATACCACAGCAGCTCCTCTCTGGATTTCTCTCTCTCTCTCACTCTCCCTCTCCTCCGCGCGTGCAAACGAATAAAAGAACATAAAAGTCTTTGTGTTTGCTGTTGCACTTAGCCGGACCAGATGAGGGAGATGGGTGGGGGGGTTTGTTGTTGACTGTGTGTGTGTGTGTGTGTGTGTGTGTGTGTGTGTGTGTGTCAGAAGGACACAAAGAACAATCTGGCATTGAGTCGTGGAGGCTGTGACGTGATTGATGCGCGGCTGTGCCATGCCTGGGTGAGTGAGTGAGGAGAGCAGGTCAGACCTCCTGAATTCCTGACCCGTGTGGGAGAGAGTTGAACAGCAGGGGCCGAAGAGGTCTTCGCAGTGGACTTCGCCAGGGATGATTTGACTAATACATGAATGCCACCATGAGCTTGTAGTTGTGGCATTCCATGACCTCGGGAGGCGGAAAAGGCAAATTGGCAGCAATTTGCTACTACTGCAATAAAACAGGATAACACAGCTATGCACACACACACACACACACACAACCTACACGCCACCCACTCCTCCCTCCTAGTGCAGACAGAGAGGAACGCTTCCCCAAGGCCCTTTACAGACCTGCCACAGAGCGGTCTTTGTCTGATCAATATAATCCGAAAATAGTGAGAATTCTTCCATTATCACAGAGGTGAGAGGGCTGATAGACCTATAGTGTATATGATCCTACTGAAAGGAGTGGTGAAATATCACTCTGATTAAAGAGAGGTGCGATGTCAAGATCTGTGATACAATGATGCCTCAAAAGGAACAGCCTGCAGTGAATGAAGTGGTGCGAGTGTGTGCTATTGTGTGGAGTCCTAGAGTACTACCACTGATATCTTTATCATCTCAATGGTTCTCACTATTTACATATGGAGGTGTTGGAGAAACAGCATCGCTGCCCGCCTCTTCAGCTGCCTCTCCTTTAGATCACCCCAAGGGGTGAGTTATTCTAAATGGTAGCTTACATCGGCAGAATGTAGAAGGAAATGAGATGATTAATGCTTAAAAAGGCATTGCTTCACTAGAGCAAGGCTGGGCTAGAACATTTCACAGATAATTAGGCTCCTCAATTAGGAAAATGTTTATAAAACGCTCAGCTAAAAAAAACTATTAAACACCGCCTAAACATGAGAGAAATGGTGAGTGAGTAAATGCTGTATGCAGAAAGAAGCTTCATGATACTCTCTACACGTCACCTGGTCTTCTACTATTTAAACCGAGGCGTTCTCCTTTCAGGGTGATTGCACTACGCTGAGTGAGAGGAAGGATTTTTTTGAGTAACGCAGTCGCAGTGCGTGACGTTCAGGTGGTGTGACGGATGCGGCGAATCTGACACCAGGCACTCCCGTCTCCGTGTGTGTGTGTGTGTGCGCGTGTGCGTGTGTGTGTGTGTGTGTGTGTGTGTGTGTGTGCTGCGCCTGTACAGGAGCAGAGGCACAACGAAAAAGGGAACAGCTCATTAAGGCAGAACGGTCCAGGCATGCGTGGGTGTCTGCCAGCCCCAACAGACAGGACAGAGATGGAGAGCAGGGCAGAGGGGACAGAGAGAGAGAGAGAGAGAGAGAGAGAGAGAGAGAGAGAGAGAGAGAGAGAGAGAGAGGAAAAGAGAAATGAAGTGCAAATGCAAGAAGAGGTGTGGAGTGCAAAGCAGAGGAGGGGGGAGGAGAGACACAGAGCTAAAGACAGAACGAGAAAGAATAAAAAACAAACAAAAAAAAAAAAAAAAATCACAAAAGAAACTCCGAGTATTCCAGAAGGACACAAAAAAGAAAAGGTAGCAAAGGAGAAAGATCCCAACCCACCAAAAAAAAAGAAAAAGAAAAAATAAAAGAAAAACGAGAGAAAGACAGAGAGAGAGAGAACAAATGAGGGGGCAACGACTCCTGCACTGAATTTCTCCCCCTAGACACGAGCAGTCCATCAAAGCCCAATAAGCGTTGCTGAGGCAACCAACTGCCTTTCCACTGCAGGGCCAAGCTGCTGCATGCCAAGTGAGGCGCTGATCAAAGGTGCCCTCACGTGACGGACGCCCGCACCGCTGGACACCACAGCTGTGAGAAGAGAGAGGAGAGAAGAGAGCGATAGGAAAGATAGAAGAGAGAGAGGAGAGAGAAAAAGAGAGAGAGAGAAGAGGATAGCAGGGGCGTATGCTCCTCCTCAAGCTCCTCTGATACATCGATCCTCTCGCACGAGGGAAGGGACTGTCACTAGCTTCCTGTGATGAAGCTCAGCACAGCTGTAGCCATGGCAACAGGCCAGAATAAGAAGCAGCAGCAGCTTAGGGGGGGTGGGGTGAGGAGAGAACGACACGAGAGGTACAAGAAGGCAAGATGAGCCTTGTGCTGTTTTTATTCTGGGGACTACTGTATCGGGCACCCTGCAATGAAAGTTGGGGATTTTCGGCGTGTTTCGGGGATTAGAGGAGGACTTTAGGGCCAATCATCTGAGGCACAGCGACCAGGCCAAAAAAGCCCGACAGACAGACATGTCAAGAGCCGGTCAGGGCTTAAATGGTTTGGTCATTTTGACCCAATTGGCATACAAAGCATCTATGTCCTCTGAAAACAGACCACAGAGCAGACGGAAGTGTGTGTGTGTGTGTGTGTGTGTGGGGGGTATCCAAACTGTCCTCGTTTTGCTGTATCAGTTATGGTTGTTGTACTCAGCTCTCATCTATGTAAAGCGAATACTTCTTTCTTCTGTATAAATCCATGATTTCTGAGCTTGCTCGATGCGCACGTTAGGCCTCAGAAGTAGACTTCAGTCTCTAAAAGCAGCCCTAATGATCTCGGGGAAGACTGAAGACAGAGCAAATTGTACTTTAGTGATTCACGTCTGTGTGTGGGGCGGCTGTTGCCTCAGACGGTGTAATGAGTCGGTCATAAAACGCTCTCGGGCCTGGCATGGAGAAACAGCCAAGCACATGAAACACGGCAGCTCGAGAGAGGGAGGGAGGGAGGGAGAGAAAGAGAGGAAGTGGAAAAGAAGTTCCTGTACTGGCAAGCAGATGGCTGCACATTCCTGCGCTCTGACTTTCGTGGACAGACGGAGCAGCACGGTATTGAAAGGTTGTTATTTCATAAAAAAAAAAAAGGGTTTCCTGTCCGTCCACTGCAATCATACATCAAGCGGCAATGACAGAGAATGTGAGTGACACAAGGCAGTGAACACCACCAAATTGACACAGAAATAACTATTTTGAAATGGCACAAAAAAAAAAACAAATCAAAACAAAAAAAAAAAAAAAAAAAAATCAAACAGCCTGGTGGTCGGTCAGTGAGTGCATCCCAGCACTGTTGGAGCCGGCAATCAACAAACACGCGAAACAAGACATCCAAGCAGAGGTTTTGTGTGTGTGTGTGTGTGTGTGTGAAATGTTTTTGGGGGTGACGCGACGCAGCGTACTCTGGCCCGGGGGGCCTGGAGGGTTTTCTGAGGCTGGGGCCGGCCCATGCTCTCCTGTGCTAAGCCCTTTGAGCGGAGGCCAAACAGTCTGGTATGGTGTTATCACAAATCACTCATCAGCAGCCGCCGTCGCTGCCACGTTAACCCTTTTAACACTCGCTCGCTCAACCACACCGCAGAGCAGCGCAGGGGGGGATTAGAGTGCACTGGGTGGTGAAGAAAAACACTGTTTTAAAAACTGAATGTGATGGGTGCCCGCCCCGCCATGTGTGCTTGTATATAGGGGCTAGGCAATTAACCGAAAACACATTTCTCCTCTCTCACTGACCAAAATGACTTTCTTGCAAAACATGAGGTATGGTAACATCACCGACACATAAGGCAAAGATCCAAAGACCTTCAGGTGGATCAAAAGTGCTGCCGACAAACTTTAGCGTATTACTTCCTATAGATAGATGTGACTAGGGATGACCTCTTCTTCATTTCATTTTAAGAATCAGCCAATAAATCAGATAATAAATCTTTTTATAGCCAGTTAAATTGTGAAACAGTTGCAATAATTTGGCACAGTGTTTCAGAAACGGGTAATAAAGGTGACAGGACAGCTGGTGGCGTCATGCTGTTTGCAAGCTCGTCGATGCTTCATCGGCTTGATGAAAGACATTCCTTGAGGTTACAGCAGCTGCCTTTGTGTGAAGCAACTCTCTGGATTCTCCTCAGACCACGGAGCTGAGGCAAGCGTGATGCTTACTCAGCCCCAGCCCGTCTCGCAACAAACCTCCCGTTTCCCAAACGTGCCCACGCGCCGAAAGTCCCGTCTCGAGAGTGTAACGGGCAGGCGTGCTCAGACTGGGCGGGGTCCAAACACTCCCGACACAGCTGGAGGGATCGGTGATTGACAGCTAACTGACAGCATAACTGACAGCTGGTGCCGGGCGGAATCCATTCAAGGGTTCGGGCTCTGGAGGGGATCCAACTAACCGAGCATCTCCTGCGTGTATGAAGCCCATGCGTACGGGGGAAGCCAGGCTCTCGTGGGTGCTGCTGGAGCTATTTTTAGGTTACAAATAGTCCTGACGGAGGGGAAAAAAATGTTTATTTGCTCATTTTATTTCCCTAGCGGTGGCAAAACGCAGACTGTAAACCTAGATCAGGGTTCTGCTGAGGTGTGTGTATGTGTGTGTTGAAGAACAGTAGGTTAGGTGCCAGACACCACTGCTCTGCTCATACCTGCTTCAGGAATGTGTGTTACCAGTTGTTTTAGTGTGTGTGTGTGTGTGCAAATGTTTAGTTTAGTTTATTATTTTAGTTGACAGGGACCATGTACAGAACTAGTTCTATACCAGAGTTAGCTAATTTGCATCTGTGGTCCCTGGGCAGGAGTTAAAAAGACAATAAAATACATACGAAACATTACAGACAGTATCAGATAAATGTGCAAGAGTGTCTATGTGCGATGTATGTGCATGCATACAAATGTACATAATTGTGTGTGTGTGTGTGTGTGTTTTTGGGTGTTTCATTGTACCTTCATGCGTTTGTGTGTTTTCATGCGTGCACATGTATGTGTGCTTTTGTGTGGTTTTCTGTGTGCAGCACGGGCCGCAGATTCCCCCGAGAGGATGTGATTATGCGAGTGGCCCGAGACGCTAAAGGGGATGATCTCAGTGTCAGTGTAACGCTGCACTGTGCGACCTTATCAGACCGGCAGTTCCTGTCTGAATGACAGGGCCAAATGAAGCTGAGCCTGAAGGCTGGCAAGCCCTTCTGATGCTCATCTCACACACTACTCCCTCAAACACGACTGTGTGTGTGCGTGTGTGTGTGTGCGTGTGTGTGTGCGTGTGTGGGAGCACACCCACACATGAGTAACAAGAAACCACTCCCTAATGCAGCGCTCAGGTTAACGTTACCACATCAGGAAGGGGACAAAAGGAGTATAACACACACACACCAACGCAAACTCCTCTTGAGCTCCACGGTGGCACACACAGACACACACAGACACACAAATACAGCACAGGAACACGAGACTGCAGGCCCCTGGCGTGTATAAAATATCCATGAGCTTTTCCGGGGGTTGTCCTTCCCCGTCTCTCTCCCTCTCTCTCTCTCTCTCTCCATCACACGCTGTCTCTTCTCCTCCACCTTTCTTTCCCCTCCCCCTTCTCTCCATCTCCACCTCGTTCTCACTCGCTCGGTCTCTACGATTAAACCAGACGAAGCCATTTTAAAAAAAAGTCAGTGAGCTCCACGAACGTGTGCGTGTGCACAAACATATTCCAGATATACATACACACAAACACACCACGCTGCCCGCTCCGTCAGTCAGGAAGCTCTTAAAGAGAGCAGTGCATCCCCCTTGAGCATGAGTGGAAGTGACATTTCCTTAGGCATGTGTATGTCCGTCCACACACACACACACACACACACAATAGGTCAGTAGGCACATCATCGCCAGGGGATCTGCAGCGCCACACCAGGAAGCACCGGCATGGGTGTGGGTGTTAGGGGAGCGGGCAGCAGACTTCCCCCAGCTATGAGTCACTGGAGCTGGGATCGTGCGGCGGCCGAGCCGGGGGAAGGGAAACCTGAACCACACCTCTGCAGAGGGAGCCGTTAAAACCAACACAATAGAGCGCCAGAGATGGGGTGGGTGGAAGGTGGAGAGAGACACAGGCCGAGAGAGAGAGAGAGAAAGAGAGAAAGAGAGAAAGACTGGAAAGGTAAGAGAAAAGAGAGATACAGAGAGAGAGAGAGAGAGAGAGAGAGAGAGAGAGAGGGGGGGGGGACAGAGAAAGAGAGGGAAAGAGAGAGAGAAAGACTGGAAAGGTAAGAAAAAAAGAGAGATACAGAAAGAAAGACAAGGAGGAAAACAACAGAAATAGAGGGCAATAAAGAAAAGACTCTCACAGGAAACAGGAAGGCAGGCAGACAGAGGGGGGAGAGAGAGAGAGAGAGAATGCAGAGGCATGCAACTGTGTCTAGAAAGAACACACACACAGGGCTGTGTGGCATTAGTCAGCTGGTGGTTTTTGAGGAACACATCCTATGCTGGTTCTCTCTCTCTGTCTCTCTCTCTCTCGAGTATGAATCATGGTGTTGAGCAAACAGCCCCGAAACCACCAGGGAGGTGATGGCAAAGCTGATAGGAGACAGACCAACGCAACGTGTGTGTGCATGTGTGTATGTGTGTATATTAGGGTTGGATATTGCCACAGATACGATGATATGATCTTCTCACAAGAATATTTGGATCATTATGATTCTTAACATTTCACGAATGAAGAATCGGTGACTTATTTCTCCCATACATTACATTTTGTACACAGCAACCATCTTGGCGTGGTGACTTTGTTCTTGACTCTTGACAATTTCCACTGTGATGCAAGAGAATACTTTTGCCATACAGTATGGCTCAGAAGCAATGTTAGGGTAGATGGTAGATGTAGGCCATCATAATATTAAATAAAGAAATACTGAGAACCACTGTATCAATATAATATTGTGCCAAAAAATATTGCGACACTACACAATCGATTTTTTCCTTCCACCTCTAGTGTGTGTGTGTGTGTGTGTGTGTGTGTGTGCACGCTGTGTGTGTGTGTGTGTGTGTGTGTGTGTGTGTGTGTGTGTGTGTGTGTGTGTGTGTGTGAGGAGGGTGGTGGGAGCAGTGGCTGTTTTACACTTCTGGCACAACAGCAAATCACTGATGCAAGAAACAAGATGCAGGAGATTATTAACAGCATGTTCTCTTGAGAGAGCGAGAGAGAGAGAAAGTGTGTATAAGAGAGAATAGACGACACACACTCACACACACACACAAACACACACACAAAGTGAAAGGGGGAGAGACGGAGAGGAGAGATTCATCTGGGCGGTCCGAGCATCGGGAGTCCTCTCTGTACAGCTAATTGGTTCCAGTGCGCCCATCAACAGAAGCTGAGAAGGGGTGCAGAGCTGGGATACAAGTCTCTCTTCACTGGTGGGAGGAGTGGCGAAGGGGGGAACAGCCCTCACCAAACACAAAGCACACACCCAAACACACACACTGGGGAACAGGCCTGGAGAGACTAGACAGATCTGAACACTTGTACCGCTCCACAATTCAGCACACGCACACGCGCGCGCACATACACGCGTGATTTATAACTAGTGTACTCTCTAAGCAGGTTGGTAACTGCTGCAGGACTCCGATCTTGCACAAGATGGGCAACAAGCAGTGAACAGATTTTAAGTGATGAGATGCAAAACCGAGTGTGGCCCATTTCTTCAACTTTTCATTTGAGTGTTTATGTGTGTCAGGAAGTGAAATGGGGATGAAAATGCCACAACAGCAGCACACAGAGCTTGTTGTTTGCAGGTGGCGGCCAGGAGGAACGCATTCTAATGCGATATGCGTGTCCTAATGAGAGCTGCAGCGAGTGACCTGCCGCAGCTGCCCACTAACCTCCAGCTGCAGTGAGTGGACTAACCCAAATCCAGATGAGCCGCTGGACTGGGAGGGAGACGCTGAACTCACAGCATGAGGGCTTAGACGCTGTCTGGAGGCCCTAGTGGGCTCCATGTATTCTCTCTCTCACACACACACACACACACACAATGACTGCTCTAAGCTGACCGGGTTAAGGTTGGTCCAATAGGACAACACAATCATTCACAAATGCCTAATAAATGACAACTGAGTAACATCATAACCAGACCACCACCTATGGCACATGGAAGGCTGAAAAAGGGAAATAAACAAATGCAGACTGACCTTTTTATGAATCACATTTATGGTCTGTATTGTCTTACCTCTCATAAGGTGGCCATTGCATGACATTTAGTGTCTCCTGAAGGCAAGTTAATTGACCAGTGTGCAGAACACAATCAACTCAACAACACAGTAAAATGAGGGTTTAAAAGGCATCCCCAGTCTCTTGTGTGTGTATCAGTGTTTGCGGTGCCCATTAGCCTACTTCTACAGATCCATTAGCACAGCCTCAGCCCGGCTTCCTTGATCAAACAAACTAAATGGGCCCATATCAGCGCAAACGCAAGCTGATTAAAAAAAAAAAAAAGTCGGCATTCAATCTTATTCTTAAGCTGCTTCGGATAAAAGCCTCAGCTGAAAGACTAATATGCACTGCAACAAACACTCAGTGTGCTACAAAAGGACAGACTCAGGCCAGGAAACCTCGGACAGTGCCAGTGGAACGGCACTGTAGATTTCCCCTCCGCACTCTCACTGTCTGATTGCTGTGGTTACTGTGGTAGGATAATGGGTCTAGACTTCCAACGACTTATAAACACAGCGTTCCGTTAGCTCAGACTGCTAAGGCCTGATTTGCCTACATCTCAGTGGAGGGACTGTTAACATCTAGCCAACTGTGGAGCACCCTGGAGGAACAAGTGGCTGTTCAGAGCACAACAGCAATCCACTTGCTATCACTGTGGATCTCCGTGGTTCTCAAAATGATTTGAATTTTGGCTCTGCTCCCAAGACGTTGTGGGGCAGTAGAACTCTCAACGCCTAGGTTAGGCTACTTCTTTCTTTGTACACCAGCCAATGGTGTGACGTGTCTGCGTTGGGCATGCTGTATTAAGCAGCATGCAGCCAAATAGGTTATGGTTTCCTGTGGTGGCTGTCTACACTGTGAATTGAGTCATCAGACTGCCACATGGTCCTGGAGGAAAGGCAAGTGGCGTCACGCAGGCTAATAGAAACCCATCGTGTGATGTTCAGCGCAAAGACTCTTTTGGGATTTGTACTGACTGTGTGTTGCGTTGGTTCAACCTCTAAAGCGTTGCTGTCCCTAGTGAGATTTACACACTAACCACACACACACACACACACACCCACATATACAAACACATTACGACGTGTTTTGGCATTAGCCAGTGCCTCTTCAGCTTCTAAGTACACAAGTTCAAAGTGCACCTTGGTTATGAATCAAGGGTGGCAAATGTCTGTACAACCCATGACTACTTAAAGCATGATTGGCAATTGAAAAATTCCACATTACGTAAGGTTACTTCACCTCTGCAGCTCAGAAAACTGCACTGAGGCACACCACAGTTGGCAATTGAAAACCTTAGGCTGGGTAGCGGTGAACATGGTTAGACAACAGCAAATGATTATCAGTTTTCAGGAAGTGGATTTGCCATCGCAGCTATTAGGCTGCGGTGATAAAAATTTCACACTTCATCTTCCACTCATCATTGTTGCACCAAGTGCATGCCAGCTTAGCACCATCGCCGGTTTTGCAATGGCATGCATACAGTGAGTGACAATCACCCTCTCTGCATGCAGATCAGCAGCTGCTGAAGATAAAGACAGTGTAATGTATCTGACGCGAATGTTTATTATGTGTGTGTGTGCCACAGACACAGAGCATCTCCGTGGAGCTACTGTCGCTACAACATGGAGGCGATGAGCGGCAGATTGATAGGCTTCACACACAAAAGCTTAGTGCACATAGAGCTCGCTGAGAAACAAGGGGGAAGGGGGGGGCAGAGTGATAGTGTGTGATAAGAGAGAACTCACATCCTTCAGCTGGCTTCCTCTTTATTGTGTAATCTGTCCATCTCCTGCTCTCTCAGCGCTAACATGCTCTTAAAAAATGGCATGCGTTTTACACGGGCCGGCCGATTAATGGCTCAGCCCTGATCAATAGTGTCCGTTTACAGAGCAGAGCACGGAGAGGTAGGCGGTCATGGAGGACTGCATAATTAACAGCATCTCCTTCAAATGGCCAGCTAAGCACCACACCACACCGCATACACCACACAGTACAGTACAGTACAACACAGCACAGCACTAACACTGTACAGAATGGGATTAAACAAATAGCACTGCACTGCAACAGAACGTAGAACACAGAATACACGTAGGCTATGTGTTCTGTTCTATGTTCTGGCAGAGGCAGAGCAGTGAGCCCAGTGCAGGCCGCCCGAGCACAATGCTCTCTCTAAAAACACAGCACAGCTACACACAGCGCAAGAAGCACTGACCGTCACACAACAGCACAGGTAAGGGTGCAGCTCAATTGATAAGAAGACAGCACCGTAAAAATTACAATGGGCAAAGCCATCACCACAGAAATGGATGGAAAGCATACGCTACTTCATCAGAGAGCACCACAAGTGAGGACCGTGCAGTACTGGCGGGGTCAACAGCATGCAAGCAACAAGCAAACCCAGCACAAACAGCCAACCGTAGCACATCGTAGCATGTTAGCACGGTATAGTAGAGGGTGGATGCAGGTCAGATAATAATAGCCTGTATGCACACTCAGCAAGCCCAGGAGAGAGAGCACAACAGAGGAGAAAGAGGAAGACCAGCGGAGGGGTGGGGTGGGGTAGGATGCCGGGTGCGGGGGAATGATGAAGAAATGTAGGCGAGTAGGCTGCATGTGACTGTGGATTGCTGGGAGGACTAGCCAAAAACGGCTCGCGCCCTCACTCCTTACTGAATAAGCAGGATTCCCCTCAGCCCCCCACCATCTCACTCACCACACTCATGCACACACACACCAGACTCATAGCCGACTCATAACCGTCTCACTCCATCCAAGTGCACACAGGCAGACACAGACACAGAGACACACACACCCACCCACACACACAGTAAAGACTCATACCACTCGTAAGGGAGAACTTTGTCCCAGAGCCTTAGCAGTGTTCTAGCAGCACAGACAGGCTCCACAGCAAGTGGCTGAGAGCTTCGCCTACCTGTACTGTGGCTTTAACTGAACTGAGGATTAGACAGACAATGCCAGTATCCCACCGTCTCATTAACACTCCTGTCAAACACAGACACGCAGACACGTAGGCAGACAGGCAGACAGACAGACAGACAGACAGACAGACAGACAGACACTATAGCACTAATCTTTTGGTTGTAGAACCACTTGCTGATGTCAGCCAAGTGCACTGACCTGCTTAAGGGGAGAAAAATTGTTTCAGAGCCGTAACATTCAGCAAATTTAGACATTTGTCCCATACTCAAGTCATTTGTCATTTTTTATCCAAAGCAGTTGGCGCTTTATCCATGCTTCAGTTACCAGGGCACCATGGCCATGCCCTTCCTGCTGTCTGGTACAAGACTCCATATTGGCCAGTCATACAGCTCCACTCCAGGCCCAGAAACACAAACACACACATACACACACAAATTTATATCCCCCATTCGCAAACCAGATCTGATGATGTGGTGGAACAGAGCAAATAACATACTCTCCTGTCTACCATGATCCAGCCAATTGATTCATTAAAAATAAATGAGGACCCTATTCTTGGCTGTATGTCAGTGTACATTTTACACACATGGATGCAGAGGCTTAGAGAGGCCAAATAAAAAGACGAACGGTCTTTGTAGTGAAGTAGCCTACTGGCTAGGGCTGGGATAAACGATTATTTTTTAAACGATTAATCTAGCGATTATTTTTTCGATGCATCGATTAATCTAACGATTCATTTTTTCAGTCCGATTCGATTATCTCCCCATTAATTGACTAATAGCAATTTATACATGTTGATTTATATATCTGAATGAAAAAAAAAACATGAATTCCTTAACATTGCAATATATGTTTATTGCTCTTAAAATTCCAAAATAAAAGACTATACTAGTGCAAAGTAATGCATTCTTAGTCAGAGGTAGCATTCAATAAAGTTCAGTAGTGTATAGGTCTAATTGAGTGCCTGTCACTTTAAGACGTTCGTTCCCTTGCAATTGTAACACTAACGCAGTTAAAACGCAGCTGATGTATGGATGCAATTCATAACGTAGATAGATAGATAAGATAGATACTTTATTGATCTCCAGGGGAAATTCAAGAACTAACGTAGTTAGTTCAAATAACAGTTTGTACTTCTCCTTGGGACAAGCACTTTTGAGTCTTGGAAAACACTTTTCCATTTACATCGGGGTTTTGCAAACATTCAGTGTCAGAGTCAATAAAATGAGCCCTGAGTAACGAAATTGACAAGCAGCTGTAAGTAAGCATGCTAAACTCAACATCCAAACAGTATTCTAACGTTAGCTTTGAGATACTGCTTGATTGCATAACTTAACTAAAGTTTAGTCTACTCAATGTACTGTTGTGATAGACCTAGCAGAGTTAACTTGACTGCAGCAGTTTTGAACAAATTTGCACAGCATGGTCATGATGCTAAGCTGATTTAATAGCAATTTAGCCAGCCGTGTTCTATGCACTGCTTCTATGTGGCAACAACAATCCTTCAACAATCGTGAATATTTTGTGTTAAATGCACATGCAGAGGAGGGGCAGCGGGCTCGTTACGAGAGAGAGCGGGAGGGGCAGGGAAAGGCTGCGTGCGTAAAAAGTGCAGCTCAAAGGATTTTATCTTATCTTTAATTTAAATAGTACAACATAGAACATCAATGTGTGACGGCCGGTTTTGTGGCGCCCCACCACAGATTAGTGAACGTATGGGAAACACTGAAGGTGTAAAATTCAAAATATTTGGCAGCACGCGTTTTGGGTCTGACAAATCGGCGCGCATATTTTGCGTCGACTTATTTTTTGCGTTGACGTAATCGATTACGTCGACGCGTTGCCCCAGCCCTACTACTGGCTAAGCATCACTGTCACCAAAATGTCAAGTATCTGTTTGACATTGAGCACAAGAAGGAGAGACTCGGCCAGATTAGTTTAATGTACAAGACGGGAGCATCTAGGGGATGCTTTCAGCCATGCACTTTAACACACGAAGCTAATTCACCCACCCGCTATTCCAATTTAAATGCTCTGTATACAGAGGCAAACCCAGAGAAATAAACAAACTTCCTCCAATCCAATCCACACAGAGAACACACACACACACACACTTCCAAGTAGACATTTAAACAGCGTGGCTTTTTCACGATCACATGGTGGAGGCTCAGAGGTCTCAGTCGCACACGGCCGACGACTCGCCTGCACATCTGGGCAAACACAGCTGCCTTACGGCAGCCTCTTTAGGACACACTTCACCTTCACCATATGGCTCCTGTTCGTCACACTGCACATGGTAGATGTGTGCCAGGGGTAAAAAAGAACCAGGACACCGTGGAGCCAAAAACACAGCAAGAAAAGGCACGCAGGGTGAGCGTGATATGGTGTGGACACAACTAGAAGGAAACACAATGGCCAGCAAGAAAAGCAGAGGGAGAGAAGCGTTTTGGAGAACGACTGGAGTGGAGGGAGGTGAGAGAAAGCACACGTGCAGCTGACCGTGGCCCGCGAGTCCCCCAAATCCACTCCGTTCAGGCTTTTCCTGGCTCATTAACATAGCAACAATGAGCATAAGTGCCCCATTAATCCCCAATTCTCCAGGGTGAAAACACTCTGAAGAGTCTTAGAAAACATGTGATGCCAAATGCCAAACACTTCCACATCAGCAAACAAAGGATTAAAACCCCAAGGGTAAACCCACTGACAAACCGTCCCCACTGAGTGTGATGGAGGCAAGAAATACACACTGGGGGTGGGTGGGGGGTATTATTTGAAGGTATTCTTACATCTGCTCTCCCTTGAATTCTGTGTTTTTTTAAACAAAACCCTGGCTGCTTAGACGTATTCATTCAAATATTTACAGATTTCTTTTCTCAAAACATCTTCACAGAGTGAGCAATTAGGATCCGGTGCAAGAGGAGAGGGCTGGAGAACACGCTCTCCTCTCCAGGTTTCAATTTTACAGCTCTAATGAAATCACTCACAGCTGCGCCCCACTCTGCAGCCAACGTGTGTTTAAGGAAAGGCTTTTAAAAGGCTGGAGAAACATGAGGCGGTCCATCTGAAGAGTCTGTGCTACACAAACACACACACACACACACACACACACACACACACACACACACACAGTGTGTGAGCACCACAACCACTACTGGTGGTAAAATGGTCGATATGATGGGACGATTTCCCATTCATGGATGAAGCCTAGCCCTAAACTAAAAGCTTTTTCTCAATGGAGATCTCTGTTGAGTCTTTGAGTGCAGGACCAGGGATTAACCCACAAATGGACAACTGAATGGCCAACCAACTCATGATCAAAAAACGGCGTGTGGGTAGACGCCGACGCCCAGCAGTAAGCGCACCATTTAGCAGCATTTCCTCTCTCTGGGAATCCGACACATGACCTTGGCACAGCTAGAGCCACGCTCTACCTGCAGCAGCACCAGGGGAGTCGCCACTGGAGCAGCCAGTTGTTTATGAGTAAGCGGCTTTAGGGAGCTAGTAAGGATCCTGACTTCCTTTTCCATCGTGGGAAACATCTACCTTCACAGCCACCAGCAGTGCCAGCAGCATTATAAAAATATGCACAATGTTCCAAGGAATCTGGGTGATTCGTCCAGAATTCCAAAAGGAAAGGGAAATGTCTTATTTTTCGTAGTGCAACACTTATCCCCTGAAACACACAGACAAACACACACAAACAAACTTATTTTCAGCCTAGACATAGCATATTTGCCCTCCCTAGTTAGGCACTGTAAAAAAAAAACAGACTGTCGAGCAAAACAGGTCCTTTTTGTGTCTGAGATGGAGAGGGAGGAATTCAGAAAACACTATAATTCAATCTTTCTGGCATCTACCCCCTTTTCAGTGGAATGTGGCCTGAGAAAGCATTGTACTTATCCGTCCATACTGGCTTTCCATTAGTTATTTTCCAGGACTTGCGCTGATAAGGTCAAAACCACCACAATGCCCCAGGAGCCTTCACACACCCCACTGCCAGCCTGTCCAAAAAGGTGTTAAGTCAACCCCGCAAAGTGCTAACAAAGGAGGAGGCTGAGGGTGAGAATCTTGCGCTGACAAAAGGAAACATTGGTGTTGACAGTGGGCAATCAAGTGCTCTCACAAAGACAACTTATGAAAGGTGGGAAAGTAATGCATTGTGACCACTTCGCTCATTTATTGTTGTGCGTGTATATGTATTGCTAATTGGTGTGAGTGGCAAGCTAAATTGCACCCGTGTCAATCTGTTCCTCCAGCACAGCAAACATCTTGAAACCAAAAGGGGAAAAAAACATGGGCCAACAGAAAGTAGAGAGCATTGGCAACAATATTGGGATAAGGGTCACTGCATTTTATTTCCAGGAAATGGCAGGCAGTTAATTCAACCGTCCATGAGTTTACGAAACCACGGCTAAAATAAGACTTCCATTAATTTACACCGGGGACATGATCTGATGTTCCTGCACAGGAAAACACTGACTTCATAATCAAATGGTTCTTGAGGGATACTCTGAACCTGCAGAACTAGACATACTCTACAACATTACTAGAGACTTAAAAAACAGCTTCTGATTAACCTCCTTCCTATTGCTCCACATGCTAAATGATGGTTCCTTTGGCAGCAGGTTTTCCCTCTGGGCAAGGTTCTTGACTGATGAGGTAAAAGACTACAGAGACTAAACAGCCTGGCCTGCCCCTATCCAGTGGAATGGCCTCTAGCTCATTGTTTCAGGAGACAGACATTCCTCAGCCAATTAGAATTCCTTTCATGTGCTTCGGGGGTTGAACACAGCTGGAAGCGATGGCCTCGTCTGTCGGCCATGGATGGACATCTCTCGTGCACACACATACACTCACACCCAAACAAACATAAACACACACACACACACACTTGCAGTAAATAACTATAGGGGGTGGCTATAAGCACACACATTCACTCACCATGGGGCACTGGGACACGGACACACTCATTATGCATGCGGGCTTTGCAAAACCTCTGAGTGTTTAGCCTATGTGAGGACAAGGTGGCTTTGTATTATGTCATCTGTTAGCATGCTTCACACACAGAAATGCTGGCCCACTCGTCCATTTGAACAACAAAGCGCTGTCCTCATGTCATATGTGCCTTAGAGGAGAGGGAAAGCTAACTAACAAACAGTCTCTGGAGACAGGCTCAGTGCAATGTATGGCTTTTCTGCACATCCATACATACATACATTTTCTGCAAAGCCCTGGTAGTGGGTATTCATACAAACAAACTAGACAAGAGTTGCCATGGTGTGGCCTATCAGTGACCAACATGAATAATAAGACATTAAGTATGTGGCGTTCCTTTCTTATGTATAAGATTGGTCTATACACGGATCACAAAATCAGTCTTGTCTAGTCATGATACTGGGCCTGATTCGTGAATGAATACACAAAGCTCGCTTTAAAAGCCTGATCATACACAAAATGCATGGGCTCACACTTCCTCATTTAGAATGCAAAATAGCACTTTTAACTGATTACAGTGGACTGTGAAGACACGAGGAAAGCTTCCTGCATAAATATTTTCAGGTAGCGTGTCTGACCAGGACACTATCCCTTGATAGTGTTGTATGTCTTGGTATAATATTGTTGTTCAAACATCCACAGTTATAGAGACACAGAGTTTAAACATAATGGGCTGACTCCTGAAGTCTCTCTGGTCTACACCTTCACCGACACAGACTGGCTCCGAGTGCTAAGTTGTGAGTTGAATACCTGTCCCGATCCTGATTAACATGCATTATTGACCCCCCTACAATAAACCACCACAAGTGGCCGTTACAAGGCTAAACGTGGGAGCTTTCGAGGCTGTAGCATGCTTTGACATTGTAAAGCTTGTCTAGGTCAAGTTACCTAAAAAAAACATACACACTAACTAACGTTAACTGTCTAATGTTGGCTTATAATAACACGCTAAACTGGTCAGCTAACTGGCCAATCAAAATCCTGGTAATGAAATCCCTTGAGCTGGCAATGAGCTAACGTTAGTTCTTATTTACGGGATTCTGTAACGTAATGTAAATGCATCTTATTAGACGTCCGGCCGTATGAAATATGCAATATGCTACCGAACTGATACAGTCATTCAATGCCATAATTGTCAAATAACAACGTTAAAATGTTAATGATGTGCTCGCTAGGTACTTGCTACTTACTAGCCTGACAGCTCATTAGCTCTAGCATGGAAACCAAGGTAGCAACAGTAGCAACAAGCTAGCTAACGTAGCTATCTAGTGCTAGCCCGCTGGGTCGCTCGGCAGCTCCTTGTCCTGATCACCGTGTGCTAGGTTATCCTTTTCGGCAATTCCTTTGGCAAGACAACCATCGTATACTCGGGCAACGCAGACAAATAATATCAAAACACACATAACATTAGCATTTCAATAGATAGTGAATACAATATTCGATACATTTTAAAGGAGGGAGGCTTACCTGTCAGTCTGATTTTAATGCTGGACCCGTTCCTTCGAGTCCCAGGATTCGACATCACTCCGAGAAAAATCGAGCTAACTTTCTTTTTGGGTATACCCAATACACAAACTTATTTTAGGACACGAAAGTAACGAAACAGATGTAAAAAGGTATCACTCGTATTAGTCTTTTTCAGAGCTGTAACTGTATTATTTCCTTCTCGCAAAATTCTCCGTTGCGTCCAGATTTAACAACACAGGCTAACATTTTCGAGCTCAAAGGCGTTCTGACGTCACACACAGCATTACGTGCACGCACTTGTAAAGCGTCACCGTGCACGAGTCCTCACCTACAACAAGGCATAGCCAGGCGTAGTAATGGGCTACATTATAGATCTGAGAAACTAAATTCGACAATAAGCTAATATTGTTCTGAAATGTGTGTGATTCGTTGAGTTATTTTGTGTACTTGTTTAAGTAATCATAAAATATGTTTTTGCTATCGCATCACAGGCCTTAATTTAGCCTACCCAGAAGGCTTAGTAGCCTGTATAGACCTATACTGTTAAATGTTTAAATGATAATGTGACACTGTTCTGTATGAGCTCATTAGACTAAGACTGTGACAGGATTAGGTCTAATATTTATTAAGCGGCATAGGCCTACACACAGAGCGAACAGCTGATTAGCCAGGGAATTAATTTGAGACCATTAAGCACAAGAAACAGACCCCTGTCATGTTACAGAAAAGTCAAATAGATTGCATTCATAGGGATAGCCGGAGTCTACTGTAGGCCAACCTTATAACCTCCACTAGGCTAGGTATAGGTAGCCATAAGATAGTCCAAAACTAGGCTAGTAGGCCAAGTAATCACTTAGCCTACAACAAAGTTGTAAAACGCATGATAGACTATTTACACTGGAGTTAGGCCAGAGAATTAGCTTAAATAGGCAATTCATGTTAAAGTTATAGTCTAGCCTAATAGCCTAGACGGACACACACACACAAAGTAGGCTATCTCGCTAATATATCTTGAAACAATGTGTTTATTTATTTGACTGTTTAATATGTTTCCCATGAAGAGAGATCCGTAAGATCTGAGGTCACTGAAAACCGACTCCTTCTTTCTTGTGTAACTCAAGCCTGCCACCTCTAGGAAACAAAACAAAGTGCAATATTAAATAGGCTAATAGGGAAATGAGTCGACTCAAAATGTTAATTTTATTTCTTCACTCGAGTTTGAACTTGCCGCTACGAACATTATATTCTTACACAATATGCAATAGATCATGACATCAATTAAATACCAAGTATGCCTACTATGGCCTGATAAACTGCATATTTGGAAGGGCACTCTGAGAATGCAGACAAGCCTATCTTGCGATTTTAAAGTAAAAACAAAATCGATCTGCATCAAAATCTAATCAGAATCCAAATAGGAGTTTGTTCACACATACAAGGAATTTGGTTCTGGACATTGGTGTCACAGTAGGCTATAGCCTAAATAACCTACAATGCAGCCTACATACATATACAGGCAAAATAACAGACTAGATGCAGACACTTACAGAGGAGACCCAATAAGTGATATACACTTTGTAAAGACAATTTTTTTTACTATGTGTATGAAGTGCAAACAACAATAATATTCATTGTGAAGGGAATTGATACATACAGTAATGGGGTCTTCCTTCGTCCATTCTCCACCCTTACACCAAGTTTCATGAAAATGCACGCTAGTTTTTATGTGATCCTGCTGACAAACAAATACAAATAAACAAACAAACCAAACCAAACCCTCCACCCTGACGTAATGACATTGCCGGTTATACATCCATTTCTCAAAAAAAAAAAAAAAAAAAAAAAAAAAAAAAAACAGCCCTACTGTTTTAACTTCTCGAGAGGTCTAATCTTTGTCAGTTATGAATATTCTAATATAACGTCTATAATATAATGTTCTCTGTTGCAGTGGCACCAGGGTCTGTGTCCCTGATCTTCACTCAATACCTGGCAAGTGGTAGTGGTAATATTATCTGGTGTCGTCCCTCGGGCAATGGAGTTCTGACCTACACTCACATTAGTAGACAGATTTAGCCCTCACATATACTGCCACGGCTAAGTTAGGATGCTCAAAGGATGTGTGCAGTTGTCACAAATACCTCTTGTGCCTCTGGGGAGACTAAAGTGTGTTCACAGCTTGTTTTTATGATTGATCCCACCCTTAATGATGGGATCATATCTCCACACATTCCTTCAAGAGGCATATAGTTATGTTTTCACTATGTCCTGAGGATTAACAGAGTGGTAATGCAAACAAGAGTGGTATGTTTTCACTATGTCCTGAGGATTAACAGAGTGGTAATGCAAACAAGATATCAAAATTATTTTTACAAGGACAAAGATATGGCGCAAATGGCCTTTATCTTCTTGTATGACATGACAGCCTATAGAGAATGCAGTTGACAGTGTTAAGTGTTGAGCAACACTTTTTCAGTTTCTCAGCTTACAGTATGAATGAAAATAATGTTGCTGCTGTTCATGTATTTACAAATTCTGCCGGTTAAACTGTTGTAGGCTAGTGATTTAGATGAGTCAGTCATATGGCGTGGGCTTCCATGCCATTAATTTGGCTCCACAGACACATACTGTACATTTAGATACAGATGCAGCATGATAACTGGAATGGGCTAAAGATTCTTTGGACAACTGTCTCTGCTAATATACGTAGATATCAGACTGATTTGGGGATGGAACAAAGACACTAAAACACAAAGAACACACATTTACAACTTAAAGTGACTCAACAGACATTAAAAATATACAAAGACATTAAAATGGTGAAAACGCCAAACAGCACTAAAACTAAATCACACTCACTACATGCCACACTATAAAAGTATAGTTACACTTATGGGTTCACCAACAATAACGCTACTTTTCCTGGCTGCAGCTAGAAACTCTATGGAAAAGAAATCTATCTAATTTAGTCTGAAGATGTTGAGTGTGTGTTTGTTTAAAACTCATTAGCCCCTGTCATCAGCTATTACGTACTACTTGGTAATTTCCCCAGAGGAATTCACCAACAGCTGCTTATGTTAACAGTTTTCCTTCAGGAACTAGGCTAGTTAATAGAACTTTAAACTGGAATCATATATTTTGTGGTATAGGAAATCTTTATTTGAAGAACTATTTAAATAAGTATATTTTTAAAAATGTATGTAAAGGCCTAATTGCACTAAACTTCCCTTGCTACACCAAAGCATTAAGTCAATGAAGTAGCAGATCATGTCACTGAAATGAATGTATCAATGATATATCATTGTTTTAAAACCAAAATACATATATTTCAACCTGAACTTCTTTATTATGGTTTATTTTTGTATTATTTACTGAGGATTTACCAATACCTAAATATACAAACACGTTAGTGACACACAGCAACCAGTCTCCTGCTGGCTGCCAAAAAAGGTCATAGAGTGCTTGCAGAATTCCCTATTCTCCAAGCTATGAGAGGATCTTCCTCAGATAGGATAATTCCACCCTTTGGGCTTCTTTAATGGCTCCTGCCATATCTGGAGCCTCCCCGCAAATATATAAACGCCCGTCCAGTGCCCTAGCACCCTCATCATTGCTGCTGGTTTATCTGCTGCCTTATCCCTGGTAAATATCTTGTGGCCTAGTCACTATGTGTTGAGTGTGTACTTGAGGCTTAGCCATAATAACTTTAACCTTCTTTCAGCATTAGAGTTTTACCTCATGTCTTTTGTTTTACAGGTGTACAGCATTCCTGAGGGAACCTCTCTTGGTGCTTTTGGACTAGAGGTTGCGTTTGTCAAGCGTAACCATGCCAGGTGGATACAAAGGAGAGTGTGGGGATGAGGTGGACCCCATGCCATTCCTGGCTCCTACAGAGAAGGAGAAGCTGGATGCCGTTAACAAGCCCTACGACATCAAGAAGTCTTGCTGGGTGAAGGACGACAAAGACGCCTTCGTCGCCGGCGAGATCCAGTCCGATGAGGGAGACAAAGTCACCGTCAAGACTGTGAAAAACGCTGTATGTATACTTTATACACTATAATGTTTTTATAGACAGTTTATAAACTGTATACATTTTCAGTTAATGAAAATTACTTACTATATGGAATAAAATTGCATTTGCATTGTTCATCAAACATTTCTATGTTCACTTCACTGTGGGAATTCAAAGCCGACAAAATTAACATTAATATTCTACTTACAATATAATTAAGGTTATGGCCTAAACCCATGATGATATTAGAATAACAAAGAACATGTCTTTGTTCTTAATTTTTTTTTTTTCTTCAGACGGTCAGCATAAAGAAGGATGACCTCCAGCAGATGAATCCACCCAAGTTCTATCAGGCAAACGACATGGCCAATCTGACCTTTCTAAACGAGGCCAGCGTGCTGGAGAATTTGCGCTCCCGATATGTGAACATGAGAATCTATGTAAGTCAATTTAATATTCATTTTATATTAAATATTTTGTAAGCCACATCCATAAATATAACTCATATCCTTAAAAAGCCACCAGGTGATGAACAGGATATTTTTTCCGATTCTGAATTTCTCTCTTTGCCAGACATACTCGGGCTTGTTCTGTGTGACTGTGAACCCTTACAAGTGGCTCCCAATTTATGGAGCCAAGGTGGCCAACATGTATAAGGGGAAGAAACGCAACGAAGTTCCTCCTCATCTCTTCTCCATCTCTGATAATGCTTACCATGACATGTTGATGGGTAAGAAATGGATCATTGCATCACTGTATGTTTAAGATAAACATTGCAGGTTTTACATTGTGCATATCAAACACAGCTTCTTGCAAAGTTATTCGCCAACATACCTTTATGCCTGTGTCCTTTTCATATTTCATGTAAATTCAGAGCAAGAAAACCAGTCTATGCTGATCACGTAAGTATATGATCAATTACGGTCATGACACAATAGTGCCGAAGTAATGGTCCACAGACCATTTGCATTTTAATTATGTTTCAATCTATTCGTAGTGGAGAATCTGGTGCCGGCAAGACTGAAAACACCAAGAAGGTCATCCAGTACTTTGCAAATGTGGGGGCCACTGGGGCCAAGCCAGGAGCGGACTCTAAGGTAATCTTACATTTTAATTTACATTTTTTCCATTTAGCAGCAAAACCTTTAGCAGGAAACCTATACATACGTTTACAAAATTAAGATTATATATAAATTAAGATAAATTATATTATTCACAAATGTACAGTATGGTATATTTTATTTGCAAAAAACAATTTGATAAAAAAAATAGGATAAACTAATATTACCTAATTGTTTATCAGGGCTCCCTGGAGGATCAAATCATCCAGGCTAATCCAGTTCTTGAAGCTTTTGGGAATGCCAAAACCACCAGGAACAACAATTCCTCTCGATTTGTGAGACATCCTTTCTGTAGTTCAGCATTATAAAAGATCATAAGTGATAAGGTTTCATAACTTAAAACTGTAACTCTTCATTTAGGGTAAATTCATCCGAATCCACTTTGGACCAACAGCAAAGCTGGCTGGTGCTGACATTGAGAGTTGTGAGTTCAATGATTGTATTGATTCTGTTGAGTCTATTCACCGCCATGCCAATACTGAATATGTATTCATCTGCTTTAGATCTGCTGGAGAAGTCTCGTGTGATCTCCCAACAAGCTGCGGAACGTGGCTATCACATCTTCTACCAGCTTCTGTCAGGGAAGAAACCTGAACTGCTAGGTGAGTAATTATGGGCAATATCCCTTCACAGGGCTTGGGTAGTGTTCTGATATGTCACAATTTCATGAAACCTATATTATGATTCTCATAATAAAATGTCATATATAGTTTTACTATTTACCATTTTATTTACCACAGTTTTATAGTTTTACTTAAATTAACATATCACTACATTACACAAGTCTTTATTTCAAAGCATGTTAATTACACATTTTAAATGAGAAAAACTCATGTTTTTGCTTTTTTGTTTTAAGAGGCACTTCTGTTGGTGAAAGACCCAAAACAGTATGTGTGGGTCTGTCAAGGGGTCACTGTGGTAGACAACATGGATGACGGTGAAGAGCTTATGCTCACTGATGTAAGTCTCTCTCCAGCTTGCCTTAGTCAAGCTCTCTGAATGCATGGTGCTTGCACATTTAAGTATAAGTATAAGTATATATACTTTTTTTGATCCCGTGAGGGAAATTTGGTCTCTGCATTTAACCCAATCGGTGAATTAGTGAAACACAAACAGCACACAGTGTACACACAGTGAGGTGAAGCACACACTAATCCCGGCGCAGTGAGCTGCCTGCTATAACGGCGGCGCTCGGGGAGCAGTGAGGGGTTAGGTGCCTTGCTCAAGGGCACTTCAGCCGCGGCCCACTGGTCAGGGCTCAAACCGGCAACCCTCCGGTTACAAGTCCAGAGTGCTAACCAGTGGGCCACGGCTGCCCACAAACATGCCATTTTACATGAATGTTCAGTCAAAGAGATAAGTTTTCTTTTTCTCATTCTAATTCAAAAGGTTGCCTTTGATGTTCTCGGCTTTACTCTTGAGGAGAAAATGGGCATCTATAAGCTGACAGGTGCCATAATGCATTTCGGCAACATGAAATTCAAGCAGAAGCCGAGGGAGGAGCAGGCTGACGTTGATTCCACTGAGGGTGTGTGTTTACATCAGACAGCTGAAGCAGAAAATGACACTGTCGGTTTTTATCATCTGTGTCTTGTGTGACTGACTGTGTTCTATTCTCATCCAACACACAGTGGCTGACAAAGTTGCCCACCTCATGGGGATCCAATCTGGGGACCTCCAGAAGGGAATCACCAGGCCACGAGTCAAAGTTGGAAATGAGTTTGTGACCAAAGGTCAAAACCAGGACCAATGTGTCTACTCCATCGGGGCATTGGCTAAAGCCATCTACGACAGAATGTTCAAGTGGATGGTGCTCAGAATCAACAGGACCCTGGACACCAAAATGCAGCGCCAGTTTTTCATTGGTGTGTTGGACATTGCAGGATTTGAGATCTTTGAGGTAATTTCTATTGATCTTATGATTTATTCATTTACATGTAGTTTTATTTTCATGGTGACTCCTTTATGTCTCGGTTATGAACATGTTTATGTGTATTGGAATGCATAAATACCTTTCTATTGTGTTTTTTTACAGTACAACAGCTTTGAGCAGCTATGCATCAACTTCACCAACGAGAAACTGCAACAGTTTTTCAACCACCACATGTTCGTCCTGGAACAGGAAGAGTACAAGAAAGAGGGCATAGACTGGGTCTTCATTGATTTTGGCCTGGATCTGCAAGCTTGCATCGAGCTTTTAGAGAAGGTAAAGCCTACACCATCGCAGGGTTTCTGAAGGTCATTTTCTAGGTCACTGTAAAAGGAAAAGAAGTTTTGATGTTGTGTCATGGCTTTCTCATTACAGCCAATGGGAATCTTCTCCATTCTGGAGGAGCAGTGTGTATTCCCTAAAGCCACTGATGCCACGTTTAAGGCTGCCCTGTATGACAATCATCTGGGCAAATCAAGCAACTTCCTCAAGCCAAAAGGGGGGAAGAAGGGTCCTGAGGCTCATTTTGAGCTGGTGCATTACGCTGGCACTGTGAGTTTCTGTTTTTTTTTTTATCATATAACTGTAATTCTGCATTTGTCATAATTTTGCAAAAACAAAACACCTATTTTTTTAGATAATCTCAAACATTTTTTAATTTGCTAAACTTTAAAAGCTTTTGATCTAACACTACTTGACTGAGACGGAGTCAGCTAATGAAGCAAGGTCTCCATGGAGGAGACCCTATATTACAGAAGTGACATTACCCAATAACCCTTGAAGCTCATTTGAAAGTCAAGGCTGTTTGCTGCTTTTCAGGTGGGCTACAACATTGCAGGTTGGCTGGAGAAGAACAAGGACCCTCTGAATGAGACAGTGGTGGGCCTGTTCCAGAAGTCCTCCATGCCCCTGCTGGCCATTCTCTTCAAAGAAGAGGAGGTAGCAGCGGGAGTTAAAAAGCAACAGAAGAAGGGTTCCTCCTTCATGACTGTGTCCAATTTCTACAGAGTGAGCTTCAATGTGTTTTAAACAGTGGTATCTGTTTCCTGCATAGACACTGGGTCAGATCAAGCTACTGTATCCTCATTTGAACATTAGTTAAACACAACTTAACTATTATCCACAGCATGTTATGGTAGGCTAAATGAATGCACAGATGTTTAAGAGCTCATCTGCACCATGGTGAAGCCTTCCCAATGTTGCCATTGCCAGTGCAACAGTGTACGTGTGTACACAGTGTACAAAACTGTCATATTTCATCAGATAATTTCATGACTCCCAAACAGGAACAACTGAACAAGTTGATGACCACACTGAGAAGCACTGCTCCCCATTTTGTCCGCTGCATCGTTCCCAATGAGTTCAAACAATCTGGTAAGAGCATTAGTCTAATATATCCTCATGTGTGAAAAGTATTTATTCATTATTTGTAGTTGAGCCAGTTGGGTCATTTGTACGTATTTCATCTACCCAGGTGTGTGTGATAGCTTCCTGATCTTGCACCAGCTGGCCTGCAATGGTGTCCTTGAGGGAATTCGTATTTGCAGAAAAGGCTTCCCGAACAGGCTCCAGTATCCTGAGTTCAAACAGAGGTTTATAGTGCTCTTAAACTCTATACACTATGTGGATGGCACATTGCAATATCAAAGAGGCTATATTAAAGTGCTGCATTAGTCAGCAACAAAATAATCTCTTTATCTGACCTTTTTCAGATACTACATCCTGAACCCCAACGTAATCCCAAAGGGATTTGTTGACAACAAAAAAGCCTCAGAACTAATTCTATCCTCAACTGGTTTAGATAACATGGAGTACAGAATTGGACACACCAAGGTACACCCAGCAACTATACAGGCCACTGTTGAGAAATGTGAAAGGTTACAGTGCTGCTACACTTATATGAGGCCATCGTACATTATTGTGCATCGTCTAACGTGTTGCAGGTGTTCTTCCGTGCTGGAGTCCTTGCTAAACTTGAGGACATGCGTGATGAACGCCTGGCAAAGATCATCACCATGCTGCAGGGTCGTCTCAGAGGAACCCTCATGAGAATTGAATTCAAGAAGATGCTTGACAGAAGGTGTGTGAATAAAGAAAGCATGCAATGTTTCTAACTGAAATACACTCAACATTTAGCTGCCGAGTAGTCCTACTGTAGATGTGTCATTAAACTTTTCCCCCCTCTTTGGCTTGATTTCAGAATTGCGCTCATTGCAATTCAGCGGAATGTGAGAAAGTTCCTCCAGCTGCGATACTGGGGTTGGTGGAAACTCTATACAAAGGTACACCTAATTTGTTTGGCAATTATAAAACCAGAGCACCAGTCTGCAAGACAAACTGAGATGTCACTTCTTCATGACCTCCTCCTCTTCTCCTCTAGGTGAAGCCTTTGCTCCAGGTGGCTCGTCAGGAGGACGTTATGAAGGCCAAAGAGGAAGAGTTGCGAAGTGCTCTTGAGAAGACAGCAGAGATGTTGGAAAAGATCAAAGATCTTGAAGGGAAACTGGCCACTCTCTCCCAAGAGAAGAATGACCTGGCTATGGCACTGGCTGCTGTAAGCCAGCACTGATACATGACACACACACACAACTTACCAAAACTTTAACTTTTAACAGTATCAGAAACAGTATAATTTAATTTGCTCAGATGAGTTACTTTCTAGAAGGGTGATGTTTCAACTTTAAGTCAACTCATGATGAAAAATGATGTCCATTTTGATTTTTGAACATATAGGAGCAAGATAATACCAGTGATGCAGAGGAACGCTGTGGTCAGCTGATGAAGCAGAAGGTTTCCATGGAGGAGCAAATCCAGGATATGAAAGAAAGGCTGGAGGAGGAGGAGAGTACTGCCACCCAACTGAGTGCTCAGAAGCGCAAGGTGGAGACAGAGCTCGTTGACCTTAAACGAGATCTGGAGAGCCTGGAATCAACTTTGGCCAAGTCAGAGAAGGAGAGACAGGTGAGAGATGACAACTGTGAGTAAAAAAAAAAAAAACATAACTGTGTTTACTGGTGTTTTTCACTAGGGTGAAAAGACTAAGTCTACATTGATGCTGAAGGACAGATATCAAAAACGTTATGAAATCAAGCAAATTTTATTTGATTTATGAGTCTAAAATGTAGAAATTTTATCTTCAGAATTTCTTCCTCAGAATTATAGTGGCGATTCACTTATTCAGAAGTTGTTATTCACTGTTTTAGGCTCTGGACAATAAAGTGCGAGGACTAAGTGGGGATCTTAGTCAGAGGGAGGACGCCATTGCCAAGCTAAACAAGGAGAGGAAAGCCCTCGAGGAACTTCAGCAGGTAAAAGAGTAAAATAAAACACTTTTATATCTTCAAACAGATGCTGGCAAGAAAAACATGGATCAAATCATTAAGTGTGTTACAAAGTTATTAATGTTTTTTAAAACATCTGCCAGACCTTTTTGTGCTATTAATTTGCAAACTGAGAAGAGTTTTTATCCTTGATGAAATCCTATGATATAATTCTGACAGAAAACTCTGGATGACCTTCAAACTGAGGAGGATAGAGTCAACAGCCTGACTAAAACCAATAGCAAGCTCACCACCGAAGTGCATGAGGTAGGAAATCCTAGAAATTGCATTTTGCATGGGTGTTTAATAGTATAGACATAGATGGGTGGCAATGGAATCTCTGAAGCTAAAATGTTCTACCTGTTTAGCTGGAAGACAACTGGGAACAGGAGAAGAAAATCCGTGCAGAGGTAGAGAAAGCCCGACGCAAAGCAGAGGGTGATCTCAAAATGACCATTGAGAACCTCAATGAAATGGAGCGAGCTAAGATTGATCTTGAGGAGGTTATCAAAAAGTATGTGGACCATTTCCTGCATGTCCTTCTAGAGCTACTGTATATCAAAGCAGTAATTAATTACCAATGACCTAAATCAGACAACATGATAGGGCTCAGTAACTCAGTGTCTTCTTAACCTTTTAGGAGGGACTTTGAGATAAACAATATGAATGCTAAACTGGAGGATGAGCAGTCTCTAAGCACCACTTTACATCGGAAGCTCAAAGAGCACCAGGTAATAGAAAAAGAATCTGTAATATGAATATGAAAAGCTGCATTTAGTGTATTTATCCCAACTGACACATCATATTATTGACAGGCTCGTATTGAGGAGCTTGAAGAGGAGCTTGAGGCTGAGCGGGCCATAAGAGCCAAGGTAGATAAGTAGTCATTTCATTTCTTTTCTTTTCCTCAGCTTTATTTAAGTTTGTTATTCAGATACTAATTAGACTTTTTCTTGGTCTTCAGGTAGAGAAACAGCGAATCGATCTGTCTCGAGATCTGGAGGATCTTGGGGACAGACTGGAGGAAGCTGGAGGAGCAACGGTTGCTCAGGTACCTCACCAACACACTGACTTCAGCTATATCAAGCAATCTGACTTTGCCAAAACTATATGCTTGATGTTCTTATTGCCTCTTAGATTGAGCAAAACAGGAAGCGTGAGGCTGAGCTCCTGAAACTCAGAAGGGAACTGGAGGAGGCTTCACTGCAGTCTGAAGCCACTGCTTCAGCTCTCCGCAAGAAACACTCCGATTCGATGGCTGAGCTGGGAGAGCACGTAGAGAATCTACAGAGGGTCCGCATCAAGCTGGAGAAGGACAAGCAGGTCATGAAGGCAGAGATTGATGATCTCAACGCCACAATTGAGTCTGTCCAGAAAGCTAAGGTAAGGGTACTACCCTGATAAAACAGAATTTTTCTGAAGGGTACAGTAAGTACAGCTGAAAGTCTTCAAGCTAAGCTTTGAACTGATTTTTTTCCATATGCATTGCAGATGAACTCTGATGGCCATGTCCGTAAATTGGAAGACAACCTCGCTGAAGCTAATGCAAGGCTAGCAAACATGGAGAAAAACCAGGCAGAGCTGAATGCCTTCAAGATCCGTTTGTCAGGTAAAACCTGACACTGACATTTTCAAAATACAAAACATTCCTTGTTCTGATTTCTTAACTCAGTATCATCTGCTTCATTCTGCAGCGGAGAACAGTGATCTGAGTCGTGATCTAGATGAGTCACAAAGTAAGCTCAGCCAGATCACACGTCTGAGGTCAACACTGATCAATCAGGTTGATGAGCTCAAGAGGCAACTGGATGAAGAGTCAAAGGTAAAAACAATAAAGCCTTTTCTCTAGGTCAGACCAGGTACAAGAAATTAATCTTGGCTTACCTACTGCTTTCTATGTCACTCTGATCGCATGTCACTCTATGTCACCCCCAGGCTCGAAGTGCAGCTGTTGTGGGATTGGCCAATGCTCGCCATGACTTGGACCTGCTCAAAGAGCAGCTAGAGGAAGAGCAGGAGGGCAAATCCGAGATGCAGCGTCTCATTTCTAAGCTCAATGCTGATGTCACCACTTGGAGGACTAAGTATGAAACTGATGCCATTCACAAAACGGAGGAGCTAGAGGAAACAAAGTGAGTTCAATAGCGTCAAATATGTGCATAAGGAAACACACAAATATTACATACTTTTATTTATTGGACTCTTTAAACGTGGTCAGCATTGCAGTAAGCACGCCGTTTCAACATTTGATTGATTGAAAGTAGTGGTAGTGGCAGAAACTTCCTGTCTTACAAGTTGTTCGATAGCCAGTATTTCCACAAGTAACTGCTACCTACGATTTATGGCCGATCGTTCCTTCACACAGACGCAAGCTGGCCATCCGTCTGCAGGAGGCTGAGGAGTCTGCGGAAGGAGCCCAGGCCCGGGCTGCCAGTCTGGAGAAGGTCAAGCAGAGGCTGCAGGGAGAGGTGGAGGATCTCACTATCGACCTCGAGAAGGTACAGCTTACATTTTAAACAGTCAGGGTCAGAAAATAAAATCTTCCCAAATCCACATTCAAAGCCATCTTGAGGTGATCGGTGATATGAGGTAGAATGAATTATAACATTAGATGGAAAATAAATAAGATTTATTACATGGGACATAAATAATGCATGCTGTTCATCTCTCGGCTTTGGAGGACCAAACTCTGATAGCCATCTTCTATCAATGCTTCATTAATTGCACTGCTCCCTTGAAACCACTACTAAGATCTTATTGTCTCTCCTGGTCCCATGCAGTCCAATGCAGCTGCAGCTGCACTTGACAAGAAGCAGCGCACCTTTGACAAGATGATTGCCGAGTGGAGCCAGAAGTGTGAGGAGCTTCAGCTGGAGCTGGACACGTCACAGAAGGAGTGCCGCTCCTACATGACTGAGGTGTACAAGCTCAAGACTGCCTACGAGGAGTCCCTCGATCATCTGGAGACTGTGAAGAAGGACAACAAGACCCTCACAGGTGACCCTCACAGGACATTTTCACATGCTATAGGAACATGACAACATACAAATGGTGATTAAGTGGAGGTTTGTTATTTTGTCTGTTCTGTAACAAATTCTAAATTGATGCACAGAGGAGATCAAAGATCTCGTGGACCAGCTTGGTGAAGGTGGGAAGAGTGTCCATGAGCTGCAGAAGGCCAGAAAGAAACTTGAGGTTGAGAAGGACGAACTGCAGATGGCTCTGGAGGAGGCTGAAACCGCTCTGGAAGTAAGTGGCGGCTGCCAGTCAGGCTTGAAAAGACCTCATGTTACATTTTTACTAGTTGGAAAAATACACATTTCCAGACCGATTTTCATAAATCAAAAGTTATTGCTCTTGGCATGTCATTCAATGAGGTAGACGGCTCGTGCGAACTTGCTGTTTTTTGCCCCAAGGTTGAAGAGGGGAAGTTGGTCCGTGTCCAGCTGGAACTGGCTCAGGTCAAAGCAGATATTGATCGCCGAATCCATGAGAAGGAGGAAGAGTTTGAAATTACAAGGTTAAAATGATAATACACTTATACATATTTGGTCAACCCCAGATACACACACAGACACAGACACAGACACACACACACACTGTTCTTCAAATCTGCACAAACTTGTACAAACAGTTTCCATATAATGCTCAACAGGTTTTCAGAAAAAGTCTGCTGGATATTTTTACACTTAATTTGCATTGAATTTGTTTCTCAGGAAGAACCACCAGCGTACGGTGGAATCCCTTCAAGCCAGCCTTGAGGCAGAGGCCAAAGGTCGTGCCGAGGCTCTGAGGATGAAAAAGAAAATGGAGACCGATCTCAATGAGATGGAGATCCAACTGGACCATGCCAATAAGAACAACAGCGAGCTGGTCAAAACCCTCAAGAAACTGCAGCAGCAGATCAAAGTGGGCCTAAAAAAACTCAACACAAATCCAACTAATCTTACACTTTTGTAGACTAACGTATGTCTCAAAACAATTAGCACACAAACGATGTGAGGCAAACAATGAACCCTCTGGTGACAAATCTATCACCTTGCTCTTGCTGGTACCATTCTGACTGAGCTTTACACACATAATGACAGATATGTGATTTTAGACACTGAATAAATCCCTGTCTGATGCGCCTTGTGGTCCCTCTCTGCCCCTGACAGGAGATGCAGATGCAGATGGATGAGGATGCCCGTCACCATGAGGAGCTGCGGGAGCAGTACACGCTGCAGGAGCGCCGCCTCAGCCTGCTCCATACCGAGATGGAGGAGATCCGCAGCGGACTGGAGGCCTCCGAGCGTTCCCGCAAAAACATGGAGCAGGAGTTGATCGAGGTCACTGAGCGTCACAATGAGCTCCATGTCCAGGTGAAAAAAGAGAGGGCAGCTGGAGTTTGTTCAATACCCAGCTGATAACTAAAGACTAGTTGTCTGTTAAAGAAGTTGAACTGCACAATCAACAAAGCATATTTTTTTCCAATCAGAACCAAAGTCTGATCGTCATAAAGCGCAAAATGGAATCTGACATGACTCGAATCATGAATGAAAACGAGGAACTGATCAGCGAATTCCGTGCAGCTGATGAGAGAGCCAAGAAAGCAATCACTGATGTGAGTACTTGCCCATTTTAATCCCACTATTACTTCTGACAGTATTATTATACTTAACAATATTATTGTTAAAATTAAACAATATAATCATTAACTAATTAAACCTGTAATACCTAATGTCTTATAGGCCTCACGTATGGCAGAGGAACTCCGCCAAGAGCATGACCATGCCGCACATTTGGAAAAAATCAAGAAGAACAATGAGATCACCATCAAAGAACTGCTACTTAAGGTTGAGGAGGCAGAGCAGATTGCCTTGAAGGCTGGAAAAAGGACTATCCAAAAACTGGAGATCAGGGTCTGCATTATATTCACTTCTTTTTGCTTCTGTTATTTTATTTTCTCACATTCTGTTTCCTTCACTCACATACAAGCCTTCTTTCACTCCCACACAAACACAAAAACACAAATTTACATATACAAAAAATGGCCAGCAACACAAACCTCTGACAATGAGGTACTCTTGTGTGTTCCTAGATCCGAGAGGTGGAGACAGAGCTGGATGGCGAGCAGAAACGGCATGTTGAGACAGTGAAGGTCCTGCGTAAGAATGAGCGTCGTCTGAAGGAGCTGGTCTTCCAGACTGAGGAGGACCACAAGACCAATGAGCGCATGCAGGAGCTTGTGGAGAAACTCCAGAACAAGCTCAAGTGTTACAAGAGGCAGATAGAGGAGGCTGTGAGTGTACAACCTCATTTATATAATAGCAGCAAATGTAATTTCAACAAATGAAAACACTGATAATGGGTTTACCAGTTACCTTAGATAAAAAGAAAAATCCAACTGAATCAAATCAGTGAAAATAGGATTAACATTATGTTGTACTTACCTGTGCTTTATTAGGAGGAGCAAGCCAATTCCAGTCTGTCCAAATACAGGAAGACTGTGCATGAGCTTGATGATGCAGAGGAGAGGGCTGGCAATGCAGAGATGGCCCTGAACAAGCTGCGCACCAGGAATCGTGCTTCAGTAGGAAAGGGCTTCACCTCTGTGGAGATCGTTCAGGTCACCAAATCCTCCTCTAAAGGCTCTTCTGAAGAGTAGACCCTCTAGCCAAACAGCTGGTGAGTACTTTCCTCTCAGTTCAGCTCTCTGTCATATAAGTTCATAATTAGAGGCTGGATTGGCACAGACAGCAATCAAGAAATGTAATTGTGATATACATTTTCATTCATTGTCATTCTTCTCTTCTAGGGTGACATACCCTCCGAGCCACTCATTTCCTATTTGGAGTTGACTGAAACAAGCTCAAGAATGTTTGGCCCTTAATGGAACCAAATGTCTTAAACTTCACTAAATAGTCTTAAAATGTGAGTGGGGATATGGTATTGTCATTTTTGTGCAAAGCATGTTATGCAAGCTTCTTTTACTTTGTATGTTGTTTTTGTGATTTGTGAGTGCTTCTGTTTTTGTTTGAACAAGCTCTGTTAAAGTCATTTCAAATTTGGGGAATGATGGAAGGAAAGCTGCACTCTCGTGTCAAGGATGGAGAGTACACCACTGTATGTCACCCAGATGTTATAAGCCTACACTTAGATCCAATAGTCTTAATAAAGCTTGAGCAATTCAATTGTGTGTTCATTCATTCATATTCTTCAAAATAAGCAGTAGTAGCCTGATGTAGGCCCTAGCTCAATTCTTGTGGGGGGTTGAATTCGGGCTGGCTTCCAGGCTAGGCTTAGCCTATTTCCACTGAAATTAAAAAAAGGTGTCTACTGTCTGTTACTTTCAGCATTGACATATGCTGTAGGCTATTAGCCAGAAACTGGAGTAGACAATGGTGGAATAGTGTAAGAATTTAGACAGGTTATATTTCTATTCTAAACAAATCTGCAATATGTTAATTAGCCTAAGCCTTCTGTCATGAAGACAATACAAACCAAGGTTCCTGGCAAATAAAAAATAGGCCTACAAGATTTTATAAACAATCTACATGCTATTAAAGGAGAATTCCGGTGTGATATTGACCTAAAGTGTGTTGAAACATGATACCGAGTGTGAACGTATGTCTCATAGCCCATCTCGGCTTGTCCCCTGCACTCCAAAATCTGGCGCTAGTTAGCCGATGCTACCAACAGCTTTTTCAATGGTGGTGCTTCGGCATCGGGCTAGCCATGCAAATAAATCACTGTTTTACACCATTTACGAGGCTCAGTGTATCTCCACACTTCATTGGTAGACTTCCGAGGGCCCTGACATTTAAAACGAGACATTGAGAACTTTGAAAAAGCACTGGTAGTTTACTTACAAGACGATTTATACAGACAGTCTCTTCACAAAGTTTAGCGTTTGCAGCCATCTTGAATTTAGTCACGATAAGTCGAGCGAAGAGTAAGAATGAACAGGTATGATAAGGGATCAGATTCCAAAAATAATTCTGTGGAAATGCATGGATTCCAGTTGCTGCTACTGGAAGAAACTGGAATCCATGCATTTCCACAGAATTATTTCAGAAAGGCTAGGCAATCAAGGACATGGGTAGATGGAGGAGAAATCAAAAAATAATAAATAAAAAGTTCTATGGAGATGTGCAAAAGTTGGATAAAGTCAGATATGTGTGTGTATGTGTGTGTGTGTGTTTTGACGTGTGATGAAATAAGAAAATAAATAAAAGGTCTATAGCATAGGGTGAGGGATGTAAAAGTGCTAAAAGTCTTGTAGGTGTGTGTGTGTGTGTGGGGGGGGTCATGAGTGCTGAAGAGTGAATGTGTGCAAAGTCAGTATAGTGTGAGTTCAGAGTTCGGATGGCCTGGGGATAAAAACTTCTCCTGAGTCTCTCAGTTCTGGCTTTGTGACTACATAGGCGTCTTCTTGATTTCAGCGGTAGGAATAATCCATTATTAGGATGAGAAGAGTCCTTCAGAATCTTTTGGGCTCTTAGGAGTACTCTTCTGGAATAGATATCTTGTAGAGCAGGGAGTTGAGTTCTTATAGTATGTTCAGTTGAGCGCACTACTCTCTGCAGAGTACTACAATCTCTAACTGTGGAGTTCCCATACCAGGTGATGATGCTACCAGTTCGAACACTCTCAACCACTGAAGTGTAGAAGGCCTTCATGATGGATGTAGAAACTTTGAATTTCCTTAGCTGACGAAGGAAGTAGAGTCATTGTCTGGACTTCTTCAGAACATATTGAGTGTTAACAGTCAATAAGCGCTTTCAGACATACGTGTAAGACCGGAGGTTCTGCCGATGTTAAACGGTGGGGCCGTATATCTGAACGACATAACCGGTCATGTGGAAGTCCGAATTCATCCGGTGTTTATACTACTCCCCCCCTAGTATTTCCTCCGGACATTATGTAAATGTGCTGTGTCTGAACGAGGAGTAGAACATGCGGTTAAAATTCACACCTAGTGAGAGGGCGTGTTGGTGACGTTTCTTTTGTGCGTCCATGTGGTTAGATCTGACTTAAATGCCAGTGTTATGATGGAGTGGCATAGTGCTGTCCAGAAAATCTCCGACCTGGAAAGATGCAGACATCACGGAGCTACTGTCCATGAGGGCATACAACATTTTGATAGAACACCTGAAGGGAACGTTAGAGACAGGTTAGCCTACAACTGCATGACAAGGACAAACAAATTCAGAACACTGAATCATCATAAGCGGAAGGCGCTGAAAAGGCAGTAGCCTACAGCGACGTCGTTGACGACAATAACAGGAGTATTTAATAAATTGTTAGCCAGCACGGTTTTCTGTTCATTGATAGCCTTCATGACCTGCTGAGCTCGCTGATATTTGCTGAGCATATATGCCTAGAGAAAATTAAAACGAAGAAAACCCAACTTTGTTCCAAGCTCCTTACGTAAATGTGACACATGGGGAGAGGATGCTTTTGGAAAAAATAAAAAACGAACAACTTCACTGTTATTAATGTTAGTATTTTGTTTGTTGCTTAAAAACGTTGTATGATCTTGAAGTCTTGAGTTAGCCTACTGAATTGGCTGGTAGCCTACCATAAAGTTTGTGCATGCTCTCTCTCTCCAACGCAAACCAGATTTGGGGTTCTATAGCTAATTCTGGTACATAACGTTGAAAACAGATAAATGTGTTTATTTGAAGCACACATACAAATACTGAAGGCTAGGTCAATTTCAAGTGCACACTTACGTGACTAGCCTACTTCAAGTATTAGCCTATGCACAATAGATTTCTCTTCTTTAGCCTAGATAATGCATAGGCTACATTTTGTAAACAAAAAGCAACTGTGACAGGCAGCGGCCGCATATATTCTGAGTCATTTCTCGCATCTTGTGAACTCTACAAGCCCCCACCCCTCACTCGACAACCACACGGAGATTCTGTAATGTGCATGTATGTCGTTCACACATACGTCCGTATAAGGTCAGTATTAGGTCCGCAGGTTAGCATCATATCTGAATCATCCGAAGGGTAGGACCTCCGTTTGACAAACCTCCGCATATACTCCGGAGGTTATATCTGAAAGCGCTTCATGTTAGGTCTTCAGTAATGTGGACACCAAGGTATTTAAAACTTGTGACTCTCTCTACAGGTTGCCCGCTGATCATTAGTGGGGTGTAACTGTAGTTCTGCTGCTGCCTTCTGTAATCCACTACCATTTCCTTGGTTTTATTGATATTCAGTGTCAAGCTGTTAGATTGGGAGGGATGAGCAGATAATGTTTTTCACAAGCTTCTCAAAACACTTCATCACTGTAGACGTCAGGGCTACTGGGCGGTAGTCATTCAGACATGATGGACTTTTGTTTTTCGGTACTGGAACAATAACAGACTGCTTGAGGCAAGTAGGAACTGTCTCTTGAGCCAATGATGTGTTAAAGATATAAGTGAACACAGGAGCTAACTGAGCAGCGCAGGATTTCAAAACCCTGTTAGAAATTCCATCCGGTCCAGCAGCTTTTCTACAATTAACCCTCCTAAAGGCATTGCTCACATCGACCTCAGAGACACAGAAAGGTGCATCCTCATTTGCTTCACATGCTGCAGCTAGTGCAAGATAGTCTGTGTTTTTCATGTCAAAGCGAGCATAAAAAGCATTAAGTTCATCAGGGAGGGCTTTTCTCACATTCATCATAGGAGGGACTTTCTTTCAAAGCCAGTGATGGTTCGGAGTCCTTTCCACACTCGTGCTGGATCACCCTCCAAGAAATCAGCTTCAACTCTGTCCCTATAGCGCCGCTTAGCATCTTTAATAGCTCTACGTAAACTATAAGATGCTGCTTTGTAATCAGTCATATCCCCTGAAATAAAGTCAAAGTCAAAGTCAAAGTCAGCTTTATTGTCAATTTCTTCACATGTTCCAGACATACAAAGAGATCGAAATTACGTTTCTCACTATCCCACGGTGAAGACAAGACATATTTGACCAATTTTAAGTCCACAGACAAACATAACATTCAAGTAAACAAAAAAGTAAGTAAATAAGTAAATAAGAGGGCACATATAATAATAATGAAAAAATAAGAGCAGCAAAATTTTGTTGAAATTGTGCATAGACAGTCAATAAAATACTAGTGCAAATACTGTAAAATACTATAAAATACTGTTTGACCTAAGTAATAAAGAAAGTGGCATAGTGGTGCAAGTTATGTAAGAGCAGCAGAAGTGTTGTGTTTTCAGGACAACAACACCAAGTTGTAAAGTGTACAAGTGTGCAAGTGTTCAAGTGTGCAGGTGGAGTAGTGCAGGCGGCCATTGTGGGTCCAATGTCCAGGATGTTATGTAGCTGAGGGTGGATGGGGGAGAGGAGGGAGAGAGTTCAGCATCCTTACAGCTTGGTGTATGAAGCTGTTAGTGAGTAATAAGCCCAGCATTATAAGTCATGGTGCGTGTCTTTAATGCCGTTCTCACTTCTCTATCCACCCATGGCTTCTGGTTAGGGAAGCTTCGGATCTTTACAGTTGGGATGATGGAATCAGTTAGCATATTGATGTAACTCAATGATACTTCCATAAACTCATTGATGTCAGCAGAGTTCGTCTTGAACATCTCCCAGTCAGCGTTGCTAAGGGCGTCCTGTAGCCTGGCTTCCGATTAGTTAGCTAGCTCGGTTCACATGACTAATTAAATTATTCATATCATGTCCTAAAGAATGATTCATTGGTATCATACATGATTATAGACAATAATACTGTGAACACAATTATGTTTATCTGTTCTTATTGCTTATTAAGAGAGAAAGTTTATTTAGTGACGTAAGGTGACACTCCCACTTATGCAGACCGGAACTGTCCCGTTTTGCTCCCATAGTAACGAATTACGTTGCTCTATCTTGCTAGTAATCAAGGATCTTTGGTATCATGTTTCAACACACTTTAGGTCAATATCACACCGGAATTCTCCTTTAACCCTTAAAGGAGTACCGTCACACCGGTGTGACGGGAATGTAGGGAAATTAACATTCTAAAGAATATCTGGGTTCATTGAATTCAACATAGAATTTTAGAACCTTCAATTGTTGCGGAACTTAGAATGTTCAAAAACCTACACCTTTAAGGGTTAATTAGTGGTTTGCACGGACGTCACGTTCTGGCCGGTAACCATGGTAACCCAGCACGTGCGGCCATATTGGCGATACTCAGTGAATGAAGTACAATGGAGTATTATGCACTTTGGATATCTTACGTGATTGTAGCCGTGTCTAAACAACAGAAAAGCTCATCAAAATGCGTCTAAGATGCAAAGGCATATAGGACAGGACTTGTACCACAAGAAAATGCGCGATATTTCGTGAAATTACGGTTTATTGGCAGCGCAGATCCATATGAGTTGGGTGAGGGAGACGAAGTACCAAGTTCAACCACAAGCGCCCCCCTTCCTCTGATAACTTCTGACATTATTCTCCTTTCTCCCTGGTTTTTTAATAACTTTTGGAAGTCGATACCTACACCAGATGTTTTTTCTCAGTCAGACCTATTGGTACAACCTAAAACACGGCAATAATTAACCATTTTCCTTGACGATGTTTGGGATTTACTTCAGTGCCTAATGCTTTCTAATGAGGCGAGTATCTCCAATATGGCGACGTCCAGATCTGATGACACGCTGTGCAAAACCCTAATAGATTGGGAATCAGTGCAACATACCCACCTGATAAATTGGGACTAGGCATGGGCACAGGCCATCGCTAGGCCTAGTGTTTTCGTCTTTTCCGGGCAGAATAGGCTGAATGAGGCTGCTGACAGCCAAACCTGTTGAACAGGCCTGACGGAGAATGAGTATGACAATGGGTGAGGTCTGATATTTGAAGGATCGCTGATAGTAGTTATTTCGCCTAGCTGAGAGGGGCACGCCTTCAACTCGATTTGTACACGCCTGCGCAATGAGTAACGTTACCGGTCAATGCATAGACGTTGCCATTTCCTGGATTCCTTGACAGACCGAAACGTTAGCTAGCTAGCAATCGGAGTGAATTCGTGTCGACTGTCCAGAGTCCGCGAATTCAAGTCCGTCCCCGTTCACCAGAGAAGGAGAAGCTACAGATTTCAGTTGTGTAAAGGTACAGTTTTGATTATGTCTGAATGTAGGAAACCAATGGCTGTGTCATGCCGTTATCAAACAGCAGGGAGCGGGAAAAGCCGGCATTTTGTTGGGACTCGTTTTATTTTGTAGCTTCCAAGCTAAGAAGTTAGCAAGATAATTATAAAACAAAAGGGAAATTTGAATTGTTTAACTATGGATACATGTATTTACAACACTTGATTGTTTCAGTGTGTGTGGTGGATATGTGATAACGGTACTGATGATCCTATTAAAGTGGAGTGATATATGATAAGATAAGCTAACTATGATATGATAGCTAACTTAGCTGACAGGGTTGTGGCAAAACGGCTAATAGTCCTAGCTATGTAGCCACTAGCCAGCTGAGTCAAAATGCGATTCTTATCAGTACTTCATGTTTATAATTGAAATAATAGCATTTCCATTATTTTACATTTGTTGGTCAATTAACAATTAGCTATAATAGCACCCGAAATAACAACCTTCCAGTCAGGCTTTAACGTTAGTGTTTGTAAGATTGCCCCGATTTAAGTGGGTGGTGGTGAAATGGCTCATCCCATATTAGCTAGCTACTAGCCATCTAATCTTGCAAGAATGCTATGCTAGTTGGCTAATAGAAAGCTGCTCATTCGTAGTGGACATTTGATGTGGGAACTTGTACACAATCTATAATCGGTAAATTGGACAATTTGTGGAAGTTCGTTTGCGCCCATGAATGTGCTGTTGATGTTACTCATTCATAGTGTTTCTTATTGTAGCCTGGTTGCTTTATGTTAACGTTAGCCATTGTTAGCGGCCTGATAAAGTATTTGTTGGTTAATTGACTATTTTAGTTGATCTTGGTGGTATTATTTTGCATAGGTTACCTATACAATTATATATAATCAACATTTTGTAACTAAGTTTTGTTTTTAATCCTCACCACAGATCTTTCAGACAGCTGACCATAATGTCGCTTCATCAGTTTCTTTTGGAGCCCATCACATGTCATGCCTGGAATCGGGACAGAAGCCGTAAGTATTTTGTCAAAACCGCAGCTCTCTTTCCCCACTGAATTGTCATCGAAACGGAATCTTTCATGGTAAATATTTATTTTCAGAAATTGCCATCAGTCCGAACAATCACGAAGTCCATATATATAAAAAGAGTGGAAACCAATGGGTCAAAGCCCACGAATTAAAAGAGCACAATGGACACATCACAGGTAATGAAATGTCTTGCCATTTTGAAAATGTACCACTCTTTCTGCTTTGCTGTGTGCGGGTAGTTTTTCTGCTTTGATAGTATTTTGATGTGAACATTTAGTGGATTTGTTAAGAGGAATTGCATGGTGGGATTGGGAGTTTTTCAATGCATGTCATTCTCAAATTATCCTCAGGCATTGATTGGGCCCCTAAAAGTGACCGGATTGTGACCTGTGGAGCGGATCGCAATGCATACGTGTGGAGCCAGAAAGATGGCGTTTGGAAGCCCACTCTTGTCATTCTCAGGATCAACCGTGCTGCCACCTTTGTCAAGTGGTCTCCCTTGGAGAACAAATTTGCTGTCGGCAGTGGAGCTCGCCTCATATCTGTTTGCTACTTTGAGTCTGAAAATGACTGGTACGTTGTGGAACTTGCATTCATTTCCCTTTTAAGCTGTAGAATTCAGGCTGAAGTGATGCAACCATGTGTTCTTTTGTCACTTGTTTTGGTTGGATGAAATTTATCTTTGCATATCTTTCAGGTGGGTGAGTAAGCACATCAAGAAGCCTATCCGCTCCACTGTCCTCAGCCTAGACTGGCATCCAAACAATGTGCTTCTGGCAGCAGGATCATGTGACTTCAAGTGCAGGTAATACGTCTTTATATAGTTCTTTTTTGTGACCAGATGGCTGAAAAAATAGGTTAGGTTAGAAATACCTACCTAAAAGGCAGTAGGAAAAAATATTTGTAAATAATGGTACATTTACATTCATTTAGCAGACGTTTTTATCCAAAGCAACTGTACGTGGTGGTGATGAATGTTTTATTTTCATAGGGTATTCTCTGCGTACATAAAGGAAGTAGATGAGAAACCTGCTCCAACACCGTGGGGGTCCAAGATGCCTTTTGGGCAGGTGATGGCAGAGTTTGGTGGCATGGGCAGTGGAGGATGGGTCCACAGTGTAAGCTTTTCTGCCAGTGGAAACAGACTGGCCTGGGTGAGCCACGACAGCACTGTGACGGTGGTGGACCCAACCAAAAGCTCAACGTGAGTGTAACACGGAGGCATGTTTGGTCAATCCAAAGATTATACATAGGCAGAGCAGGATACTTTGTCGTAGTTCATGTCTATGGGTGCGAAATAGGGATAGATTCCTGTCTGCATAAAGAGGCGTGTCGTTGACGTATTGATGGCGTTCCACCGGTCAGACAGCTAGCAACCGGCCAACAGCAGCAGATTAAATAACAGGTGCACACCTGATATAAGGTCGAATTTCTCCAGACTGGAATGCTCAAAAATGCTAAAAATGTACATGATATGGTCAGAAGGGTTTGAGGATCATGAAACCTTGCCCCCAAATCCTCCTGATGAAGTATCTTGCTCCGCCTATGTATAATCTTTGGTAAATCCATGAGGTGGAAAAGTCTGGCTTCAGAAAATAAAAGTCCTACCATGTATTGGTTCTACCTGTGCAGTTAATACAGGTGATCTCACTAATTAGCTAATCTACCTGGCTGAAGAGTTGAAACAAGTCCCCCCACTCAGCGGCCATCTTGGTGACGTGTTTCGGGCAGTTATTGGGAAGCTGTTTTCCTATTCAAATGATTAGGGAAGCATACCTAAGTGAGGTCATATTCACCTAAAGGTAAATTTGAAATCTGAATTGTATGATATTAATTTTTCCCCCGCAAATCACCAAAATAAGGCCAAAAATGCCAAAAATGTGGTTGGTTACTTACAATAAAAGAAGAGGCAGGATGTGTGCAGACAATAACTGCCATGTTTGCGTTACGAACTAACCCCATACATTTGGAAGATTTTGAGTGCTGTGTCTCCTCATAAGGAAGTCTCTGGTTGAAGTAGGATCAGCTGGTGTAAGTGAAGGATTGGCACAGATATGTGGTAGAACTTTTGCTCTCTGAATCTGGACTTTTCCGCCTCTGGTAAATCTACAGACCAAAATGTCATGACGTTAATACTGTTGTCCAAGTGATGGAATACTCTCAGCCATTTGACAATGAGTCACACACGATATGAATGGCATGCTGTGTAAGTGAATTGTATTTGTATTTGTTATAAGGACTAAGTTAAAATTCACTGTGTATTTGCAGTGTCCATTATAATAATGCAACATTTTATGTCTATACATTACACACAAAGGGTACTTTATCTGAATGTTAATATTGAACATGTAATCGTTTGTTACTGGTAGTATTATGATGTGGTATTGCAGCGTAGTGACTCCCCAGGAATGCTATTTAATGCTTCTCTGTAATGTAAAATATTTCCTCCAGACCAAGCCAACTGAAGACAGAATTCCTTGCACTTCTAAGTGTGATATTCATTTCTGAGAACAACATTGTGGCAGCAGTAAGTGATCACTTTTAACGAGGGCTGTCAAAATAACTGATTAATTTCGATTAATTAATTTGAGAAAAAATAACTGATTAAAAAAAAATGAGTGCAGATTAATCGATTCCATATGACCTTTGACCCCCGAGCCGTTCTAGTCTGTAACCATTAGACTGTAAAGTGAAGGAGAGAGAAGAAAATTTTACTTTTAAAAAACGGCCTGATGGTGTTGATAAAAATAAAGTGTTGAAAATGAAGTCCTCTGCAATGTCTGCAGCAAGGAATTTGCATATCACCGGAGTTCATCAACTCTATAGTCGCACATCAATGCAAAGAAATAATTGTTGCCATTGAGGGGAGTGTTATTTATTTATTTTCATTGTGTCATAGGTTATATCTGTGGCCTGATGCCTTGTATGTGAAAAAAAAAAAACCTATTCCCGAAGTACTTTTGAATTTATTTCCTCAGCATATTAGGTCATATCATAGATTATTATGGCCATTATTTGAACAGTGAAAATAATAATAAGAGTTTCACAGAGTATGTAATTAATTAGATTATTTTTTTTAATTGATTGACAGCCCTACTTTTAACACATTAGCTTCTCATGGGACTAGTTTGTTCCATGTGTAGTACATGTTATATGTATATGTTCTGATGGGACTAGTGTGTTCTATGTGTAGGTATTTTGTTAATTTCATATGATTATTAGACACCTTTCATTTCAAAACGATCCTATTAAGTAAAGTTAACTTGAATGAACTGTGCATGGCTGAGTGGAATTCTGACTTTGCGGCCCCTTTCCTCTTTCAGGGCCATGACTGTTGCCCAATGCTGTTCAGTTTTGATGACGGTGGAGCCCTCACCTTTATTTCCAAGTTGGACATTCCAAAGCAGAGCATCCAGCGCAACATCTCTGCCATGGAGCGCTTCCGCAACATGGACAAGAGAGCCACCACGGAGGATCGCAACAGCACCCTGGAGACCCTGCACCAGAACAGCATCACGTAAGGCCAATGCAGCATTACTCGCTCAGACTAGCTCCACACGTACCACACAGTTCCAAAAAGCTCAGGGAGTCATTTTTGTCATTTCCCTGTCTGGGCCCTTTGTCAATTGTTCCCCCCGGGTTCAGAAATGGTTTGAAGATGTTTCACAGATTTGGCCGTAAAGGAACAGGCCAACTTTTTGGAGAAAGTATGCCCCGTTCGATTTGCGAACTCGTAGCTCGTCAGTGACGTCATGTCATACGAGCTGTTTGCGTTCTGTTTGTCAACCAGCTATGCTACCGTGTGTTAGCATTTGGGTATTGTTAGCAGTTGTTACTAGCCAGTTTGTAACAAAACATTACACAGTGTTTTACCCAAACAAATGTCATAACTTCATAGCGACAAACAGAGGTTGGACACTGTTGTTTCTACGACTAATGTAATGTGACACAAATGCAACGGAACTGCTAATAAACAGAGCAAATAAGGCTCGCATTTACTGTAAATGGGCGCAGCCATCTTGGAAATTCAAACTCATAGTACTCTGGACTAGATAGAGTTGAACCGAAAACAGCTCAGAAAATGACTTGAAAAGACATAGAACGGGGTATTACCGTATACCCTAGAGTTAGATAAGACCAGTTAACCTATAAGATACCCCACAGCTAAAAATGAGCTGCAAGTTAACTAGTCCAACCCACTTCCAGTGAATTATGCTAAGCATATTGCAAGCACAGGGAAGAGGAGGATATGTATCATCTTATGTAACTCTAGGGTAGACAGCAAATGAGCTGATTCCCAATAAGTTTGTGTGTTTCTCCTTTAAAGATATATATGGCAGACAGTGAAGCAGGGAAAGGGAGACCGAAGTAAACCCAATTCAACCATAGGTGTCTAACCTAAAAAAATATTTAAAAAAACATTTTTGTGGCTTGTCTTTCTCAAAAACCTTTATTCTCTCACATTTGTATCTGTAGCCAAAGTCAGGTGGAATGCATAGGTTACAACGGTATACAATATAAAAGGTATTAACTACCTCAGCACAGAGATTGACATATTGCGTTTGTTATTGAGGATATGATAACAATGTAGTGTATTACAACAGTGTTGTTCATGCTGTTTTTTTTCTTCATAGCCAAGTGTCTATATATGAAGGAGACAAAAGAGATTGTCGTAAATTCTGCACTACTGGAATCGATGGCGCGATGACCATATGGGATTTCAAGGTTCGTTTAAAATGATGAGCAGCAAATGTACACGATCTGCTAGACACAGAACACACACTATTCTTCAGACTATATATGATGAATTAACATTAATAATAATCATTCTTTCCCTACTTTCACTCCCACAGACTCTGGAGTCATCCATCCAAGGACTGCGGATCATGTAATCAAACTCACTCTGATCACTAGCATGACCCCAGCACAAGCAATACAGCTTGAAGACTAACAAGGAGATTTGATAACACATCTGAAAGTTTTTAACTGAAACACTACAAAAAGAAAGAAAAAGAAAAAAAAAAAACATGTGAAGCACTGAACGGCGGTGTGAACTGACCCGTGATGTTATTCGCTCCTTCAAATGGGAAATACACTAATGGAAAAAGGGTTTAGAATCTTTGGGTTTTAAAGTTCTATGCCAAAGCTGGTACTCCAGCAGCGAGACCTCCTGATAATGGTGCTCTGGGACCCCAGAGGAACTAAAGAGTAGTTAACTTAAAAGGAGAATTTTATGTAAATGGTCTGCTAGAAATAAATGAAGTATACTACACCACATATGTCTGGTGTGGCCTTGTTTTGTGTGTGTATGTGATTTTTCTGAGCTTGAGATCTTATTCTTTTAAGTTGTACACTTTGGTGTGTCTTCAACAAAATATAGCACACTGGTTTTAATATAATATTAATTGGGTATATATGCTCTAAAAACAACTTCACCAGTGTGTGCCCCCTCTCAGCACCTCAGAGTGTTGACATCTCCATGCAAAAGGAGTGGTTTTGTTTGGGAGCACACGGTGAATTTTATTCAGCTGATCTCATGTGATGGCACAGACACAATCTGCTGTTTAGCCTGAAAAAAAAAAATGAAGGAGAAACTACAAGCCCTCCGGCTGCAGCCTCCTGTCCAGTTGGAGAGCTTTTGCAAAGGCGTGCACTAGAGTTATGCTTTTCCACGGCCGTGTTGCATGTCATGTTAAGGGGAGTTGAGGCCAAGGGCCCTCCTCGCCTGCAGACAAACGCCCACACAAGGAAGTGGTTATGTGTCTAGGGCAGGAAGAGGGAAGTGGACCGTTTTTTGAGAGAAACTAACGTCTAAGGAAATACCTTAGTTCATTCAGAGGCAAGCCAGCGTTTGTGTTGACTGCTCAGAGTCCACGAACTTGGGCTACTGGTTCACATCTTGACGACCCCCTGCTCCTGAGGGATTTTTTTCAACCCCCACCCTCTTTTTTTCACTTACCAGGGTAAGTAGGATAACACATGTTTTTTGTTTATTTCAGCTTGAAAAGTAATTTTTAGGTGCGGAGAAGCGCAGGGTGCTGACCTCTAACTTTAGAGAACATGACATTTGTATTGGTCTAAAAAGTATTCAAGTTTATTGTTTAATTTAGATGATTTTAATATGACTTTTGAAAGGCCTGGTGACATTTTCTAAATTTAACTAATTTGATATTGCTGGTAACAAAAAAATACAATCCTGCACTTTGTGGTGAAGCAAGTGGAACACTGAAAAGGTCTTACGTGTGTGTTATTTTTGAACTAATATGCTTTGTCTGCCTTTACATTCCTTTCTGGTCTGGTTTCAATTTACCAAGAAACTGGATGTATATATAATCCATGTTTTTCTTCGGTCTTGCTACATCTAAACCAAAATGCAACATGGTCAGTGAGCAAATCAAAAAGACAAAAAGTGTAAAACATTTGTGTACAATGATAGTTTTATAACTTCTCTTTTTGAGAAACATTTGAGGAAGTTGCTGCAGCAGCATGCAACACCACCTTTCAAACCTGTAGCATCCGTCACACGTGAAATCATCAGACACTGTGGTGGCAGTTGCCCTGTAGAGCACCAACCTCATTAAACTCAACCTACATCTCGTTTGCAGCGTCTGACTTGTCTGTAGCACCAATGGCTTACCACAGCTTCCTGCTGGAACCAATCAGCTGTCATGCCTGGAACAAAGACTCGAGCCGTGAGTATACTACTTCTGACTGCAGTTCACAACTCTATGTCCAGTATCAAAGAAGTCTTAAGATGATGGGTCTTGAAAGTGGGGACATGTTGAAGTCCTTTAAAGTAAGAAAAATATTAAAAGTAAAGTTACATTTGCATACTTTATGCTCATGCCTTGCAGAGATGAGCAGAAGTGATCTTTTTTTTTTTACTTCCCTTGTTCCAAGATGTCCTGTGAAGTGGGCATGTATCATGTGTACAGTTAGGAAGTTAAATATAACTGTTGGCTAAAGGCCAGGTATCGCGAAGAATTTCCTCCATAGTCAAATAGACTAGGTCTTCAGTCTTCGAGTCTCTAGGTTTTGTGATTTTAAGGGAACTTGACACTTACTACAGAGAAACTCACAACAGGGCACATAGTATGTGAAATACGGTATCATGTTGCTTTAATCTAAGCTCCTCTGGTTCAGAGGTGAATCATGGTACAGAAAATGTTATAGGAAGAGGTCTCTGAGACATTTTGAATGAGTGTGCACAATTACACATTCATCTCGTTCTGAATCTAGCCCCCACTTCTTGGCTCCCGGTGACTTTCATGTCTCTGCTGACTTCCCGTCTGCTGAGTTGTGCATTTAACAGACTTTTGCAGATTCTTTTTTTTTCTTGTTACATAAAGCCCTAGAAGTAGCAGCACTCATGGAACATGTCTCTGGGTGTTCCCCCTCCACAATAACAGTTCCTCACCATTACCAAAATCACTCTAGCTCTGTGTACGCTGGTGCCCACCTCCCAGCCTCCTGAGAGAAAGGTTTGAGCCATGAGAAGGTAGACACTCGTTAGGTTAGAATCTACGCTCTGTCTGGAGGCTGAACACTAAAGAATGTGAACACTGAGGCTCATTTGGATGATTAAAAGCAGAGGTTTGTGATCACACGGACATGGTAATTTGCTCTCTGACTCAAAACCACAACACTTGTGTGTGTGTGTGTGTGTGTGTGTGTGTGTGTGTGTGTGTGTGTGTGTGTGTGTGTGTGTGTGTGTGTGTGTGTGCGTGCTTTTTTTTCTTCCCCCCTCTTCTTTTTCTCTGGCCTGATGAGAGAAGCAGTGGTGACTAATTCTCCCCTGACTTCCTGTTTTACCATGAATGGTGCTCTGTTGCTGATGTCGGATGTCTTGAACAGACCAGACTACAGAGTATAGGCGAGAGGCTCGGGCTTCTCTGGGCTGCTGGCAGGCCTTCCAGTGTGGCAGCAGCAGGAACAACAGAGGCCTTATTAGCCCACATCAGAGGATGACAAGAATAGCAATTATGAAACATTAAGGCCAGGGTAGTTATTCAGCGTGGCCATTTTCCTCTGGCAAATGTCTGATGGCTAATTTGTTGTCATGTCTAGTGTGTAAATTTGCACAGGATGTTTTGCACCGCTGCAGTGGCCCTGCAGGATTAGGATCAAACATTCTCACGTCTTGGAAACTGGCTGGGTCTGAAATACAATGTCAGCTTCCTTTGTGTTTGTGATGACATGAATAAGAACACACTGCCACACCCCCCCCCCCCCCCCCTTTTTTTTTTTTTTTTTTAACCTTGTCCAGAGATTGCCTTGTGTCCAAACAACCATGAGGTTCATATCTACAAGAAGGCAGGCAACAGCTGGACCAAAATTCATGAACTGAAGGAGCACAATGGCCAAGTGACCGGTAAGGCCCTTGACAAATGTGTCTCTGCAAACAGTTTAGGTGGCCTAATTGTGTAATGTTTCAGTATATATTTCAATACGCATTTTATGAAATGTTCCTATGTGGCCTTCTGCTCAAAAACTATAATGGCATAATGAAATGAATAACATTATTTTTTGTCTGCTTCAAGCTCATTAATCATTCATGCAATCACTCACTCCATCAGTAGTCATACATCTCAACATTTTAAGTAGAACATTTATATTGAGTGACTATTGTAATTTGTTAGCTGAATTTGTAGCTAAAGGAAAACATTAGCCCTGAGTGTAGTTCTAATCTATTTATGCTTGTAACAACATTATTGATGTTGACAGTTGACATTGACAGTGCCATATTCGTATTCTCTTATCTAAATGAGACCATTGTAAATGTAGTAATATCAGGGTTCCCACTTTAAGTAGTGTAAAATTCCATGACTTTTCCCCGACAAAAACCCTGAATTTCCATGACAAATGAGAAGATTTCAAAGAAGCCGCATAGCGTTCAAGAATCTTTGCCTTTTTTTAGAGCGGAATATGAATAAATGGGCATTGAATAAACAAATTTGGGCTAACCATCACCACTCAAACAAGCAGTAAAGCTAATAACCAGATATACACCAATTATGTGTGGATATATATTTATATTAATGTGGCAAGTATATTCTAAACTGCTACAACAAAATTCCCTGATATTCCATGACTTTGGCCCAAACATGATACAATTCCCTGACTTTCCATGTCTGGAATAGACTTTATCAAAATTCCATGTCATGGGAACCCTGTAATATTACATATTATGGTCATTTTCCATTTTGTTGCCCAATTTCATCTGCTCCTGCCACCTTAACCCGTGCGATCTAGCGAGTACAGGCCTACTCTGACTGTTGCGGTCAGGCCTGGTTGGGTGTACTAATCTGATATCACCCCACGTTTCGCTCAGGGATTGACTGGGCCCCAGAGAGCAACCGTATCGTGACCTGTGGCACTGACCGTAACGCCTACGTGTGGACCTTGAAGGGGGACACCTGGAAGCCAACCCTGGTCATCTTGAGGATCAATCGCGCTGCCCGTTGTGTGAAGTGGTCCCCAAAGGAGAACAAGTTTGCCGTGGGCAGTGGTTCCCGCCTCATCTCCGTGTGTTATTTCGAGCAGGAAAATGACTGGTGAGTTGCCATCTTTTCTCCCATCCCTTTGCTGGAAATGGTTATCTAGATATATTTGAGTGAGCACAGTCTGAAACTGGTAGTCTGCTTATGGTGGGGTGTTTTGGATCATTTTAATGACAGATTTTGTCTGCTGCACAGCCAGTCAGTCTTCTCATTTTGTGTCCTTTAGCTGCTCCTGACATTTCTCTGCTAATACCAACGCAAAACACAAGATGGTGTTTAGTATTTATGGTACTCAAAACTCCTCTAAGCTATGTTCACATTAATCTATCAAGATTTCAAAAATAGCTCAACCATCTGTTCCTATGGTGTGGGCCATACTGGCCATCAATATATGATGACAACATATTGTGCCGTCATTAGTCCCATCAAATCTTCTCTCATGATACTGTGACAGACAAGATCTGCACAACAGCTTCATAATTTGGATAATGCATGCTGGTATGGTATTAAAATTCATATTTTGAAGGATGGTGAGCATTTGCGTATGTGAGGGCCCATATGGCATGCTGATGTGGGATCCGTAACAGGGGAATACTCACTGGCGTATTTATTCCTGAACCCCCTGCTGTTCTCATGCAGTTGGGCCAGAGCCACATAATCCTGTCGGCTTCAAAGACCTGAGTCACTGTCCACTGATGTCGGTCAAACATTGAAAAGCTGGCCTGCGTGCCCCAGAATGTCTGTGTCCCAAAATGATGCATGAAATGTATGCAGTTCCCATGGTGAATCGATGGAATGTCCCCAGTTTCCAGTGTGTAATCTTTGTGTGTGTGTGTGTGTGTTCTAGGTGGGTGTGCAAGCACATCAAGAAGCCCATTCGTTCCACTATTCTGTGCTTGGACTGGCACCCAAACAATGTTCTGCTGGCAGCTGGGTCATGTGACTTCAAGTGCAGGTGTGCATGAATGTCAGGCTGCTGGGTTTTCTGTGTGGTGTTGCCAGTACTAAATGTCCATGGCCTATGGCCAAGTTGTTATTATGAGCTATTTTGTGTTGGACACTGCTTTAAGGTGTCCACAAAATGTTGCTTTGCTTGAAAAAGTAGTGGCTTTTTGGAATATTTGAAGGGGTAATAGGAGACTAAGATAACTAATCTGAGGTCTTGTTTTGTTCTTTTTCTAGAATTTTCTCTGCTTACATCAAGGAGGTGGAGGAGAAGCCTGCGCCTACTCCATGGGGCTCCAAAATGCCCTTTGGGGAGGTGATGTTTGAGTCCAGTGGCACTGCTGGTTGGGTCCACGGAGTGAGCTTCTCTAGCAGTGGAGGCCGGGTGGCCTGGGCCAGTCATGACAGCACAGTGGCCGTGGCCGAAGGGAGCAAGACCGCTGTGTGAGTACCGGTACTACTATTTGTGTTCACATTATATAGCAACCAAAACATGGGGCGGGGGTCATCTTAAAAAAAAAGAATTATATCCTTAGTACTGAATTAACCGGTAGAGCATGGGTTGAAGCAACACAGCGGTTGTAGGTTTAGCTGAAAGCAGACAAGCCGACAACGGACACATATGTACTTAAGTCATATTATATGGTTACAAGTCTCTGTGAAATCACTAAATATAATTTAACTCCACTGTGGTTTTTAGTATTGCACGACCACTGGTGTGGTTTCTGAGTACATGTTTCTTTAGCTTTTGTTCATACGACACCTTCTTCATTTTATGTGTAACAGTGAGTACAGGTATATTGCAGTGCAGGTATAAATATTTTGCCTGAAGGTGTCCAAAAATGCTCTGTTTATCTTTACCAGTGCTTGTTTTTCCTTCTGACACTAAGACACAGTGGTTAATATTATCTCTGTTGTGTGGGCATTTTGCTCATGCATTCTTTCATGGCAAAAGGATCACTAGTCTGTCCTCTGAGACTCTGCCTCTACTATGCGTGACCTTCATCACAGAGAACAGCATCGTGGCAGCTGTGAGTACATTTCTCCTTCTGCTCAACAACAGGCTGGAAACAGAGACTGAGAACAAAGGCTCCAACGTGTTTGCCCTATGATGTGTGTATGTCTCTCCAGGGCCACGACTGCTACCCTGTGCTGTTTGCGTATGATGCTGGAAAAGGGGCCATCACCTTTGGCGGGAAGCTGGACGTGCCCAAGCAGAGCGTCCAGAAGGGCCTGAGTGCCAGGGAGCGTTTCCAGAACCTGGACAAGAAGGGCGCCGAGACCAAAGAGACTGGACTGAACTCGCTGCACAAGAACAGCATCAGGCAAGAGATGTACTTTGGAAGACATAACACTGGTGCTTCAACTTTTTGCATGACTTGTTTGCGGTGCAGTGGAAATTCAATGTCACAACTCCAAACATGTTTTAAAAATATAGATGCACCATTTTGATAATTGATTCATCTTGAATTAATTCAAATTTAATTGAGAAAAGTTTTCCAATTAAATTTCACGTTACATAGATTATTTATTTAACTTCTCCGCCTGAACAGTTGTGACAGCCAGTCACAATCTCAAACAGGCCTCAAAATGTCTTTAAAATCATAATATTTTCCAGGCCCTGAAGGGATGGCCTCTAGGTAGACTTGATCTCCCTCACCACTAGGAAATTCTCTAATTGACTAAGAATGCTCTCTCTGTCTTTGATGCCAAGCATATCATGTGTCCTGCTCACAATGGCCTTTACTCTGTCCTCTTTATCCCATGCCTTGGTATGAGTCATCTCATGACCTGCAGCTAAAAACACTGAAATTGTGTATAACAGATCCTGACACTTTGTCCTCTTTCATCCGTAGCCAAATCTCCATTCTGGAAGGTGGGAAAGCAAAGTGTGCCAAATTCTGCACTACTGGAATGGATGGGGGAATGGCCATTTGGGATGTGAAGGTAACTGCTTATCATCGTATTGGTACTATCTAATTGTGTGCCACAAGTTTTTTTTTTATTTGTTCCCTCCAGGGTGTTGAAAAATAATGTCACCCACATTTTATTTCAGACTATTGAATCTGCAATGAAGGACCTGAAGATCCAGTAAATGTTGAGCAATTAACTGCACCATGGTACTCAATTTGCTTTTTATACAAATACTATATGAAGTAATAAAACAACTTTTTTTTCTGCTGTCTTTTTTATCAACCAGTGCCAAATTGGCATAGCAAAGCTGTTATGCTTTCAAAAAATAAAGCAGTTACTTAACGCTGCTCGTCAGTTATATGCTGGTCATAAAATGCTTTCTGTTCAAGTCAAGATATGACTTAAATGTTCTTATCCGTTTGAAATGAATAAAAAATGAGATTTGACCTGATGTCATTTTCTTTGATGAAATAATTGACATTTTACCCAACAAACAAATATGTATAAGTAGTTAGTTTTGTTGCTTGTTTTTTGGAATCAAAATATAAAAAGATTAAAGGTATACTATGAAAGTTCAAGTATTAGAGCCGTGATATATTTATATTTTACTCTGCCATTGTAAATGGCCTACTTCTCGTGGTTTATTCCACCTGTACACAATGAAAATGCTTTTTTTGCCGAGGTGAAGGATTAACTTAGCCTGGCTCTGCCCTCCTACGTACTTCCGCTCAATTTTAATTTCCCTTCAGTATGTCGTCTGGGATTTCGGTATATTCATGGGATTTCTCAGGCCAAATTTTACCTGTCCAATCAGCGAACAGAGGTGGTGGCTGAGAACAATGCCGTTGAGGTTGTGCGCTAGTTTGAGCATGGCGTAGGTCACGATCAAACGTTAGCGATTGGTTATGGCAGATCCAGAGTGGCTCTGGGCAGATCCAATAGTTTTAAACTTCATCAGAGTACTCGCCTTCAAGGAAGTTAACGCTTGGTAATGGAAAGTGGCCAGACTCTCTGTACATTATGAAATGTACGAGAGTATGGTAGGGCCAGGCTAAGATTAACTAGCTCCAAAGACCTATATCTACTGACAAGGTAATGTTTCACAATTCTCACGAGATGTCTTCGGTGCGCTGTTCTTGAAGTTGCATGACTGGTTCTCTCGTTAGCGACTCACTACGTCTGCTGTATGGCTTTGCTAGGTGAACGATTCCAAGTTTGTTTACCATCAAATCGGCTTCGTAAAGGTTATATTAAGATAAAAATGTTGCATAGTGTACCTTTAAATCATTGTTAGGAATCATTGATGTCACTGTATGCACAGACATGAATTGGACTTTCAATTGATTATTTATTTGACCTTTATATGGAACAATTCACATTTTATACAAAAATCATTAGAAAAGAAATGATAGGGCCTTTGAGCAATAGAGTCCATTGGTTGTGGCGATAAGTCATTACATTAATCATGTTGCTATGTGGTCTGGCAACATAAGACCAAGACAAGCTTAAGGATTTCTCATGCATATCAATAACATCTCAAAATCTAGGGTGTTTTGAAGGTGCTCCACTTCTTTCTTGGCCATCTTGATGGAAAATGTGTGTAACTGTATGATACACACCCCAAACACAATTTCCTGTTCTGTCTAAAATTAGACCCCATCCAAACAGTTTGATTACTTCTGTATTTGGAGGTAGGGCTCCTGGGGACTTTGCCCTTTAAAGAGAGACTCCCACTGCCCAGGAGACCCAAAGGCTCTCATTTGACCCGTTGTGGTTCTGGCTCCAACACTGCCTACGTGACCCAAGCCCATGTTTATTTATTAACTGAGAGCGTGCAGTGATGTCCATGGGAACCTGCCTGGAGCCTGTGCTAGTGTTCGGCCGGTTACCAACATCAGCCCTGCGGGTCTGGGAGAGGCAGGAGAGATGGACACAGGCACTGAAGGCCGGCCTTTTCTTCTGCTCCAGCTACTCTCTCGTCTCCCATGTTCCCGGAGCCTTTTAACGATCAATTTAAAGCATGGTGACTTCCAGGGAGATCTATGACTGCTGGGTAAGATTCAAAGCCAGGCCTGTCCTTGTTGACCACTGACTATTGTTTTCATTAAATGCCATCACTAGGATGTGGGATGTTTGAAGTAATTTATTCAGGGGGGTGAGGAAACTAAAAATTCCCACTGGGAAAACAAAATAGTGACTAATGGCTGACATTCCATCACATCTGCTGGAGTACCAGCTCCTCCTTAAAAATTAATGAAAAATCAACCATATTCAAGTTCCCATCAGGTCCTCGTAAAAACTCAAGCAATAAAACCATAACAATGAAAACGGTCTGGGCACAGTGTGGGGGACATTAGGACTAAAACAAGGGAATTATCACACCGACGTGTCGCACTTCAATAATGTTTGAATGGAGAAATGAGCTTCATCAACAGTACAAAAAAAGAACAAACAAAAAGAAAATCAGACTGAGCACTTCTTTTCTGTCATTTTGCTTTGAGCGTTAAGTAATTTGTCATTTGGATTAAGATCAGTAGTTGCTGACTTCACAGAAAGGAGAGAGGAAAAACAGTTATCCAAAAATACTGTTTACATCAGGCCATTGGGTTCAGCGCTGGTCATGCCAAGTCAGGCTGTAGTCAGGCTAAGTCAGTGTTCTGTAGCGGCGCGTCACAATTGTGCCTTGCTCAGGTAGACAATAATATTTACAAGCTCTGTGCAGAAGATATAGCACAGATGTATTCAGTCACACACACAAGAAATTCCTCTCTGAAACAACAGGGACACTGTACACATTCCGATGTGGACAGGTAGAGAAGTCAAACTCACCGTTTTCAGTTTGATCATTTCTATTGTTGTCTTTCTTTCTTTTAAAAAAGGAGAAAATCACATTTAATTTCTGACAAGGCTTGAGAGACAAGAGTCCACCATACAGATCAGAACCATCGACATGAGAGCAAAGTTTTTGTTTGTTTTCTAAAACATCCTACACTTGGCACATGTACATGCAAAGCTAAGGGAGCAACACCTGCAGCTTGTCATTTCTTTTTTTGTTTTTGCTCATTTCGATCGATGATTAAATGTATAGATCTGGCCTTTGAAATTCCACCAGATGATCGTTTTTTTTTTTTGCATGTTTGTTTTCAAAAAGCCACAAGGGAGAAGAAAACACATCTATATGTAACAATAGACAGAATGAGGCTACAGCTAGGCCTGCTTTTTAAAAATGCCCTTTCTGTTTAATCCCTCCGACTTCCATCCACCATGTCACATACGCCTTAGCAGCACCCAAGGAGGAGACCTCCCACTTACCCCCTCCCGAAACCCCCCCTCCCCAAATATCTCTCAGTTGGTGTGGCCCTCTCTTTCTCCGCTTTCTCGCTCTCACCCTCCTCCATTTCATTCGTTTTTTGTTCAGTCTGTTTCCAGGATCAAGGGAGGCTGCTCGTTCTCCTCGTCCAGATGCAGGGTGTTCATGTCGTCCTCCACTCCGGCTCCGCCTACTGCCCCCTGGTCCTCAGAGTAACCTGGCCAAGTTGGAGGAGAGCTTAAGGTGTTTGCACATTCACTGCCCAGACAAACATCAACAAACTCCAACCAACACCAACAGTTGGATCAGTGGGCAATGCAGTCTGTGTCTGCGGGGGTTTGTTCAATGAAGATGTTCGAGTTGTCTTGTCAATTACTGTTTGTGCGGTGTGGGGCTGAAAGTTGGTTTTCTGACCATTCTAAAGTCTGCAACCAACAACTGCCAACTTTAGAGCTTAAGTCCGACTTAACACAGGACTAGGAAGTGACTACATTTAGAAACTGAATGTCATGGCTTATAATACAGTACAGAGCATAGTGATTAGTTGATCAGAGTTGAAGTTGTAGTTACATGTGGAACTACAGTGTTAATACAGGACAACTCCAGTAAGTAAAAATGCTTTAAATCGTACTTCACTGTACTGAAAACAGCTTTGTTCAAAAAAGCATGGCATCCCTTCTTAGCATAGGGGACAACAGAGAAGACATGCAGTCCTCCTCACCTTGACTAACCTTCGACAGCATTCAGCTGAAGCCCAATCGAAACAATTTTGGCAGTTAAAGGAGAATTCCGGTGTGATATTGACCTAAAGTGTATTGAAACATGATACCGAGTGTGAACGTATGTCTCATGGCCCATCTCGGCTTGTCCCCTGCACTCCAAAATGTATTAGTTAGCCGATGCTACCAACAGCTTTTTCAATAGTGGTGCTTGACATCGGGCTAGCCATGCAAATAAATCACTGTTTTACACCCATTTACGAGGCTCAATGTATCTTCACACTTCATTGGTAGACTTCCGAGGGGGCCTGAGATTTAAAAGCGAGACATTGAGAACTTTGAAAAAGCACTGGTAGTTTACTTACAAGGCGATTTATACAGACAGTATCTTCACAAAGTTTAAGCGTTTGCAGCCATCTTGAATTTAGTCACGATAAGTTCGGCGAAGAGTAAGAATGAACAGGTATGATATAAGGGATCAGATTCCAAAAATAATTCAGTGGAAATGCATGGATTCCAGTTGCTGCTACTGGAAGAAACTGGAATCCATGCATTTCCACTGAATTATTTTTGGAATCTGATCCCTTTATCATACCAGTTCATTCTTACTGCTGTTCTAATTTATCGCGACTAAATTCAAGATGGCTGCAAACGCTAAACTTCGCGGAAGATACTGTCTGTATAAATCGCCTTGTAAGTAAACTACCAGTGCTTTTTCAAAGTTCTCAATGTCTCGCTTTAAATCTCAGGGCCTCGGAAGTCTACCAATGAAGTGTGGAGATACATTGAGCCTCGTGAAATGGGTCTAAAACAGTGATTTATTTGCATGGCTAGCCCGATGTCAAGCACCACTATTGAAAAGCTGTTGGTAGCATCGGCTAACTAGCCAGATTTTGGAGTGCAGGGGACAAGCCGAGATGGGCCATGAGACATACGTTCACACTCGGTATCATGTTTCAACACACTTTAGGTCAATATCACACCGGAATTCTCCTTTAACATTTACACTGAATCCGTTTTTTTTTTTTTTTTTTCTCACTAGCACTGCAGATAGAAAGGTCAAAGCAATTAAATATCACAAGCACACCACCTTCATGTCTGTATACAACACAGATGTAAAAGAACATATCTGCGTGTGTCTACTGAGGGCTTTGAATGGTGAGCCTACCTTTGGCTACAGCAGCACTGTAGGTCTGTGGCACGAGTGGACGGTCATGTGCTGTCTGTTCTAGGATTTCATTGGCTGGTTCAGCGCTGCCATCCAATCTGAGTGAGGTGATAAAATAGTTATGGTTATGGGATTTGGCCGATGCTTTTGTCCAAAGCGACAAATTAAATTGAAGGGACTGCCGTTGCATAGACAAACGTCACTTGTCATGTTTTTATTCTATTTTGTGACGTTTTGAGCTGTGTGGCTCTTCCTCTTCAAAAATACAATAAAACACTGTGAATGGGAGCTATCTGGTATGTGGATCATCTCTTTTGGATACTGATGTGCTGTAGAACCAGTAGAACCATGAAGCCGTGAAACTAGTTATAAGCGATGCAAAAGGCAAAGTAATTTAACAAGGAACCGTTTCTGAATGACAAAGTTAACTGTTATGCTCCAGTTTGCAAATATCCTTCGTGTTATTTGGACGTCAATCTCAAATACAATGGCAGAATGTACAACCCCAAAACAGAAAAAGTTGGGACATTGTGTAAAATGCAAATAAAAACAGAATGTCACAATATACAAGTCTCATAAACCCATATTTAGCAGCAAAAAGACATAGATAACATATCAAATGTTGAAAATGAAATGTTGGACTCTTTCATGGAACGTACATGTTAATTTTGAAATTGAGGCCAGCAACATGTTTCAAAAAAAGTTGGGACGGGATTTATAGGTTTATATTATTTATTATTTATTTATACGGGATCTTCATTTAACACAATTCTGTAAATGTTTAGGAACTGAGGAGACCATTTGCTACAGTTTTGAGAATGAAATGTCCCATTACTCCCAGATATAGGATTTCAGTTGCTCAACAGTATGGGGTATTCTTAGTAATGCTTTTCATTTCATTATGCACCTAATTTGACAAATCTGGACTGCAGACAGGCCATCTTAGTACCTGGATTCTTCCTCTATGGAGAAATACTATTTAAATATGTGCAGAATTCATTTTGGCATTGTTTTCCTGAAATATTCAAGGTCATCCCTGAAAAAGCCATTACCTTGATGGCAGTAGATGTTGCTCAAAACCTGTATACATTATTCAGAATTGATTGTGCTTTGCCAAATGGTCAAGACGCTCATGCTGTAGGCACTAATGCTCCTCCACACCGTCATAGATGTTGGGTTTCGAACTGAGCGCTAAAACAAGTTGGATAGGTTGAATACTTGGATAGGCCCTCTCCTCTATAGCCCGGATGAGTCCATAATTTCCAAAAAAGAATGGCAAACTTTGATTGGTGGACCACAGGACCTTTTTCCACGTTACCTCAGTCCATTTTAAACAAGCTCAGGCCCAGATAAGAGGGTGGTATTTTCTGTATTATGTCTCAATACAATTTTTGCTGTTACAATTTTGGCTGCAGTTTTTGAATTGAGTATCAAACTGTGCACATAGACTATGGTTATCAGAGGTTTTCCTGGGCCCATACAATGACAGGTCTGGAAACACGTCTGGTGTTGATGCAGTGCCATCTGAGGTCCAAAAGACCACGGCCATCCAATTTGTTTTTCAGCTATTTCCCTTGTTTGCAAAGATTTCTCTGGATTCTCTGAATTTTTAAATAATATTATGTCCTGTAGATGTTGAATTCCCTAAATATGTCACAATTTCATGTGAAGAAGCATTAAAATGACATTGATTCATCATTTGTGCACACAGGTTTACACAGAGTGATGAATACCCCTACATCTTTACTTCTAAGAGACCCTGCTTCTCTGGGCTGCTCTTTTTCATACCCAATTGTGTTGCCACCAGTGTTGTAGTACTCGAGCCTGAGACTCGAACAGCAAAATTGTGAATTTAAAATTGTGTAGGCTATTTAACAGCCAGAATTTTTTTTCAAATGCCCGGGGGAGGCCCTTTTATGATCCACACTACCTCTTACAAAATAGGCCTACTCCAACGTCCATCTAGCTCTTGTGAAATATGAACTTCTACAACACTGCCTATACAATTGTCAGCAGTCAGTAACAGCATAATGTGACTTAATGGCCTGTATGATTGGGATGTGGATTGCTCATTTATTATGAGTAGGCCTATAGGCTATGGTATGGCTATGGTATGGTATTCTCTCCGATATAATAAATACAACACATTGGGTTTGGCAAGAAATTTGGCAATACTACTTTCACACAAGTGATGGCACCCCTGCTTGGAGACAGAAGATTGTCCGTTTTGCTTTTGCTTTTGCTTTTAAGGATTTCATCTGCAATGGGAAAAAATGGAACGACTTGTAGGCTATGCTTACTTTAGTGCTGGACTTGGACTCGACTTGATCAATAGGGACTCGACTCGGACTCGACGTGGATCAATAGTGACTCGACTCGGACTTGACTTGGAATTTTTTTTTAATGACTTGGACTTGACTCGGACTTGAACACTGGGGACTCGAACCTGGACTCGAGGCATAGTGACTTGACTACAACACTGGTTGCCACTTACCCTAATTAGTTGTGAAACATTCCTCCTTTTGTTTTCTTTATCATTACACAACTTTTCCAGCATTTTGTTACCCCCGTCCCAACTTTTTTTGAAACATGTTGCTGGTATCAAATTCAAAATGAACATATATTTTCCATGAAATAGTCAAATTTGCCATTTTCAATATTTGACATGTTGTCTGTATCCTTTTTACAACCAAATTATGGGTTTAAGAGATTTGCAGATTATTACATTCTATTTTTATTCACATTTTACACAACGTCCCAACTTTTTCTGTTTTGGGGTTGTAAATGATGCACAGGTGTGCCCTTAAGCAAGAGTTGCTAATATATTCACTTGATAAATGCATGGACATAGGCTGATGTTAAATGACAATGCTATTTATAAAGTTTTAATGATGTTTTGACAAGGATTTCCCCCTCATGCCCTATTGCACTGGACCCCCTATAAGAAGACCACCTGGAGAGTGGCCCGTAACAAATCGAGTTTGAGACCCCTGCCTTAAAAGCACAGTAATTATGTTCATGAGATGCTTGTATATAAGCCTTACTTGTGCTGCTTCATTAGTGTGCATTCTCCACCCTCCTGTGGATCCAGGTTGTACAAGTATAGGTACCCATCTGCCGCTGCCACCAGAAGACGTGGAATCTTTTGGATTCTGTGGTAAGCATTCCATACATAAGACCGGGTCTCCAAAACACTTCACATCCCCACCCCCACAAAGCTAAACAGGAAAAACAGGAAAATTATTTTCTTTATTGGTGGCTCTGAGTTCAAATTAGAGACCGCTTACGTGGCAAGGGCGCAAATGTTCTTGTGTCCGGAAAATGGCAGTCTAACAGTAGCAAATGCTCGGCCTTGGGTGAACATCTCCGTCACCTGAGCTGGCAGGTATGTGGTGGATGCCATAAGTACCTTACCAAAGTACCCCGTCCAAGTAGTAGGCTCTTCCTGTGGTCTGATGAAGAAATAAAAGAAAATAAACAGACTTAAATATAAACATACTCCAAACATAAAAATGCATCTTTAGCATGTTTTTGTAGAAAGATGGACTCATCAGAGCACAGCAGAGACTTTCCATCTACAGAAACAGGAAGCTAGCGCTAACTTGCCACATCTGGCTTTGTGTTATGTTTAGGGCAGACAGAGGACGTGAAAAGTTATTTATGCAAGTCGCTCTGATTTAAGCTGGCCAAACATTCCACATGGAGGAGACCCAAACCCACTTACTTCTCTCTCTGAGTCTCCAGCTTGAAGATGTGAACCGTCTCAGTGTTGCTGGAGGCAGACAGATAGAGTCCCTCCATGCTGAAGGCCAATGAGCAGATGCTCACACATCTGTTAGACAAGAGAAGCTGTTTTACTGTGCTTGTGAGGAATACCGCTAATATTCACAGACGATGACATGGCTCACTGACATAATTCTAATGAGAGGAGCCCTTTCACCGGGCTTGTGAGGAATATTTCTAATATTCACAGGTGATGACACTGCTCACTAATATGCCCTTCCATAGGGTGCTTCAGCCATGCCAACACACCTCTTCACTCCTCTTCGAAACTCAAAGAGCTTCTGCCCTTCTGGAATGGAAAACACCCGAATGACAGTTCCCTGACAAAACACAAAACACAACAACCAGAGTTTAAGGAGGCCCATTTACTTATCAGAATTTAATTGAGTAAATCTTATGCAACCCACAAATACTACACTACTCTAAAATACCTTCTCTGAGGCAGTGGCAAGCTTTGTGCCACTGGCATCGAAGGCCAAAGCAGCAAGTGGACTATCATGAGCGGGGATCATGTTAGCTGCCCTCTGAAAAGACAAACCAGCTTAGTTCCACGTCCTTAAAAACACAGGTGTATTCCAAAAATAGTGAACTAAGACCTTACCAGGTTGATTGTGTCAAAGACTTGAACCTCTCCTATTGTTGCACTTCCAGGATAGGCCAAATAGCAGTTATCATTACTGATGGAAAGTGCACACAACCCTGCGAGGAAAATAATAAACATATTAGACCTGGATAAGTTGTCTACATTAAAAAGGTACCAATTTCACACACTGTGACAAATTATCAGTAATATAACTACAAGATAACACACAAAGTTAGGATGATCTGATGCACAGCCCCTTCAAATGTACATCACAATGTATAAGGTTTTAATGAGAGTAGTATTACCTGATGGATTTGGGGGAGTTTCTCGAATAGTATGCAGTACTTTCATATCCCTGATATTGTGGATATAAAGTGATTCTTCCAGGCATACTATCAATCTCTGAAAAAGAGAAGTCTTGATAATAAAGTATGAATGAAAGCAGATAAATGAAATTAAACATAAAGGCAGAGTAATTCACTTCCTGTGAATATACAAACTGCTATTATTTACTTGTGTCGTTTGATACTGAACAAAAGCACACATTAGCTGTTGGTGAAAGGGTGCTTTGTGCCCCAAATCCAGAAAAAGGAGATTTTTCTCAAACTGCAAGACGGCCTATACTTTTGTAAAGACCACAGCAAATGAAACATCATAACCCTCATATCTATGTAAGCTAAAATATATTGTACATAACTACTGTTAACAAGTTACAAAGTTAAAATCGGTGAAAAATCCTTAACTTTTACTCTTTTTAAGGCAAATTGGTTAAATCTCTAGAAGACTATACAGTATTTTCTATATTGTATTATGCTAAATAGAAAATGTACATAAAACATTTATTTTACCTGTCTATTTAGTTTCACTGCCAATATAGTGTTAGAGTAGCTGTAGTTACAAATCTCAGTCCCTTTCTTGAAGTGGCACACTTTCAACTTTCTGGGTGCTTTAAGGCTAACAATAGCAACAAGGCTGCTGGAAAACAGCCTTTCCACAATGCACACATCTTCTGTGTCAGCTGTGGAAGCAAAGAAGAAAACAGCTTACGCAACGTGTTGTAAAATGTAATGACAGATTTATGCTGTCCATAATACGTCTGTGAAAATTTACTAGGATTATCTTCCAATTGAATAGCCTATTGCAACCACAAAATAACCTTGACATCATCCTGCCCAGGTTGCTTTCATCACCGAGTGACATAAAAAGCCATGATCCCAAAATTATATCACTGACAATGCATCCAATTGTAAGTTTTCAAGACACACAAAAGACCTGACATTAAGTCAGACAGAAAGTGAAAGACGGATCTGAGGTATGCTGAAACATTAAAATAACCCGAGTCTCTCAGAAAAGGAAGTTGAATCTTAACGTCTGGACACTTCTCGTACTCTGTTCCTGTAGTAGGCCAATGTTGCAACAGAACATGTTTTTCCCCCTTCTTCCACCATTTTTGGGAGGTGTCTCTCAAGATGGTACAGACAACTCTAATGCCTTATTGGCTACACAAACAATGTGTTGAGTAAAATGACAGCATATACCGGTATGTGATACAAATAGATAACTATGACACATGTCCATTGTTTTAATTAAATTAAATTAATTGCCCTTGTATTGTTTACAAATGTTTGTTCAAAGGGAATTCTAACAGGATTAGATCCATGATATGGTATCCTACAGTTTACTTATAGTGAAACATTAACTAAATAGCATTTATACATTGTGGCCCCTCTTGCAAATCAGAAACAATTAATGTGTGCTTGGAAATTATGTTACTTACTACATTCATAAATCTGTTCCAATTTGTCTACTGAGGACAATGAAAAAAACTTGTAGCCAGATTTTGTACCAACAGCCAAGGACCTGTAGTGTTGAGACAGGAACAATATTATATATTGAAATGACGTTATATACCTGTAATGCTATGTACAGTAACGTTATGCAACATAAAAAAAAAGCACACACATTTAAGTTTCACTGGCTACAGGCTAACTACCAAGGTGTGAACTCGCTCACTGTTACCTAGTGACATCATCATACCGTTAATTTTGTTCAACGTTTGTAAATAACCTGCAAAAGTTACGTGTAACGTTGGTTGTCCAAATTAACATTCAGCAAACGACTTACTGCTAACGTTTATTAAATCATTACATTAAAAACATTAAAGTTACGTTAGAGTTAATGGGAGTTATCTGGTGTCAATGTTAGCTAACGTTAAGGTTAGTGCATGTACATGAGCTTAACAGACATTTACCAAGCAAGAAACAGTAGGTTAACTGCCAACAGTAAATTGCCAATTGTGCTCTACATCACAGACAACAAGAAAACATAAATGTGTAGATGTCTGAATTTCTTGTAACTCCTCTAATTTTTCATAAGCTAACGTTAATGTTATCACACCTAACGTTACGATGGCTAGCCAGCTAATGGACGTGTTAAGAGCTACTAGGGGTAGAAGCTAACTAATGAGCTACCAAGAGCCAAGGTTTTATTTAATGGACTTTTGTTTTTGTTGTTATGTGTTTAAGTGATGACCGCGTTAACTGGAGGAGATTGAGTGATGAATATCAGTTAACCTCATAATACTCGATGAGAAAAGCTGCCAAGACTGACGCGGACATGTTTTGAAACAATGATACTTGCATACACAGATGCCAAACATTACCCAAGACAGCTAATGTTAGCCAAGGCTTCTAGCTACTATCTAGCGGTTAGGTTTCGCATTAACGTCAACGTTCTACTAATAAGACCAATGCGTTAACAGGGTAGCAGTGCTAATTAAATTATAATCGACGTATAGTACTGATGTCTGAATGTGAAATGTGTATTTGCTATTTGCATGGTAATATAGCTCTAACAACCTGCCAAAACAAACATGACAAAACTGCTAGCCATCACTGCTGTCCCCACATTGCCAGTTAGCCAGACTATCTGGCTAAGCTAGTTATCAGGCTAGACGTCTTGCGATTTTTCTTATGTGCTTAGCATTTCAAGGGCCTTTAAGGGGTTCAACCACCTTTCTGTCTTGAACAACGTCAATGAACATATTTGACAGATGAAAGGGTGTTACAAGACAACATTTTCATGATTAGTCTGTGGGCCGCAACATCACCGATCTTAAAAAACACTGTCCCTATTTCGCCTTACGTGTTGTCCTGGTTAAAGTTGGCGAAGAGAAGCTGGCTGCAGCCGGCCTCCCCGCTCTGACTCGCCAGGTTCATGGGCTCAGCACCATTTACAAGTAACAGCTGAAGTAGAAATAGCCGTAAAGACAACTGAGTGATACTGTCTTAGTTAATCTGAATTCTTCACTGATCCATGCGTTCCTCCCTTATTCCCGTTATTGTTGTTGTTTTTCCACTGACTGTTGCTGTTCATCCCACGTACGCAAGCGCAACACAGCAACGTGCCTCGAGTCTATAACATTTAAAGGGAACACGACGTCCTCAGAGCCTCTGGACGTCCAATGCTGTTTTTTACCCACCCTCACTCTGAGCCCACAACTTTTAATAGGCTACAAACATTTTGCTATGCATGAAAGCCTACTTTTCTACATCCGACCTGTTAGGTTATTGCATGAATTGCTGGACTAATATTAATTAACATGACATGTTCTACCCATAAGCGGACACTCCTACACCCTAAATTCTTATCAGCAACACACAGATAATGGCAAATGTTGGTTGCTGTGTTGGAGGTGTGTGTCTGCAAAGCCTGACATTATTTTGTTAAAACAATATGAGTATTTGCATAATTTCATTCATCCCTGGACAACTGACAATCTAAAAATAATGTTAGTTTATAGCACCACTTAGGAAGTAGCCTATAGCAAGTAGAAGTCTTTCTCAATTTGGTGTTCAAGTAGTCCTATCTATAGGCCTATAGCCCTATCTGTTTGCAGTGAGTGACATGAATGGATAACAGTGTTTTGAAGATAGGTGTAGGCCTACTAGTTGGCACATTAAACGAAAGGACTTGTCAGGTTTACAGCCCACATTTCCAAAAATGTTCAATCCCTTTCAACATTTTCTCCACCTCCAATAATGCTGCGGCCAGCAGGGGGCTTAGCATCCCATGCTTTTACGATCGTTGATTGTAAAAATGTTTTAAAACGCCTTGTGTTTAAATTCAGTATTCTATATTAGGCTTTCAGTGCATCACACGTCATAATAGCCTAGACCACAAAATACATGAGCCAGTTTTTATATTTCTGTTGAGGTTCGGTTGATGTAGGCTACGAATCTATTCTTTTATTTAATCCCAAATTTCCTTTCATTAGCCATGAAGGGTGCCAACTGATCTCTCTGGAATGCCTTATGACCTGTTGCCATGCAAAGGCACTGGCTTTTGTGAAATAGACTCGGCTAGCCTATCGTTTTTGTTATTCCTTAAATCAGTCTAAAGACAAACAGTTCGGAAATCAGTTCGATTCATCAATTTATTTTGCCTTGAGACTTGACACATAATTTGCACGAAACCAACATGCTATTTTATGGTATTATTATTGTCTGTATTTATGGTATTATTATTGTTTGTATATTTTTTGAGAATGATAGCCATTCAAACATACCTTTTGCACGCTTCTGGCAAAAACTGTAATGCCAGGCGATTGCTTTCTCGTAGGATTTCTCTGTGTTTACTTGGAATATCGAAGGGGAGGGGATTTAAACACGTTATCTGTCAAGCGCATAGGCTATTAGGAGGGGTCACGGAACATAGTTTCGGATGTGGAGACAACAGCAATTCCAATACTTTCTCTCTCTTTCTAAGGATTTCTGCAGAGGGAATTATGCATCCCACGTGTTTAATAATATTTCAACAAAATATCTGCGCGACTTGGAGAGGATAGAACACCCGGAGTCAGAATCAGGTTTGCCGCGCACAGGCTACGTACGGAACAACTTATAAAATGTACAACTATTTGCAATATGGATTTTAAGAAGACAAAGTATGGAAGGTAAGATACAGCTCATACATAACAGATTACACAAGGCTTTATGTCTGTTTAAGAAGTTCTCTATTGAGTTTAAGCTCTATAGGCAGAGTATTGCTGTGTTGAGAGCAGGTAAGCTAAATAGAGAGATATTAAGCTATATTCTTGCGAACTGAACAAGTTTATGGAGAAGGCTACAAGATCACATGGCTCACGTTTTGGGAATTCTCTGCTCCCATGGGCAACAATTGGGCTAAATCCTTTAAATGGGAAGCCTGTTTTGATTAGGACTTTGCGCAAAGGTGATCAGGCTACCTGGTACTATCAAGGTGCATATTTAAAAAAAAATCATATTGGCCGTATTGTTGTTGTTAGACAGGTATTACAATAGTAGGAACACTTCTGCCGTTAGATAGCCTAATCACTCGCAGAGTAGGCTATAACCAAGTATACAGTTCTTTTGAATTTTTGAATTTGCTGTTTGCAGTTCAAACATCAGTAATCTTCCAAATGGGTCGAAATTCTTTGATTCTGTAGACTCATAGGCTAGCTGGACTATTTCTTGGAAATTAACTTTGCTTTTCTAATCCACTAAGTGCAATACAAAGAGAATATTATCACTGTAGGTTTGGGAAACCTCTACACGTATAGGCTACATTCTATCCCTTCTTTTAAAAATGCCATTGGTTTAAAAACACCAATCTTCTTACTTTTAGAAATCCTCTTAATGTATGGGGTTCTGTTATGGTTATGGGTATTGTATTTACCGCACGCTTTTGCCCAAAGCGACTTACCTTACAATAGTCAAAATGAACAATAAACAGTTTTTAAAAGTTGGTATTAATGACAACCCCCATTACCAAGGACAATTCCTTTGAAATATAATTAGGTAATTCATTTTTTCTTTTGAATCTATACTGAAGTAAACTTGTTCCTCAAATAGCCTATGAGGATGCATTTCTCAATTGAGCCTCAAGGAAAATGGCAATCCACTCAACTTCAGCTCAACCATCAAAACATTGACAATGTATCATGCTCTATAGATTGTTTATATTGTTGTAGTAGCCTGGGTTATGCAATTGTTCTTAAAAAATGGTGGGCAGAAAGAAAAACATCCTCAGAGGACTTGTGAGGACTTGGGTGAAATGTTTGTAGGCCAGTAACAGGATTTCCTGTTTTAGCCATAAGGGATGTGCACACACAATACTTACACTCCAGACTTGGAGATGGAAGTGTCTCAGTGTCAAGAGTCTTGTGATGCAATGCTTCATGGAAGACCTAAGCTGCACATTCTAATTCCTATCAGCACGTCTGTCTCAGGATTGATGGTGCCAAATGTTCACCTTTTGATTTGAAACCTTCTTTGACTGAGAATTTTCATGAATTATGAATGATTAAGCATATAGTCATATTAGTCAGTGTGTGATACTTACATCTTAGGTTGTCACTGTTGCCGCTGTTAGTGTTACATCAGCCTAAAGAATGAGGCCAGATGGATTTTAAGTGGCTGCCGCAACTAAAATGTGACCTAACTAATATTTGTTTAACTAATTAATCTGCTTTTTGTAGAATTATAGTGATCTAAACGGTTTGCTTCATTACTATTTTGTGTTTATATGCCCACACTTCTAACTGCATTCTGATCATTTTGTAATGACCACCATTTTATCAAAATGAAGATTTCTCCAGCTTAGCGGCCTGTGACACTTTAGCTAACTGTTGTGTGCCATGAAGATGCTGTTGAGTGTAAGCACTGTTTTATCATTGCACTACCTAAATAAGAGAGCAGTAAGACTGCAGTCGACAATGTAAACGTGAAAGAAAGGGGTGAGAACAGAGACAATGTAATCGTAAAGGCCTGCACCATTCTGATCCATCTGAATTGACATGTTCATTAAAGGCCAACTTTGATGGGAACGACAAGCCTGGTCTCTGTCATGTGTGATTACCCTCACTCTTTAATAAGTTAATCAACAGATATTACTGGCTGGGTTGCTATGAGTTGGACCCTTTCATAACGGCAGTGGACCCGGGCAGATGAATGGGTAAATTCTGAGAACGGTTGGCAGGCAAAGCTTTTTGTTGGTCCCCATGACCCGAGGCGTTTTCTCTTCCCTGGCTACTGACCATGTTGGAATATGAAACAGGCTGATCAACTCAAGGTGGATTGTGTGATATGTATTCATTCAGTTGTGTTCAAGTGATATTTATTAGTGAATGTTTAATACCCTGATCCGTACCATGTTCCCCACTGCCGTCTGTCTGGAATTAACATTTTTAAAGGTTTAAATTGTCTTCTGATTTCATTTGAAAAGTTCAGCACTCGGGGAAAACATGCCTTTGATTGAACAGAGGGGAAAGTTTTTGGCCTGCACTTCGGACTAGCTCCATGCTCCATGAATCATGTTGCCAACACAGACTATGGAGGCATGCTAGGCATAAACAATTTAGATTGTTCTGCTTCACTGAGCAGTTGTCAGGGGCCACTGTTGAGGCAATCATGTCATTTTCAAAAGGATAGATAGTTCAGGTCTAAATTCTTTCCATATTGTGCTATTAAGCTTATTACTCTAATGTTATGTAATATATAAACACCTGTGGTTGCGGAGCAGTTTAGTACATTGTTATAAAATTTAGTAATACAGCATTCCAGCAGCAGTGTGCATGCATGGGAGGAAATGAAATGACTGGACTGCCATGCAGAACTGTAAGTACGTGGGCAGTTGTTTGTGGGTCAGCAAGCTTAGTGTATCTCCTCAGATGTCAGGCAGCCCCTTATCCTATATGACTGTGGGCGGAGGATGTAATGTAAACCACACTACTCAAATCACTCTTTTGTCTTTTATTCTACATAACTGCCCAATCTTGCCAAACAAGACTAACCTCATGAAACCATTTCTACTGTGTGTTTTTTTTTTACACAGCCAATTATTCATTGTAAATGTGTACTTTCATTTTGTTAGATTTTTTTTCTTTTGTAATTCTGTCCCCCCAAGAGAATGGTAAATGACTACACAACTCATTGGTGTGAAAAAGGAAAAATCTGCTCTCCAAATCAAAGCACTTAAGGGCTCCTTCTGCATGAACTCACTTGGCGTTTTATTTCATTACTGTGCCAAATGTACACGCTCTGGCTTTGCTCTGCACAAAGGCACCTGGACCATCTTTGTGAAAGGATTCATCCAGCGTGTGGACCTCACACCTGAGCCTTTACAGAAAACAGTCCAATCACTTATGCCATGTAGTGAGGTGAAATTCAGAGTTACCATTGCTAAATGGCATTCAGCAACACCCCCACCCCAAACAATATAAAATGATATGCAAGAATACGACTGACATGTCTTGTGAAAACTGGTTTCATAACAGTTCCAGATAAATGGTAACTCTTTATGTAACCCTTGCTTTTTTTGGTGGGAAATAAAAACAGATTTAGTACTGATTGGATTGCATCATCTGACAACCAGTCTGGAGCTGGAGGACAGCCTAGCATCATTCCAAAATCAAACTAGATGTACCGCATAGCGGTACAAAATATGACCGCCGCTCCGTCCTGTACATCCATTCCGTGAAAATAAATCCTATAAATGAATTTGTCTCCATCTTCTACTCCATCCCCCACTCTTGAAACTTTTGTGTATGCTTGTTTGGGATGTGTGTTTGCGGGCCGCACACAAAGTAGCCTACTGGCGCTGCAAAGGTGAATAGATAGCATTTATAGATTTGTAGCACTTGCCAAAAAATTTGTAGCATTGTTATAAAACCTTTAATATATCTAAAGAATCACAAGTAGGGCAGTTCATCACAGTCCATCCATTGCAACTGGACTGATGAAAGGTACATCTGTAGGCTACATTGTATTTGGGAAAAGCAGAAGGTAGCAGCATAATGTATTTATTTATTTATTATTAAACAAAACAATCCCTGTCAGTTCCATGCAGTTTTCAACAGCTATCAAGAAGAGAGGTCATGTCATGGATTTTTGTGAATGTTTCTTCTTCTACATATGCATAAGTTTAGTCATCTAGTTCATATGATATTCAGCTTTATTGTCAATGCACAAATTAAATACCAGTAGTCTAAAACAAAATGCCGTTTTACCCAGTGGTGCAAATAACTGACATGTCCAAAAGGGCCTTCATGAAATGCGTTGCTAGACTGTTCATACACATTTTAACGGGCCAAGTTGAAGAGCTACTGTCCGTTATTGTTTGTGCAAATAATATGCTGATTCATGTTCCCTTGCATTTTGCAACTATGAGGTCCATTGTTAGTCAGACCAAGCTCAATCTTTTAAGAAATCGAAAAGGACTCGCCGGCAGATCACGCCCCCCCGCGACGTGTTCGCCCCCGGTTTCAGAGCTATTCTAAATGCAAAAATGCATAGAGGGAGTTATGACAAAACCGTGACTGTTAACAAACTATAAGCTACTGTATATAAGGTAGGCCCTATGCTAGGCCTATTACACAACATAAATTGTCACTCACTAGGCTATGCTGGCGACCCAAATAAAATCTCCTTTGGGAACCAATGGCTTACAGTATCAAGCGGACTTAAGCTGCCACCTCTTGGCGAAAAGTTAATAGTTTTGCATATCAGTAGTAGGCCTAATACTGACACGCATGTCACGCAGCTGTGTGAATCACGGAAAGCGAAACTTCTAAATGGAACCCAACCCACTGTACAGTAGCTCAAGGTCTATGGCTAAAGCAGCCATAATGAAAGCGTTATCATTGTTTGGATACTTCACACACACGTGTTTTTTAATCGCATAGACTACTACTACCAAGCTGGAGTCAAAGCTCATCGACTCCCCTCTCACACCCTAAACACGCACTTCGAACAAACAAAAAACGTCTCAGTCTCACGGTATAGCCATAGGCAAAACTGTGGACCGGTGTAACGTTGGTACTAAATCATCCATCGCAAAGAATGATTTTTGTAGCTCGTGCAAAAAAATATGTGTAGGTACAGCCCTGCCCTGTATACATCTCTCAACGTGCGCTCTAAAACATTTGGTTTAAATGGAGTAGATCACGGGTGCGTTAATAAATCTACATTGCGGCGAGTTGACACAAATTATTCACTTTGACGAAGTTATGTAGTTTTACAGTCCTAGTTACTTTACTTTGAGCCATGCTCTTCCTTACTTGAATCACCTTTGAAAATAGAGGATTGAAGTAGCCTATATGGGTGTTTGGGAATGAACGTTGACTCAGATGCTTTTTGAGACTTTGAGCTAAATGTCCCTAACCTGACCCTAGCCAGATGAATTTCGCTCGAGCGGAACGACATTCATATGGCTAGGATCAGGTTCAAATGTCCCAGCCCGGTGTTTAGGATGCATCATCAGGTTATCTTTCAGGTAGCCTATATTTTCCATTAGAAAACCATCACGTAGCGAACGTGTTGTGGCTAACTCACTTAGCTCCTGTTATTAGCCTATGGTTATAAGCAAATGAGATGACAGTCGAAAGATGCAATTAGTGCTGTTATCAATTTTCTTGGTAGCCTATAACCGCATTTATGGTTTTCTACAAATACATCAATAATCAAATTGGCCTCTATCACTCAACCAATGCTAACGGTAACATTATTTTACCTACTCTAGGCTATTGATATAACTTAAGATTAACGTAGCCTACCTGCAGTAAAAACCAAGCATGTCCGATAAAAAAAATCGCAGATTTATTTCGGCTTCAAGAAGAAATGGGAATTACATGTCATGCAGAAATCATCCTACACTTATTAGACGTTCTCAGCGGTAAACTACAGTCTTGTCCTTGTATGAAGCGTAGTGTCTTTCCAACCCACTTTAGATTAATTTCCAACAAAATTACGTCTCACTGCAACGATGCGCCATCTGGTGGACAAACGACTACGTGACGCCATTGCTGGAAATGCAGCCAAATTATTATTATGATGAATATTTGGTTTTCCTTTAATCCTACTGAATATGTAATTATGTATGGCCGTTGTAATTGCCGATACTGATGGTATGTGCGTACCTGTGTGTGTGTGTGCGTGTGTATATGTGTGCACCACCATCTACAGGCCAATGAGTGTACAGTCACTAAATGTACACATAACTTAATTTTTTTAGACCCCCCCATGGATGAAATTCTACGAAACTTGGCATACCCCCAGAGAATGTCAGGTTAATCATACACATACAATTTGGTGCAGTTCTGAACATCTTAACTGAAGAGAGGGGCGATTAAAGCAGAATGATATTGCATTTTCATTTTTTACCGGGGGGGGTGCAAATCACAAATGAGTGATTATGGGCTAGGTTGATGTGGGCCCTTGAGACCAACATACCATAAAAATTTCTTCATCCTCGGTGCCACGGTTCAGGTAGTTATTTAGGAAAAACTGCATTTTGGGGGTTCGGGGGGCCCAGCGCGGTGGGGGAGTGGCCCCCGGGGACCAAACAAATTTTTTCCGTAAAAGTCTAGTGGGGCTACATACCCACCAAATTTCATGTGCCCCGGTGGTTCGGTGTCCCGGGTATCGTTGACCAAAAATTCCAGAAGTAGATGACGGGGAAAAAAAAAAAAAACTTTGACAATCCCTATATGACCGCTTCGCTAGCTTACATGGGGGAACTCTTTAAGCAATGCTGGACACATATAATCAGTTCCATGTGTTCTGGTTGGATAAGATAATTTGCGTACTAATTATAACTGGTCATTTTAAGATTCACAGACAGTCCTAATGATAGCACTTCTAAAGAATCTACTGCCTTCTTTGACATGTTTTATTTGGTACAGCATATAACTGATGCCCCTCATATCCAAGGTCATACTCTGGATTTAGTTATCAATAACGGTCTCAGTATTCATTCAGTGAATGTTATGGACTGGTATGTTATGGACTGGAGCTCAATATGATAATTTCATTGATGGACTGCATGGTCTTTCCAATCACCCAAACCTAATCTAACACTGCCAATAACAAGTACATTAATGAGAATACTAGTACTCTTTTTATGGAAGCCATACAAATAATAACAACTGAGTGTGTCGAAGACAATCTTAGTCACTTCAACTCTTAATATTCAGGGTTCTTGACTTTATAGCACCTGCCTGGGTTAAAAAGATTTTAGTGAACCTGAAGCATCATGGAAGAATATCACAACGGGAGCAAATTAGAAGAGAGAATGTGGGAAAAGCTTCACATTGACCACAATATCTTCAAATGCTTATTACTCTGAGTTAAGTAGGGCCAGACCATTTGTATTCCTTTAATATGATTCATCAATAGGAACATGTATAACTATGGTGCTCTGTTTGCCACTGTTGATAAGGTAACAAATTCCCCAACACACTTACTTCATGGGTTTATGTCAGATAAAAAATATCCAACCTCTCCTGAAAAGAGAAATATGGAATTGTCTATGCTTAACAACTACAGGCCTATTTCAAACTTTCCCTTCATGTTACTGTGAAAGTAGTTTCTAGCCAAATTAATAACTACTTAAACATGAATGGCCTGACAACCTCCAGTCAGGCTTTCGTCAACATCATAGTACTGAAACTGCTCTAGTTAAGGTAATAATTGAGATTCACCTGAATACAGGCAAAATCTCCATTCTCATTCATCATTCTGTAAGTCATGTACTGCAAGATTTTAGTGCAGCCTTAGTTGATCATAAAATACTGCCTAACAGATTAGAATATTGTGTTGGATTCTCAGGAAGTGTCATATGGTTCAAGTCCTTCAGAGGACAGGGATTACTTTGTTTCTTTGGCACCTATCAGAGAAAACGTCATGTAAGATCCCATAAGGATCCATTCTTGGGACTCTTTTGTTGAACTTATACGTGCCCTCACTTGGCCAAATCTTTCAAGAGTACAAGTTGGCTTATCATAGCTATGATACTGAGATAGTTCTGCTTGGGAACAGGCAAATTGATACTCAACACCTACATCAAGGGCACTTAAGACTAGAACCTTTGTCAAAAAACGTGATCATAGATGGGATCATTTTATATAAGCACTTGATAATGAAGCCTATTTGTTGCGAACAGAGGCTACTTTGTTGGTGATTTTGTATTTGGTTTGGTTTGTTGTCGGTATTTATTGGTAGAGGACCCATCATGAAAGTGTTGAGCCTTATGGAGATGTCATGGGCCTAATTCAATGAAACGCCTATAAAAGAAGGTGCCTGCTTGATAACCCCAGTGAAATGCTCTTTGAAGGCTGTTCTGTTATTGATGTTTTTTTTAGTGATTTTTAATTTGTTAGTGATTTTGGTTTTGACCGGAATCGAAATAGGCTTGGTTGTAGATTGGCCGCTGTGTGAATAGCACAAGGAATTTAACATCTCTCCTGTATATGTGAAATATACATATTCTTATTTACATAAATGTTTGTTTTTCTTTTAGATTTATATTATTTTATCTTTATAGTGCTGATCTATTGTCCTATGCAAAAAAGCACATTAAATGACCATTGTGTATGATAATATAAATACATTGCTCAGAAAGTTGCTTTGTGTGTCATCAGCTAAAAGGCCTTGTACGCTGTCACTCCACGAGGCTTCCCACCCATAGTCAAAACTGAACCCTGTTAATTAAATTACACACATGAAGTGTGGTTAGTGGCAAATACAAAGAAAATGTCCAAGCCTCTGGTTGTCATGGGTACCGTGACATCATCACGCAGGCAGTCCACTAGGCACTCAGTATGTGTCGCATAAAGACTCTGAGATTCCAGACTGGATTACTGTAGACTGGGCTGCTTACTGATTGTTTGATAATGCTGTAAGCAAGTCTAAAACGGTAATTTTTAAACAACGTGATGTGGATCAGAACGATTTTGAAGCTGTGTCATAGCCAAAAAAGGGCTGATAAAGAGCCTTTATACCCTTGGGTAAAGAACAAAATCTTTATTCTACTTTTTCCAAATCCAAACTATATCTGCTTATTCCTGGCCCTTAATGTTCTTTCACATAAAACCAGTCTCATTTTATTGTCGATACAGGGTGCGGAAATACCAAGTGCCCTTTAAATGGAGAGGAATTCACTGCCTCTCCCTGCTGGTGGCCTCAGTCATGCAAGTCAAATCACCCACTAAACCACAGGGACCAGTCAGACTAACAATTAGTTGTGTGCGAGGCAGGGATATGTCCATACAGGTTGGTAAACTCCAACACTGTTCTTTCCCTACTACGTCTTAAATGAATGACAAGCCAAATACAACCCACACACACGCACACACGCTTCAGCAGACCGGCTCGATAGATTCAATTCAGTCTTGTCAATGTGCAGCTGTTACTGCAGCTACAAGCTTAGTGCTTCCTCTCCTCCTCACCCATTGCCGATGTGATTACTCTCTCTAAGCTGAACTGATTGATGTCCAGGGGCTACACGTCAGTCCACACCAGAACCAGTGGTAATGATCTGGACGGGATCTGAATGGGAGGTCTCCACATTGACACAGAAACCTTGAAGCCATAAAACTGGAGTGGTGTTGGGGATGTGTTGCTCAGCATATGTGTTTCAGGTTTTGAGACAAACCAAAATTGTGTCATCCCTCATCATTAATATAGAGTTCACAAACGTAATTTGGAATGTTCTGTTTGTTGTCTTTTTTTAGATTCATGAACAGTAGAGTTCCCCCTACCAAGAGGTATCAGCCCACAGAATACGAACATGCTGCCAACTGTGCCACCCATGGGGTAGGTATGGTGATAAAGGGACTTTTCTTTACCACTTTCTGTGACCTCAGTGGGTTTTCTGTGGTCTACAAAGTTAAACTACAACTGAAAGCAAAACTGCCATAACACAGCAACTGTAACAATAAGGGAATGGGCATTGTTGTTTCAGTAACTGTCACACACGGATATGCTTTCACCTACAAAAAAAACATTATCTGCACTGTGTTTTCTGCTTTATATGCATGTTTTAGTTGTCTTGACTTCCCTACAATGCTGGTGTTTTTTTCCTGTGTCTTCTTTGGTCCTTCTGTACAGTAATAGACCTCTCACTGCCGAGAGATCCCCCCCCCCCCTTTATGAGCATGTTCCTGTGGTCTTGCAGAAGTGGTGCTGTTTGGATAACATCCTGTGCAGGCTGATCCCTGCTCGTTACAGCAGCACATCTGGCAGGCCTGCTCAAAGTGCAGGCTAGCGTGGAAGCGCAGCACGTCCGCGAACCAGAGATAAAATCCTCTTTGACCTCTTTACTAAACACACTAATACCACCGTGTATGCTGTTGATTTTTTTTTTTTTTAAAGGAATCTAACGTATTTTCACTCAGTCAGTTAGCGTGTTGCTCTGCTCTGCTTACTGTACTTTTCCGTTCTTAAATTGTCCTAAAACTGTTGAGAGAATTGCTTAAAACTTCAACTGTTTACCATGTTGTTAGTCACTTTGGTTAAAAATGCGTCAGCCAAATGTAATTTAATGTAATGTAATGTAATGTAATGTAATGTAATGTAATGTAAGCTTTCCTTCCTTCTGAGGAGAGGAGAGTGTCAGTCCACATACTGTAGATGTTGTATACTATGTGGTGCTGTCGCTTGCATCTCTTCCCTGGTTGTTCATGGGTGGGGTGAGAATTTGTGGAAGTCATTAGGCACCATTCACATTAGAGCCAGTGATCTGACAGCTTCGGCTATGTTTGCCACCCACAGTGGGAGGTAAAATCTTTAACCTTCCCAGGGCACTGTGAGCATTGACAGATGAATGTTTGATCTCGCGGACTCAGAGTGACAGATGGACAGAAGGAACCGGCAGAGGGCCCTTAGGTTTAATCTGAACCGCAGGCTTTGCCAGTCAATCAGTCTTCTGCTTCGCCTTGACCTGATGTGAAGCGAGTTACCCAATTTGTAAAACGTACTTGAGTGCCGCAGGGACCCTCAGTGCTTAGGGAGGGATTTAATTACCGGAAAAAGGAGGATGACTTAATTTTTTTCATCTGATAGTTGATGATTCAAAGTGCTGTGGCTAAATGATAATGCAAAGAGCAGATAATCATTTCCCCCGCTGCTTGCTAAGAGGTCTCTAGATGTGCTAATGTGGATGTCTCTCTTTCTCTCTCTCTCTCTCACTCCACTCAGCTTTGGATAATTCCTAGCATCCTGGGTGGGACTCTGCTCTACTTTCAGTCAGATGACCACTGGAAGTCTGTCACAGCCTGGATGTATGGTAGTGGGCTGTCCGGCTTGTTCATCATGTCAACCATGTTCCATACCATATCCTGGAAGAAAAGTCACCTCAGGTTTGTACACTGAAAGGGACAAACACGGATTGCACAAGGAGGCTCTGCAGATGTTGTACCCATCCTTCCCAAACAATTCTTCATTAGATAAGGGCTACTCATGATGATGTATCCCGTTGTAGATAACAGTCAGGTTTCAACCTTCTGTTCCCACCCCCTGGGAAGTAAAATAAGCACACAGTACCATACTCATTATAAATTGCCCTTGCCCTAGATATTATGAGTACTAATGAGTTTGTGTGTGTGTGTGTGTTTATGTTTGTGTACATTCAGTACTGTAAGAGTAGTAGAAATGTACTTAAATTGGAAACTTACTTTATTTAAATGGAAATATACTATTGTCTCATTTGTTGAACAAAATGTGTCAAGAGCTATACCAAATACAGCTGAGGTATTTAAGCCAAGATACATACTTTTGCCTGACAGCATGTTCTTTGTTGACTGTAAACAAAGGATGGAGTCAGGTGACACCTTGTCCCCTATAGACATTAGATCCTGGTAGGTTATTAACATGAGACTTAGATGTCAAAGCAAGTGCTGACACATATGCAAATAATAGGATATGCAAATATATTGGTGGAAGATATACAAACAACGGCAGTTGGAGTTATCTGGTGTGTAGCCTTGCACGACATGTTCCGTTGTTCCGCTACAACGTCTGGTGTAGCCAGTTCCATTGATTACGGTGGCACCTAATTGTTGCAACAGACACTCTGTGAACAGAACACTTGAGTTACATTAAAATTGAATAACTAAATAAAATAAAAAACAGAGAACCGTGGCAATAGATACACACAAGTTCTCTCCATAGGGTTACCTCAACTGTCTCTCCAAATAGTTGTTTTGCATCAGTCATCCTGCAGGTCTAATGACTCATCTGGACATGACATTTCATGTCTAATTCACTTATTCAGGTCTGCAGGAACTGCTGATGTTGGTCAACAAAATGCAAAAGGTAACTCATGCGACATGGCATGAATCAGAACTAATTTGAATAAGCCGTCATTCAATCTGTAGATATGACTCCATGCCGACTTAACTATAGGAAGGAGAATACGTGAGGACATAGACCATGTTATGTGTTATTACACTTTCACTCTTTTTTGTGTGAAAGTGACACTTTGTCCTATTAGACTCATGCACACTTAACCCAGTGTTTTGTTTTGTTTCATTCGGACTCTCGGGAGTGCTGAGGAACAACAGTGCTCCTTTCTGTGCTTGATGAAAGGTTGGCATGGCTCTCCTGAACCCCTTTGTCCTTGTTTTGACAGGGCTATGGAGCAGCGCTTTCACATGTGCGACCGGATGGCCATCTACTTCTTCATCGCTGCTTCCTATTCCCCCTGGTAAGAGCAGGATGCATGTTCAGTCCACAGCATCGTGGCCCACATGCCGCCTATGATCCCAGTGTTATTTTATTTTTGCCCTGCTTATTTCCCTAAATCCATTAAAAAAAAACATCCATTACTTATGAGGTTTCTTTTTTTCTGATTGCTGTTGAAGTATGGTTAGGGCTGGAAGTAGAACCCTTAAAATGGCATTAGACTGGCCTCGACCTGGTCCCCAGGCTGTGTTGTGGGTTTGTTAATGGGCTGTGTGGTGTGCTGTGCTGTTTGTCAGGCTCAACCTAAGAGAGCTGGGGCCCTGGGCTGCTCACATGCGCTGGGTGGTGTGGATCATGGCGTGCGTCGGCTCTGCATACGTCTTCTTCTTTCATGAGAGGTTAGAAAACCCGCCAAGCTGTGCACCGTCTCATCATATTCTTTAGTCTTAAGAGATGTTCACAGTGTACAGTGCAGGGAGCAGGACTCAATCCCTTTCCACACAAAGAGCTCTTTGTTGAAAAATGGGTCCTGTGGGATCGGACAGATTCATTTACAGCTTCTTTTTACATTATACAATGAATCCCTCCTCAAAGGGCTCAAACTAAAACCTTTTAAGGACTCTTAAGAAGGGACAAAGAAGCTTAATGCATTCATTGTTCTGTGAATATTTACATTCATTGTGGTGAAAACACATAGCGTTTCCACGAAAAAACATAATCCAGGCTACAGCACATCAACTCATTCTGATGGGTTTTTTTGTTATGTATTTAAGGTACAAGATTTTAGAGCTGCTCTGTTACGTAACCATGGGTGTTGTCCCTGCCTTGGTGTTGTTGTCCATGGTAAGTGAAACTACCTGTACTAATATTTCAAATTTCTTTTCAGTTAAACAATCTTAATAGTAAACATCCCCATCATTCCACCCAAAATAAATGCAAAATATATTATTTAATTATCTATGTGAATGACAGAGTACAGTAGTTGCATAAAAGCTAATTCTAGAATCAAGTGATTCTAGATGTGAAGCTGGTCTGTCACATTGAACATCCATAGTACACTTCAGAGTCAGAGGAAACGCTGCTCAGTGATGTTCTGAATGTTCCGCAACAAACAAGGTGAGGTCACCACTCATGTCCCACCCGTCCCCTGCAGGCTAACCGAGACGGCGTGCTGGAACTTTCCGTGGGTGGTGTCTTCTACTGCCTTGGTGTCGTCTTCTTCAAGAGTGACGGCCTCATTCCTTTCGCCCATGCCATCTGGCACGTCTTCGTGGCCATTGGAGCAGGCATCCACTACTACGCCATCTACGCCTATCTGTATTCGACGGAGAGCGGTTACATGAAGACGTCCAGGTGACAGTCTCTCAATCTGACAAAGAACCCCCCCGAGAGAGATCGGGGCGCAGGGACACACTGACAGGCCACCCAGAGGTGAAGAGCAGTGTGTGACAGCTGGGTTTTCTGACACACGCCGCAAACGCTGCCTTGATGGTCCTACTGGCAGCACAGTACGTTCCTGACATCTGATCACAAGTAGCCTTATAAACCTCCAAATGATAGATGAAAACGAGAGGGATAAAATACTGTGGACCACTGATTTTGACTGAAATTGTTCTTCTGTCCTCAGAAAAAATCTGGTAGAACTTGAGAAAATCACTGAACTTGCAGACCCAATCCAATACACACAGTTAAACGACTGTACTGTTGCTGCATTTTATAGATTCCATTTTTAATGTGTTCTGTGTTAGATGTTAAATTATTAAGAGCCATATCAGAGATCTTTTGAAGAGATTATACTGCCTTTTTTTCTAGTAGGAAGCGATCCTCCACGTATGTTTATGAATCAGATTTTTACTCCACTCATGCCACCAAGAATCATTGTGTGACATGCTGTGTCATTCTGAGGTCATTCGAAACTGGTGGGACAAGTGTATTCTATCAGCCTGCCCTCTTACCCTCAATAGAGTTTCTACTACGGATCATCAGTTACAATTGAGATACATCACTGTATTACAGAGTGGGTTTATTAAACTTCCATGACTAGTATTAGCTCTAATCCAGGTGATCTCATTGCAGAACAGTTTAAGTGAAGACACTCTGTTCCGCTCCTGCTTTAGAGCTCATTAGCCATTGCTGCAGTGTTTGTTTGCAATCGTCGGTGATGGTGATTATGTGTTGTTAAAGCATTCAGCTGCTTGTAAGTGCCATATGTGAGAACTCACTCCTTTGATGACAATGATCGATCATATCCTGCACAAGTTTGTCATGTATTTTTGACATACAGAGTAATATTGTGAATCTCCTGTTAGACGACTGAAAAATATCTTTATTTTAGTTGTACAAGGCATATAATGCCTTTTTGTCAGCCTCTGAAAAACAAAACTGACCGAAAATCAACACTATTTAGTCTATGTTATTGTTGTATGTGCCTAATATACAGCAGTGATACTCAGGAAACTTCACATTTTCATGATAAGATGTAAGTCACAGAACTTTCTCATATCAGAATGCATTCCATGAGCATTAAAATAGTACAAGGCACATTGATTTGTAAACAAAGGGCAGATGATTCTGCTAAATTATAATTTAATTTGATGTTAAATCAGGAGAAAAATGTGTTCCATTGTGACCTTATATCATGTTCATGGTGCTTGACCTTTTTCCAACATTCCAATCCAAGATGGTGTAGAACCGCTTTGTAGTCCTTTTCCATGTATCAAAGTCAAGTATGCACATATATGCACTATAGCGTTACGACTGTTAGAACAGCTGAGGCTACTGGTAAGGAGAAGTCAATGAGATGTTTATGTGTTCTTTGCAATTCAATGGCTGGACAATGTTTTGTGTGTTGACACCTGCAATGTATGTAATTTCAACCTGGAAATTAACATGATTTTTAAGTGCATCATGATTTTCTGTCATTGTAGACATCAAAGGAAGAAGAGAGGATAAAGTGCATTAATTAATGCAATTGTGGCTAGGGGTGTGTGTGTGTGTGTGTGCGCGTCTGTGTGCGTGCATGTGTGCACAGAAGGCCACTCCAGACATTGCCATGAGCCTTCCGAATCAGTCTCACGGTCTCAGTCCTCTGTCCCGCTGAGCTCCACTGATTGAGTGACTGATTGATTGACAGCTGTCAACTCTTGACGCCCAGAGAGGCAGCTGGCCGCCTCAGTCGGTCAGTCAATCAGTCTCCCACTCAGCCCGGGAGGAAGTTGGACTGTTTGTGCAGCAGTTCAGTGATGGTCCTCATGGCGCGGGGCAGGGATGTGTTGGTGTCCCGGTGCCATCGTGCGCTTTCGCCCAACGCGGGCGGCGCCAGCACGAACTGGGCCACGCTGGGCAGCTTCAGCAGGTTGGTGAGCTCGTGGGCACGCGTGATTATCTCCTCCGCGTCCTCCTCACTGTAGCAGGCCAGCACGGGCTTACTGCGAGCGAACGTGCACAGCTTTGACAGGCTCAGAGACAACCTGGGAAGGACACACAAGGTGATTGGTCAGTGAGGGGGGCAAAAGAAAAGAAACACTACTATTACATGGTGACAGTAACAAAGTGTCACACATCCATTTTCAAGCCTTCTTACACCAAGTGTAGAGTTTTAACTGCAGAGCTGAAATATTATCCCACCGCAGAGTTGCTAAACAATGACAGATCCAAACAGAACTGAGAAACAGGAGAAAGAGAGGTTGGAGAGATGACAGGCAGCACAGTAAGACGAAGTGAGGAGCCTGCCGGAATGTTCCAGAATACAGGCAAGTGTCCATATGTAGCCCACGCTGTGTTAGACTGTAGTCTCTAGCCCAGGGGCGCAGGAGATATTTTGAAAGTAAGGGGGACCAAATTGTGAACACAAACCCATAGTGAGATCAGATTTCCAGATATCGGATCGCCACCTCTGGCCCACTTTCGACCATCATATTTTAAACTTGCCAGAATATTAAGATAATACCATTGATTGTTTTCAAAATATTTTTTGATAATACTGGTCACTACTTGGGCCAATGGTAGAAAAAAGCAACATGGGATGTTGATATTTTATGAAGCCATGAATGAATCATCATGCCTATGATCCAAACATAGACTACATGATCAAATAGCCTAGTTAGGCCTACTTAAATTGTCTGTAAACCAAATCAACTCTCCACTGTGTTTGCAGTTAATATTTATGCAACGTTAGAACTTAACAAGGGTTGGCTTAACAAGTTACCAGTCCAGAACACACAGAAAATTGCAACAGAAAGTTGCCTTTATAATCAACTATTTGTTCCAACAGCATTTAAACAAAGCATTTATAAAATGGAAAAAAGAAATTACATAAGAAGTAAAATAAAATACTGTTAGTGTAGTAACTGTATCACATTATCCCAAGCTTCAAAGAGCTCCCCACGTCTGTGACAGGCAAACGTGACACCGCTAAATTCTCAGCTTGTTTATACCCCACACTGAACGCATAAGAACGCTAGGCCAATCACTCTGGGGTGTGGTAGCCTACTCTCTGGGATTTATGCACCAAGGTAACTGAAGTATCCAATTTGTGTCTTGAAATGTTTGAAATAAATGTCTTAGAACAAAAACGTTGATAGACTTGTATTTTATAGTTAGGCTAGTGAAAACAAGTTGATAAGTAGGCTAGTTGAGTTTGTTATCAATAAACATAACAGCTAATGTCATGTTGAGCAGGAGGAGTTGAGCACTAGGCTACCAAATCCTCAAATTATGCCCGGGATTGATTCTATTTATAGCAGGACAAATAAAGGCAGGTTCCCATATACAATTACCTGACCTCATTCTCTTGCCGACCCTTTCGAGCTAATTGCCAGAGGCTGAAGCCTACTACATTTAAACACAATTGTTGCGACTCAAGGCATTCCAGCCTACGAATTTTATAAAAAAAGTACTAAATCATGCATAATTAAACAATAACTCAATTTAGGCTACTTGGCTACGCAAAAAAGTTTCCATTAGGGCCTACAGCACAACCCCTATTCAATGAAGGGCTGCCTTGTCTCGCAATAAACAGCAGTGGAAATCCCGACACTTTTTCAACTGCATGAAACTTAACAATGAACCATCAAATATCTCCCGGATTTCAGTGCCCATCAGTCCCAACATTTAGCAATATAATCATTCAGTCCAAAAGTAAATTAAATCCCAAACCAAACCGAAAATGCTTTTGATAGCCTACCGGTATGCCGCTCCAAACGAAACGCATGTCTAAATGCAGGTTAGAAATATTTAAAAAAGCCTGCCTCGAATACCAGCCTGCCTCAAATAAAGATGATGATAAATGATTTATGCTAAGCAAGTAGCCTGGATTATTTTATGATTGTTAGTAGACAAACTGGCTTCAGATATCCAACAGAGTGAATATGAGATTGTGCAGTCTTACAGTATTGTAGATGGCTGTGGTTAGTGATGTGATGTTGTTAATGGGGAGTTTTACATAGTTAGCGCAAATCCTATATGTTATTATTTATTTAGCGTACCTATAAGGCTTTTTTCCCTTATCAAAAGTGAAGGGGACGACGGCTGTCTCTTCAGCACTGCGGGGGACATATCCCCCACATCCCCCGTGCCTCCTGCACCCCTGCTTTAGCCTAAAGCTCGAACCCGCAAACGTGCAGCCCCTTAGACTCAGAGGGGTGGGTGCTAGGTGCTAGCATGGAGGCTGAAACCCATGGGTTAAAAGCTAAAGCTGACTGATATTTAGCAGATGCTTCCATCCAAATTGACCCGAACTTGACCAAGTGTTAGTCGGTGACATGACTGCTGCTCCCCCACGCCCACCCATGGATGCTACTGTAACGTCTCTCGCTAGCACGTGTTTTAAAGTGTCCAGGGGGGTGGTCTACATACTTACCACATAGCTAATGTATCCACTGGCAGTTGATCACAAAGAGGAAATATGCTGTCGCCTAGAGAAGAAGCACTGCAACCATTTTGTTTTTCAGAGCATTCTACCTGTTTTGTGTGGCCACTCTGTGCGCTTCTAGTAATTATCTCTGAACTTTTCAGAAAGTGTTCTGCCATAAAAACAACCTCCACAACCACCATAATGGTATACGATGTATGTATATGTATGTATGCATTTATTTTTTTATTTATCCTTTGTTTAACTAGGGTAATCACAGTGAGACATCTCTTTTCCAAGTGAGCCCTGGCCAAGAATAAATGTACAAGCCCTGGCCATTGCATAAAACTGCAACGACCCACAGTGCCATGTCTAGACAGCTAGACAGGAGAAGACTCAGTGTTAGCATCATCCAACCCCTTTTACTCTATTGCTCCCCCTGTTTCTTCACCATACTAAATGTCACCAGCAAGAACAAACTCATTAAAATCTCACACTTAGCATCCAAGATAATACAGCTTCCCACCCCCAGCCTCACTGATGCAAATGACACAGCCACCACACGCCTTGCACGCACCATAGTAAGCAGCCCTGACCATCCCCTGAACCGGTTCTTCACCCTACTCCCATCTGGCCACAGATACAGAGCCCTGGACTGGAAAAAAGCGCACTATAAGAAAGGTTTTATACCCTCAGCAATCACTGCACTTAACAAACTCCTGTGACAATTACCCATTCCCCCTATTCTTTTGTGTTTTATGTTGTCTGCATTGTCCACCTTTTTGCTTTTTTTTTTTTTATATGTTATATGTTATACGTTATATGTATGAGGCTGTGTACATCCTGCATGGAATGTAACAATGATATATGTGAAAAAGAATATCCTTATAGGACAATAAAGACTCATATACAAAAATGGAAGCAGGATAAGTGAGGAGAGGAACGGGACACCGCTCCTTCACATGTACCTGGGGATGAGGTCCTGGCTGCGGGAGGCGAGCTTGGCCAACGTGGTCATGAGGGTGGTGAGGACGTGTGGCGGGTAGGAGGGCGGGCTGGCCGACTGGCGAACCTGTGAGATCTCGAAGAGCACCGCCTCCAAGCTCTCAAAGAACGAAGTGATGAGCTCCACAGAGCAGCGTGGGTCGTGTGCCACTGACAGGTATTCACCGATGAGCCACACCTGGATAGCCACACACACACACGCACACACACACACACACACACTAATGTTGATTTGATATAACTTCATGGCATTATTGCTAATAAAAAGAAAACCAGCTTGACAGGTTTCTCAAATATGCCCCAGGGTTTCTGTCCATAACTGAATTTGGGGATTGAGAAATCCTGTTTAGTCAACAATCCATCCACGTCAGTCCTGAGCATCCGACCACTAGAGGCAGCAGAGGAGCTTTGATGAGGAGCTTTGTCCTCCCTTGAACTCACCACATTGGTGTAGAGCTCCTCCTTGCTGTAGATGTTGGCCGTGCTCCCAGCAAAGTCCAGCAGCTCCCGGCACTGGTCAACAATGAGAGAAGGGTGGAGCTTGCACAAGGCACGAATATGAGTGCTGAAGACCCTTTAGCGGGAGAGGGAGAGAGAGACTTAGAGACAGACAGATTAGTCTACTGACACTCACCACATCCCACTGAGAAGATTGCATGACAATAGCAGTGCCAATATATTCAAGTTCAGCATTCCCAGACACCTAAGGTCTATGTCAATCATTTTGTCAAAACAAACTTTGAGAAGAATTCAGTGACTATATACTCACTTCCATGACAATTAAACAATGTTCATTTTTTGATAATCCCCCCCTTGATCAACATTTAGACAAAACAACCTCTAGCCACTGGTAGTGATTAGACATGAACTCACTGATTTGGAATAATATGAACTAATCATAATTTTAAAGACTGGGGGGTGTGTTTGAGCATTGAAACCAGCACTTATTTGGGGTTAAGGAATGAGTATTTTCCTAGGCATTAAGTATAATTATATTTATTGAATAAGATACAATATGTCATTCATGACTAGAACACAATCCCTGCTCTCTCACCAGACACTTACCTGAATAGCTCTATTTTAAATTGATTGATGTTGTAGAGCAGGCTGCTTCTTTCCAGCAAGACCAGGGTAAGCTGGTTTGTCAGCTTCTGATCAGCAAACTAAAGGGAGGCATCAAGCAAATCTACTTATTTTATGTTTACACATATGTTTTATGTTTTCTGGTATATATTATATGGTAATATTAAAAACAATAATGCAATGGCTGCCATTTACCTCAGTGACGTTATTGAAGAAGACGTGAAGTAACACAGGGACAACTTGGGCACACTGCATGACACGCGGACTTGCAGCCATTTCAGACAGGACCTCATGGAGCATGTTTAATCTGTGGCACACAAGCAAACCCTTTCACCAAGAGCACCAAATACAAGCAGTGACAGTAATAGTGTCATTTTACCAGCATCTAGGCCAATAGCTAAAATGCCTACAGGACCGATACATAGTAATAATAACAATCTTAACACTATATTCACAAGCTTGACCTCTGTGTGAGATTTGCAAAAAACTGTGAGCCATATTTGAAAACAGCATGGGATCTTTAAAGACCTCCTTGAAAATGTTCTCACAGATAGTACTCACCTGTCTATGGTGTCCCCGGAGCCAGCCTCAGGCCGGAGGATATACAGAAACAGGCCTCTGTAAGATGGCTGCCTGAAGACCTCCAGAGCGCTGGCGATCTTGGAGCCATGGTCCCACAGCACACGTTCAGAGGCCTGGTAGGTGGCCGACCTGCATAGAGCACCACCAGCCGAACCACTCAGTCTTTTGATTGAAACAAACTTAGTTTTTAATTTAGTGCCATGCCCAATGGATGAGTATAACGGTATCCAGCTGTTACGACAGCACGTATGCTCGTTAAGTAAACCTCCTTCTCGCCGCCTTAAGAGACATGCTAGTAAGAGATGCTAGCACCCATGGGTTTTTAGCTCCCTTGCTAGTGCACTTGTCTCCCAATCCGATGATACTGCAAGTTGCGGTTTCGAGTCCAGGCAAGTGCTTACAGTAATTTCCTGTGTATTAGCCGCATTGTGTATAAGCCGCAGGACAGTGTTTTATGCAAGTTAAAAGGGAAAAAAAACCTATTAATACCATATTAACTGCACCCGTGTATTAACCTCATAGCTGAATCAATTTTGAAAAATCAATGTATAAGCCGCGGCCAGTCAGGCACAACACAGTTATACAAGCTTATATCAGTCTTATAGCAATACCCTTGGTTATGCTACCAACACATCTGGGTTGAGTTACAGGAGGAAATATATTTTGTAATATCTCCATAAAAATAACACAGCCTGAATAAAGGATTGGCTAATGGAAGAGTCTGCTGGTAAGAAACAAGTTAGTATGCTTTGAGTAAGACATGCAGACTGACACCGTTTGAGCAAGCCAACCCTGCCTTAGGTCACAGGTCTCTGCAAAAATATTTCCTCCAGACTGTTTATCTTCGTGCTGCTGTTATTACACTGAGAATTTCAACACAGATCTCCCTGTAACGTCTGTTGGCTTTGGGAATGGGATGTACCCCTGTTCCAAGATTTAAAGAGACAAAACAAGGTTTCAAACCACTCAAAGCTGACTATCCATGTTTACAATGTCCTGTTGACTATAAAAAAAAAACAGTCAGCAATATTCACAGCCATCCCATTCTGAGCCAGAGCATGCATGGAAATATAAAATTGGCCAGGTCCACAAAGAATGGTCCATACTTGGTAAAATTCCAGTCAGTTTTAGTTTCTTCCAGTGGCTTCACTTTTGACTGTGTGTACATGGTCAATTACCATAATTCCCCACCTATTAACTGAGGTTTATACATTAATTTTGCACAATTACAGCTATCCTTCTTCTTTCTGAGCAAAACACTGAACTGATTCTAATTCGTTGGGCTACTGGGCACTACGGATAATACACGGGTGTGGTCATACATGGTTTAGTCTTTTTTAATTGGCCTTAAACACAGTCCTGCAGTTTACACACAATGTCGCTAACACACAGAAAATTACTGTATAACAGTTACTTGATTGCCAGCATAGACTATATACAGTCTATGATTGCCAGGTGTTTGATTTGAACCTCTATAACTCAGGGGACCTGGAGGTTTACAGTCTGACTGCTAACTTGAATTTCCAGCAGGCAGCTTGCATACTTGTATTGCTTGTATTGAATTATCCTTACCTCAGCTGAAGGTCCAGTGTGGCGGCCAGGCATGGCAGGTCCAGCAGGGAGTGGAGGATTTCCACAGCTGTGTTCGGGCTCATCAGTGAGGGCAGCAGCTCCATGTAGTCAGAGATGAGGGCAGGGCTGTTCCAGGCCAAGAACTGATGCAGGGGGAGGAGAAGCAACACAAGAAGTCAAGTGAATATTCTTAAAAAAAGTTTCAGTGCTCCCAAACATCTAACGTATCCAAGCATCTACTGTGCGTCAGGGGTGTCAAACTCATTAGGTAGTGGGCCGGATTTGTTGGAATGAGACCTCGTGGGGGGCCGTCATTTCATGGTCATTTCATGGTCATTTCATGGTCATTTGTCTGCATGGGTATCAGAGTGTTATTTGATGATATCACTTATGAGCATTCAAGTACAAATAATGTACTGCTGTCATATACTGCTCTTTCTCTCTTGAAATGCTCTACTTCCATGTTAGTTTTCCCGCTTCTTCCATCCTGAGGATGGTTTGTAGTGCATATCTTTTTGAATATCTTTTTTCTAATTTTCCCTTCCTACCTAAAACATCTGGGAGGCCGTATGAAACCTGCTGGCAGGCCTGATCAGGCCCCCAGGCCTTATGTTTGGCACCCCTGATCTATGTCGACTGTTACTGTTTGTGCAGACTGTTACTGCACAAATTATAAAGTAACAAAATGCAGGAATTCCCCTTCAAAATGCAGGAATTCCCCTTCAAAAAACGAGGGAAAAAAAGGCCCATGCTCCTATCCATGATAATAGTCAGAGAGGCAAGAAGTTAGTGTTAGTAAGTTAGTGAATTTTTTTGCCTCGCTATTAAATTAGCTTTAGTTAGACTTTGCACTTTGCCCATCATTAAAGTTAGGGCACATTGTGTTGCTTTAAACTGTGTAAATAATATATGAAAATATATGCAAGCTAAGTCCATATTGCTGCAATCTGGAACAGAACATTCTATGTGGTTATAAGTTGGAAAATGTCTAATTTTTCAGATAGAATTTGCTAAGGTCAGGCATCTAATTCATGTCACCAAACTCTGTTATTCAACTGTATGAGGTATTTAGGCCCCGCTACAAAAGGTGTAATGACCCATGTACCCTGCACTTACCTTAAACAGGTTGGGAAAACTCTGCCTGTACAGTGAAACTCCGTCCTTGAGCACAGCTATGTTGGCTCTGCAGAACTGGACCAATTCGTATGCCAGCGCTGGTTCATTGAACAGCTCAGATGGGAAGCGAGAGAAGAGCTGTCTGAACACCACCTCCGAGTCCACTGCTGCCATCTCACCTAAAAACCACACATCTCAATTGGGCACCTCATTTTTACACATGTACGTTCTCATGAAACTATTGCCTGATTAAGCATTATTTGTATTTGCCAAAGATGCACTGTATGAGCCAAATCAGTCGTTATAAACATAGACCTTTTTGTTACATGTGATAAGGCATTACCATCTGGCTTCACTGATACTAACAATATTGAATATTGAATAGCCTTGAATTTCCCCTTGGGGATCAATAAAGTATCTATCATCTATCTATCTATCTATCTATCTATCTATCTATCTATCTATCTAATATAAAACAGTTATAATGAATAATGAATAAATGTTCTTGACAAATGCAAAATGAATTCCTTGTATACTGTACATCATTAGATAGTCATTAAAAGCGGCAGAAGTAAAGCAAAAATATGCTCTATTATGCAAAAGGCTGCTCAAAGGTGGAGCAGTGATTTGACCTGGAGACTGGCGTGGAGCACTTACTGTGGTTGAGGTAGAACTGGGCGATGGGGATTAGGACTCGGGCATAAGCCAGCTCGGCACTTATGCGGCCGTAGAGGGCCTTCACGCTGGGGAAGGCACGGTACACGTACGATGGGTCTTCTTTACAGATGATATCCATGATGGTGACTGCCTCCACTATGCACTGAGAAAGCAGGATGATATTTGTGAGAAACCTTGGTAAGCATTCTCCATTGAATATAAACTGGATATTCTTTTTGTGTAGACCTTGATTGATGTTAAACTGAGGAGTGCCAAGCTTATTGTAAATGACACTCTAAGCATCATTAAATCCATTCTTAGTTTCTATACCATATTATTCCAATGACACCTTAGTGGGTCTTCTTTTATCCTTTCATACTATATTTTATTTTAAGTTCTATGTAATAGAAAGTTCCACAGTAATCTCACATCTGACATTAGTATAAAGAATAAATGCAGAAAAGTCACATTAGAACACTTCATACCGCTTTCTGAAGTTCTGTGTCAGTCCTTTTTATCGCCTCTGCAATAAGCACAAATGATCACATTTACGATATGAGAGAGCTCTGATAAAACATAAATACCCTCACTGCCATTAAAATACTTAACAACAGCTCACAGCAACCTGCTGTACATCTGCATTCACAGGAGGGGACATTCTCACTCAGCTAATTGATCATGTTGCAAGCAACAGTATGCATATGTATACAATAAACAATATCAGCAAGGGATACGGTGGGATAAGGGATAAGGCGTGACTCACTGCGGTCACTCTGTTCAATGAGCCGGTGGCAGTACTCAAAGGCCTTCTCCCGGAGCCTCTCCTTCGGGGGCAGGAGCCTGCTGGACGAAGATGTGGCTGAGACCATGGACACTACTGAGCTGTCCACCTCCGACCGGTCATCTGCTCAAAGCAAGAAACCCCCCTTGTCATTCACCCTCCCTGCTGTTTGTACTTATCTGTGTGTGTGTGTGTGTGTGTGTGTGTGTGTGTGTACGTACATGTGTTTGTGCACCCATGTGAGTTTGTGTTTGTGTCAGCATCCTAACTGTCTTGCCTTTGAACATCTACCATCCCACAGAGTTAAGCTGCAACTTCTTCTGAGGGATTCAAGGCTGGACACCTAGTGGTAGTGAGTCTTATGTCTTTAGTCTGATTGCTAAATAGGCAACTTAAGAATTATTATGATCAGCCAGCTCCATATAAAAGGTGAAACAAACATGAGGTGAGGCCTTATGTGTCCAAAACCTCCACATACAGTATCTCTACCATTAACAACGTCACAGGATCAAGATGCAATTCAAAACCTGAGACATTATTATGAAGACAATTAAGATAATTGCAAATAGGGTGTGGCATGCATGTACACACATGCATTTTTTTATTCAGCCCATTTGTAGCCCTTGATTAAAAAAGTAATGATCAGAGGCCCAATTTTAGAATGTTATTGAAGCCTTGATGGCGAGAAGAACGGCACACTGGGGGCGGACGGCTTATGTTCTGCAGCTTACCTTGTACCTGTGACAGCATGATCTGAATTGGACTAAGGTGGGCTAGCAAAGATAAAAATCCAACTGAATTATTTTTCTTTCACGTAAATGTATACTTAAATAAAACAATTGAAATCTTCCCCAACTGCGATCAAAGGAGACCATAAGTTCCAATAGAACACATGAAAGTAAAGTTCATCTACCTGACTCTCCACCAGAGGTTCCTTCGGTGTCGTAGGTGAGCAGCCACTTCCTGATCATGGAGAAGGCATACATGTTCATCCACTGGTCCTCCCCGAAGCTCCGACCCACACACAGCACGGTGAAGAAGTCCCCTGCCACTGCACCGTCCACCTCTGTCACCGGAACAGGCTGGTGGCCAGCAGACGTTAACATACGGTTAATTATTTCCCTCTGATACATACACATTTAATTATTTTGAAGACGCATCATTTTGAATAACTTCCAGTGAAGACCTATTTTTCAGAGTGTTTTTTCTTCCATTTAGGGAAATTGAGTTAAGAGTCCAAGTGGTCTGACACAGCTGTAAGGAATGGGGTTGAGTGAGGTGAGTGTTGGGGGTTCGAGTTCAGGTTTGTGTGTGGACAGGTAATGGTTAAATGCAGTTTGTGGACAGTTACTGAGTTAGTACGTAACTGGGAACACAAAAAAATTGAAAAGTGCTTTTGTTCAGTAGTAATTAATCTGAATGAACAGACAGGAGGCCAAGAGAGGGGTCTCTAGACACTACTTTACCTGTCGTGTTCTCGGTCCACTGAAAAAGCTACCAGAAGACATGGTGGCTCCCTGCTGAATGCTGGCATACCTCAACCAGTCGACCAGCTTCCGGCTCACCAGATTTACCTGATCTGTTGGACAGTAAGCTTGCATTAGTTGTTTTAACTGTGTTCCAAATCACAGAAGCATACACATATCAAGAAACATCTAGAATAGCTACAATGTCCTATGCATCTGAAATATGTGTCGTTTCTGCATTCACACTGAACAATGAACTACTGTTAAAGTGGATTCCAAATAGAAAAGGGTGAATTGGTGTTTATGTTGCTTACCCTCAGTGAGAATCTCTGGAGAGTAGCTGATAAGCTTGGTGAGAATGGGAAGCGTGTGTTTACATATTTGCCCGTCGGTTTGGCGGGCTTCCATGCATTTCAGCATATGCAGACAGACAGGGGCCACATCATCTTTACAAGCAACCTACGTATGGACACAAATTATTAAAACAGGTGCACATTACGCGCATGCATAGGCTACTAACAACGAAAAGGGTTAACGTTACCTGCGAAAGAACAACAGCTGCAACATAGCTGCTGGATTTGACGTCCTCTGCTAGTCCGGCAGAGAGGTCCTGGATGCTCAGGGGAAGGCTCTCCCGAAGAACAGACGAGAAGAGGACCTGAATCTGCTCCGGATGTGCCTTGGAAACCAACAACATCTGCAGCTTCTTCTTGAGGTCTGATGGGAGTCTAGAATAACAACAGACGTTCACAAATTAACTTACTTCCCTATAATTTGGGCAAATGACGCCGAAGACAGGGGAAGCTAATCTTATACCAGCACTTTGTAAAACTTACGTCTTCGCATATTTCGTTGCTGAAACAATCAAGTTGAGCCTCTGAAGAGAGTCGATGGTTTCGTTTCCAAAATCTCTGTTGGTGTTGAGTAGTTTTGAAATGCGACCATAAAACTTCTGAAGCTCCTCGTCTTGTATTTCTCTGCCCAAAACAAAGTGACACCAGTGACATCAACTGAAGGGCATCATAAACATATTTTGCAAGTAGGTCAAATGTTATTTTCCAGCTACTGTCATGGGGTAGCCTAATATACTTGGTGACATCCAGTTAGCCTCCTAAAATATAAGAAGTAAACTAAATGTATCTAATTTGCTGTAAGAAGTGTCCTCTTTAACATTCACAATTTAAACTAAACAAGGCATAGCCTACCTGGCCTGTTTCAGCAGACTCTCAGTGCCAGTTGAATACATTTTCCTTGACACCTTTTGAAATCCAAAACAGAAACATTGATTCCGTTCATAAATATGTCCCGACTACAAATCACGTGCTATTTCTTGGGTTCCGGCTGACCCTGTGTGCTCATGTTTCTCACATGAGCACACAGGCTAAAACGAAGCATCATATAGTTAACACGATCAGCCTGTTAATAATTAGTATAATAATTATACAGTTTCCCACAATAACGAAGCACTTTGGTAAATGTCACAAAATGACGCTGATTTTAAAGTTGAAGGGCCAGATACGGCTCTGTGAAGGGCTTAACTCTGGCGACATCTTGCGGTCATTTCACAAAATCAACTGACGTGACGGGCAGATGTTGCTGATCGGATCATAAACGGCCACAGTAGTGGAGTGGGTGCCTGCATCAAGAGGCTTGCAATTTGTCTGCTTATGTTGCTGATCGGATCATAACCGGACACAGCATCGAAGTGGAATGATCTAAGATTTTTTTTTGGTATTTGTTGGCGACTATGAGTGTGAAGGGGGTGGGTCTGGTATAGGTAGCTTTCTGGAGGTGCCCTGGGCCTAATTCAATGAAACTCTGATAAAGGAAGGTGCCTAATTGCTAAACCCAGTGAAATGCCCAAAAGTTGCTTTGTTGAGGATTTTGTTTTAGATGGTAAATGCTTGGTTGTTGATTGGCAGCTGTGGGAAATCCTTTAGTAAGGGTTCTCAAACTTTCTGATTCAAAGGAAAACATGTAGGGAAAGAAAATAATTGTAACAATCATGCCATTCGTATTCTCTGAAGTTGTGGCCAGGTTTATCATCCCATGTTGTCTGGCAGGTTTGTAACTTGGTCGTATGTCTTATGTATGGGGGTGGGAGCAAAGACACAATTTGCTTATTGTTTTATCAGTGGAAAGGGTAGTCATCTGTAGATATGATTTGTGTGATATGATTATGTGAGCCCAAAGAGGGACACAAAGAAATCACACTTAATGCACATCAAGATTGTGTATGATAGGCTATCCTATTATTCAAAATGTTTCAATTATCCAGACTTCCCGCGGGCTGCAGCGAGATGTAGCCTACTTGGAAGTGGCTGGCTCCAATAGCCTATACCTCCCTATAGTGACAAAAGATACTGTCAGTACAGTAAGGCCTAATGCAATACTTATGCACCACCTCTCCACCTGGACAATAAACTGGACTGATCAGCCAACACTGATGCACTCTACAAGAAAGGGCAGAGCAGGCTGTACTTCCCGAGGAGGCTGCGGTCCTTCAATGTGTGCAGTAAGCTCCTCAGGATGTTCTACCAGTCTGTTGTTGCCAGCGTCCTCTTCTATGCAGTGTGTTGGGGAGGAAGCACAAGGAAGAAGGACGCAGGGCGAATTGACAGGCTGGTAAGGAAAGCTGGCTCTGTAGTGTGAGCTGAACTGGAGTGCATCACTTCACTATCAGACAAAAGGACCCTGAACAAACTGATCAACACCTTGGACAATGAGTGTCACCCACTCCACAGCACTATTGCAGAAGAGCCTGATCAGCTGGAGACTTCGCTCACTGCCTTGCACAACGGACAGACTAAGAAAATCATTTGTTCCCAGGGCCATTGAACTGTTCAATGCCTCACTTAAGGGAAGAGGAGAGATAGACTTCTCTGCATAGGCTGTCTGCCTCTTCACCCCCTCCATGTTTGGTACTGTCTGTCCACTAGCCACTTGTACCACTGTCTTTATGCCTCACTGTTTGCGTGCTATATTAGCACATTAGCACATATGCATATTAGAATTAATATGAATTAGAATTGATTTAGATTAAGTGTTAGTTAGTATAATTTGTATTTTTGTAATTTGTATTTTAGTATATGTGTATATATTGTATTAAGTGTTAGTTAGTATAATTTGTATTTTAGTATATTTAAATTCTTTATCTTCTACTGTCCTTATTGCTTAGTTGTGTTTTTATATTATATACTTTAATTACTCTTTCTGCTGTTAAAAAAAATTGTTGTATGTTTGTGTTGTATGTATGCTGCTGAGACCTTGAATTTCCCCTGGGGATCAATAAAGTATCTATCTATCTATCTATCTATCTAATACTTGGAATGGATAAATCTGTAAATAACCACGGAGGAACAGCTGAATACACCACTTAAGGGCTTATTTTCAATGTATATTTACATTTAATTTACCCTTTGCTTTATTATCCAGCCATAACTTCTGACGATTCCCTCTCTCTTGATATTGTACTATCAACACTGTCTGGTTCACACTCCACCAGCTCTTGAGGTTTACATCGTCAACCATTTACGCATGCGTTGGGTTGAGAACATGCGCAGAGAACACCGAGAGGCTTGCACGGCGAAATGATGGCGTCCACGGCGGCCCGATGCACCTCACGTTGGATATCGTTTTCAGTGTCGACGGGCCACCGGCGGCCTGTGTCTGTCCTCAGTTGCCGTTCTATTGAAGCTAGTCGGGCTGTGTCAAATGTAGGAGGACGGCAACTATGGACAAGATGCCCCATCATAGCTGAGGGGACCACTAAAGGGTTGACATTGACGGGGTTGCCAGGTGAGACATGGCCAAGACAGCCAGCTGACAAGCAAGAACCTCTATATTTTAGTATTACATTTTTATAAGTGTGATACTTGAAGTGAGCAACGTTGATATTTGGCTGCATCATCGGTGAATGTAGATTACGGTCACGATAGTAGGCCTATCAAGTTCAGAACTGAAATGTGACCAACTAGCTGCCCCTTATTGCTAGCTTGAACATGTGATGTAGGCTAATGTAACGTTAACCTCAGAGTGGAGTTTATGGGTCACCCAGCCAGCTAGCTAACATGCAAACAGGTTCTCAAAGTGTCAGCCTTCGGCTTGTCGATATAACGCGAGAAGTGGTTGAAATACTGTGGATACTTTACGTTAATCACTTGCCTCCTCTTTCAGTATGTAATACGATTGGCGTGAGCTGACTCTCATGTCGTTTGACATGTATTTATTTACTTAGGGTGAGTCATTCTGGTGGGTTGGTTTTGTGCTCAGCGCTGGAGTCTGTGCTTGATGAGGTTACAATGTGTCAGCCTGATACTGTCAGATGAATGTGAAACTTTGACGTGATCAGGTTTGGATTAGCATATTAGGCTATAAAGTAATACGTTAGCTAACGATCTTGTTTTTGTGCAGGGTCAGTATTCTCAAGACATGTCAATTCAGACTCCCTGTCTTTTTGTTCTTGGCTAATACTACAGTAGTGTAGCATTACATTACGTTACACCATATACACACTGCCTGGCCAAAACGTAGCACACTGACATTTCATAGGGTGGTATTTCGCTATGATAATAGCGACCATTCATGCACCATGGCATTGTTTCCACAACCTTATGCAACCTCACAATATTTGTTTTTGTCCTCAGTTGCATGAATTTTGTGCCAAGATTCCTCAGTGATGGGTGTTATGACCTAGGGGTAAGGCCACAACAAAAGAGGGAGTCGAGAGGTTGGATCTAACTAAAATATGGATTTATTAACCAAATTAATCAAATAACAAACAAACAAACAAACCGTGCGAGGTGGGTCAAAGTCAGTCATCAGTAATGCATGGATGTTGTGTGTTTGTAATGTGTCTGAGTGCAGTGTTGCATGTCCAAAACCCACAGTAAGAATGGCCCTCCTAAGGGGAGAGGCAACATCCCTTTTAACCTGCCCTCAGGTGCAGCTCATCAGCTCGTTAGCTCTTGAAGCACCTGAAGACCAGCAGACAAAACAAGCAGAGGGCCTAGTGGCCCTTCACATGGGATACTGCGGAAAGTCTCCAGCACATACCAAAGTCCCAGTGGTGTTAAGGTCAGAACTCTATAGTTGCCAATTAATGTGTGGAAATGATTCCCCATCCTCCCTGAACCACTCTTTCACAGTTTGAGACAGATGAATCCTGGTGTCGATGCCCTGGAATGCGCCCATGCCAGCATTATGAAAAGATTGATACCACCTCAGATTATATCACTGCGTCCAGAGGCATTTACAGTAGACACTATGCATGATTGGTGCATTTCCACACACACAAGGCATTTGAAAACTTCTATATTCCTATGTACTATATTCCAGGATAACAATGCCAGAAGTCATTGGGCTCAGATTATGGAAGAATGATCCAGGGAGCACGATGAACCATTTTCACACATAAACTGGCCACCACAGAGTCCTGGCCTTAAACCCATTGAAACTCTTTAGCAAAATAAATGTGATCTCACACAAGGTCGTCAAAACAACGCCATAGCAAAAGGGAGCTGTATTAAAAGCTAAAGATAGTCCCAACAAATGTCAGAGTGTGTGACTGTTTTTTGGCCAGTAGGTTTGCCCTTACAGATCGCAGGGTCATTGTTCATTGATTTGTCAATTCAGACATCTGGGATGTTCCTATGCAAGATGGTGGTGAGGTGACGATACTTTATGACAATTGGCCCATGAGTATAGCAATAGGGACTAAACACTGAGTTGATGTGTTTTACCTGATGGCTTGCACCCACAGGAGTGAGGCCCCATAATGCCATTTGCTCATCGTCCTTCCACACAAGCTGTTGGGCTCAAGGGAAACAGGACTTCTACCAGATCCTTGGGGTTCCTCGCACCGCGACCCAGAAAGAAATTAAAAAGGCCTACTACCAGGTACTTACCCTCCAGCTCAACACATAATCTAAAACATTTCCTAAATGTAATTTTTTTTTTTCTTACACTTCATTCAACACCAGTTTCTATCTATTTATGCCATCTCTTGAAAACCGTGTTTATGAAATGTATATCCTCTTGTAGATGGCCAAGAAGTACCATCCTGACACCAATAAAGAAGACCCTCAAGCTAAGGAGAAGTTTGCACAACTTGCTGAAGCTTATGAGGTCTGATCAGCACTATCATCTAACAACCTTTCAGTCAAATGACATGGGGGTGAATCAATGTGTAATGTCACTGAGATTTTGAGGTGTAACAGTTAGTGAAACTAACATATTCTCATTTCTGTGGAAATGCTCAGATATGAATGACTGCAGGTTTCATTGAGTACGATTAGCCTCTCTATGAGCATGCAAAGTAGACATCTTGTGTTCTTTATATACCTGTGGTATTTCATTAAGCCCCATTTTAACCGGGTCAGAAATTACTTTGATTGTATTGTGTGTGTGTGTGTGGTCAAGCATAACAGTTTCAGTTGAGGTGAGTTATGACCCTGTGACCAGTATTGAGCATGCTCAGAGTGACCTAGTTGAAATACAGACTTGTAGTTTTGCTGTGTGTGTGCAGATCTTGAGTGATGAGGGCAGGAGGAAACAGTATGACACATACGGATCAGCTGGATTTGACCCAGGACAAGCAGGAGGCGGCCAGCAGCAGTACTGGAGTGGAGGGGGTAGCAGCGTGGACCCTGAGGAGCTTTTCAGAAAGATCTTTGGAGAATTCTCTGGAGCACGGGGATTTGGAGACATCTTTGGAGACAACACCATTTTTAATCGTCCACAGGAGGTCAGACAGGCAGTGCAGGATATGTATTAAGGCACTGATATTCAGTCAAGGACATTGTTTGTGAATGCATATTGTAACACTGGCCTGAACTGAATTTGTGGTAGATTAATTAGTGTGATATAACTACGATGTTCTGTGTCTACTTCCAGTATGTGATGGAGCTGACATTCACCCAAGCTGCCAAAGGTGTGAACAAGGAAATTACTGTGGCCATTGATGGCACCTGCCAGCGCTGTGATGGCAAAGGGCATGAACCTGGCAGTCAAGTTCAGCACTGCCACAGCTGCAATGGCACTGGCATGGTAGGTCAAATGCCATAAACTGTATATTGAATAAAAGGTTTGCGCTACTAAACTAAATGCAAAAATTGTTAAAAGATGCAAATGGCAAATGATCTCAACTAGCCCAGATCATCAAGAAACTGTTTTCAGTTAAATATGTGATGTAGATGAATGCATACACGGAGGTAAATGGATACCTGTATGTTTGTCACTCTCAAAGGAAACGGTGAACACAGGGCCATTTGTGATGCGTTCTACGTGCCGGCGATGTGGTGGACGGGGATCTGTCATTTCTTCACCGTGTAGGTCTTGCCAAGGGACAGGGCAGACCAAACAGAAACGCACAGTTATGGTGCCTGTGCCAGCAGGTACCTACACATGTTTGTCTTTTGACAATTAAGCTATTTGTAAATTCTATTGTATGATATAATATAATCTAATATAATATGATAGCAATTATGCATTATGACGAAGTAAGTCTAATGTAATCTATCAAATCTATTATAATAGTCTTCTAACCCAGAAACCAAATACTGTTGTCTTATGTTCCCAAATATTGGTCTTCATTGTGAAAACAGGGCTGAGACATTTTAAAAGTGCAATGTGCCTGTACCATTTGTCTTTTCATTAAGTCACATGCGGGATGTATCCTGTGTAGAAAATGTTTTTTTGAATGGACTAGGACATGGAGCAAAGGAATATGCATACAAGTCTAACTGTAACTCTGTGTGTTCACAGGCATTGAGGATGGGCAGACAGTTCGGATGCCAGTTGGGCAGAAGGAAATATTTATCACATTCAAGGTGAGTCTCAAAGTCAATCTTTTAACCTTTATTCAAGATTAACTATAACTTGACTATACCTCAAATGCTTTCTGTTTTTGTCTTGAGACTGCTTGTATTTTTAGTTGGAATGCGTTGTATTGACTCATGTGCATCATTAGTTTTTCTTCATAGCTATAGTGAATGTGATCAGACAGTTATAGAACAGATAGTCATAACTATGTGGTATCCTGGTGTGTCATTTAGGTCCAGAAGAGTCCGGTTTTCAGGCGGGATGGGGCTGACATCCACTCTGATGTGCTGGTGTCAGTGGCTCAGGCCATCCTTGGGGGCACAGTACGGGCACAGGGACTTTACGAGACCCTCAACCTAACGGTAAGAAAATCTTCAGTCGGAAGCTTCTCACTGTATAATCCTGTAAACGTTACTGACAAAAATCTACACAGTAAATATTTTTCCTCTGTGCCCTTGGAATTACTCTTGCAGGCTAGTTCTGAAATGTTATTTCCTGTAGTCACAAATAAGTTAGTCCAGACTATGAATGTTTTTTCTTTCCTAGCTTTCTGGGGGAATAATTTCTAATGAAATTATTGTGGTTATTTGATGAAAGTTCTTGCTACTTGAACAGTCCTAATGGTCATACTCTCATACAGATCCCAGCTGGTATTCAAACAGACCAGCGTATTCTTCTATCTGGGAAAGGCATTTCACGGGTCAGTGGCTATGGATATGGAGATCACTACGTTCACATCAAGATAAAGATTCCCAAGTAAGAACGTTATGAATTGAGGTTAAATATCTTTGATTTGAAGGCTTATCTTTGTATGACTACATACTAGTAATATACTTTCAGATTTCAGAAGTTTTTAAAACTAATGTGCCATGGTGTGTTTAGACCTCCAAGCAGATAGTGAATCAATTTAGTGAATATGTACTACTGTTCAATTTTTTTTTTTGTGCTGATGGATAGGATGCTGACAGACAGACAAAGAGCTCTTCTTACAAGCTATGCAGAGGATGAGACCGATGTCGAGGGGACAGTCAATGGAGTCACCAACACCACAGCAGGTAAAGGACTCAAACATGCAGATCAGACACCATCATTATTAGACGAATGGAATTACTGTTACCTGTCTATTAAGATTTCGCAGTGGTAGAGTGTCAGGGCAGGACTAAGTGAAGGAAAAAAGTTGTTTTTTGCACCATCGGTATAATCAGCCCAAGTTCTCTGCCAGGAAGGTTGAAAGATTTGTCTATCTAAACTCGTGGCCAGATAAACTGGTAGGTCATTTCAAGATGTCATTTTGGTGGGTGCAATCAAACAGCCAAAGCAATTGCCTGTTCCTGACAGGATCGTCCTAAGACCCCTCCATAAAAAGTGATCCACTGTGTTTCTAACTATTTATTTCTGTGCAGGAAAGAGATGGACAGGGAACTAGGGGCTATGTGACGAAGGAATGGAGAAGCGTCTGCCACATGGACACAACCAGGAAGAATGGCTCCGGTGGAGACCAGTTGCAAGGACCTAGTGAAAAGCTGACAAGCAGTCACACACACAGTATCTGCAGAGAGACTCTCCCTCATCTACTACCTGTAGAAGAGTGCTCCAATATCCCAAAGGAATCCCTTAGCAGGTGCAGGTGAAACATTCTTTGTCAATCTGGAAGTGTAACTAATCAAGGCATAAATGTCAAGGATGGCCTAAATCCATGGATAACATAAAGTGGAAGAACACAGTTAATGTTTAAGAAATTGATTACCTGTAGCCATGGTAAATCTAATCCGATGCAAAAGAAATCCGATGACTATTGAAGAGGACACCTATACAATAATGGACTTCTTTATTCAGAGCAGTGTAAACTGGGCACAAAAACAAACGTACAGGACATGTGCCTTCGATTTGTGCTGCTCAACAGAAGGCGCTGCCCAGTACCTTTCAGCTGTGCAGTCTGCACAAAAATCTACTCACACCCTCAAATCTTGGCAACATGGAAACTCTGGTCAGTTTAGTTGTGTATGAATTCTGGTGATGAGAAGTTCTCAAAGATGGATTTGTCAGGCATCTCAAATGCACATGAATGGCAGGAAACTACAGTTTGTTTCTTCTTGACCATTTAGGCTTCCCAGTTTTCTCCACTTGTTCTGCCATGCAAAATCTGTACATAGATTGCTGTTTAAAGTGCTATAATGTCTGTAGAAAATGTGTCTTAGGTGGCCTAATATTAAACATTACATGGAAAAATAACTGAAGAAATGCATGGTCCTGTCTTCATCTTCAAACAATTTCACATCAAGACTGGTATACTATCTTCCCATCAAATGGATGGATTAACATTTCCAACAAACTGAAGTATTTAATGTAAAGAGAGACAGACAGACAATGGACTCTTAGCACAGTTTATTTCACAAGTATACTGATAGCTAGCTAACTGTTAGCTAGCATTAAACTGGCATTAACTTTGTCACTGATGATGCTGGATAGATTGCACAATTTGGATGGATTAGATTATTGAACAGCAGCTCAACCGTTCTCAAGCAGGCACACATACAGCAGGTCATATGTAAATTGTTTCAATCTGACAATGAATCCTAATGCTGTGGCACTAGGGAATGTGGTTTTACTTATGCGCCTTATTTGCTGGCCTGTGCAATGGAGGCAAACAATGTGTTTCTTCACAAACCACAGTTGTTATGAAGCTGACTGTGATACAAGCATTCTTCAGTCTTGATGAATTGCTATATTTAATACTGATGGAGTTCATGGGCTCTGTCTGCCCTTGGACGGTCCACACTGTTCCCAAAATTCTAAGATACGTGCTAGCATTAAGTAACCAATGTGCACAACACGTTGTCATACCAAAGCTTTGAACCAATGAAAAATGCAATGCTGTTCCACAGCTTGGCCTAAGGTTTGAAATTAAAGAAACAAGGACTTAATCTAAATTTGCATCTAACATACCATAACTAATGCCATAATACATTGCAACTGGTATTCTTAGCAGCTAGTGCTGCACCTTCAAAATCATTCACACAAGTTATTGCTAAGGCAAAGACCCCACATGCAGACTATTAACTGCTGTGGACAAGACAAAAAAGCCAACCATAGCCTTAGCAGTATTTCAAGCCACACATTCTACCTGTCTATGCAACTGCCTGGCAGGACTACTGAATGATTTCCTAATTAAGTACTTAACTAATGTATGGCAGTATCTTACTTTATTGTGCTGGGGCCCATTTTTAACTGCATACCAGTATATATTTGCATTCAAGTGACCTCTGAATCTAATTAGTAGGTATAAAACCACCAACAATGCAAAGTTAGTTTCATTAACCTTATATGAGGTATCATTATGGCATAGTCAGGGGTTTAACCAGTAGACCAACCATTGGTCAATAAATTGAACATGTTATCAAATGACAACGTAAGGAATACAGACATTGCTTCAATTAATTAAGAAGGTAACTGACTTAACTGAGTTGTGGTGAATGGACGCTTGACTCACACCCAAGAGTGGGAGCCTTGGAGTGACTGATACAAGTGCAATCCTGCAGCTCGGCAGGGAGGGATGAGGCGTTCATCTACTTATTGCAGATGACAGATGATACGACCTGTCTAAAAATTATTCTTAACTTGTGCATCAAATTGATATAGGGTTGCAAGGAACATAACACCATCAAACTCCATCCCATGGCCTCTTCAATAGCCAGTTCACAAACCAAAATCATACTTGTGTTGTGTGTATTTACATTACAGCAAATTTCAACTCATCACTTTGTCCGTTGTCATTCTCAGTAATGATGTTTTATACCCATTCACTTCCCACTTCTGGCCAGACAACAATCCATTATCCACCCAAGATTGTTGTTTTTTTTTGTTTGTTTGTTTAACCGTATACAACACTGATTTGTGGCAAGAGTACAATGAGCGTCCTCCATGTGGACACTGGGAGATAATAGTAGAGTGGTAGGGCAGAACAGCACACTCAATGATGCAAGTTCACAGGACGGACCTCGGGGAACTAAAGGACTTAGAGAAGAGCAAGAGATGATTTGGAGGAGAGGAAGTCATCCATAAAGGGGTGTGGGGGGGATTTCATCTCAACTGAGCTGCCAGCCCCTACTCTTCCTGCCCTTCTGCAATCTTCATTGAAAAGCTCTTCTCCCAATTCCCTGCAGCATTCCTACTTGGTATAGATGGGATCACATGAGGTACCAGGCTGCCAATCCGGCCAAAGCAGCAACCCAGGCCGCCAGTAGGACCTGGCCGGTTGGATGTCGGAGGACGGACATGGCCATCTGACAGGCGTACGCTGACCCACCACTGGCCGCTGAGGAAAAAATAAACAGATCAGATTCACAACTTCAGTTCACTAACACAATGCATTCAAACACCCAGTATAGAATCTGTATGATACTATTTCTACTAATGCCAAACCTGTCCACCACCTCCCTACTATGGCCACGTCACTGGCAGAAGAATTTAAACTTGTAGAAAACACACAAGATGCTATTATTTTCTTGATTTATCATTTAATTCCATATATCATTTGTTTGTTCTTTCAAGGCTACCATGACATCTCTACTGTGACAAGCAAATCATCATTTGTTACATTATCAATAGACAACAAATTCCAACACACTAAATCAGACAATCAAGTGTCAGAACTGAGTTGCCATTAATAAGCACATCATCATTGGTAAATCCCTTTTCTGCCCTGTAGGCTCTGTAGATTTTAGTAGTGTGACCAACTGTCTTTCATCAGGTTACAGACCAGTTTGTTTAGCTGTCTACGTCCATACTTACCCATTTTAGCAGCATAGTAGGGGCATTTATTTATGTCTCCATCCATAGCTCCGTGAGCGGGCATGCCTGCGTCCATCACCTCATCCTTCAAAGTTTTCCCAATTTCTTCCATCTCCTCAAACACCTATGCACACAAATGTTCGCACAGAGAGAGAAGCACACAGACTTATACTACAGACTTATATTATATCTAATTCTGAAATTAGACCATCCGAAAAAACTTTACATCTACTTTAGTCAAGTTCACTGTAATCTGATTTTATCTTCTCATGGGATATTTGGTAGGCCATATTTGTAACAATGATTTCCAAGCCATTAATTTACCAACTTTTTCAAACACTAGGCCTATTTCAAGGCAGGGATGCAAACACGTGTGGTGAAAAAAGAGAGTAACATGACCGCTTAGTTGCGTGTTAAAACTTCAAGCTGAAGTAGATCTACTGCGGAGGTAAGATAAGTAGGTAGGCCTAGCCTAGTGGTGCAATAACGGAGTGAGTGTAGCCTATATTTTCTTAGCTGAGTGACAGAAGCACCGGACATTTGACCAGCAGGCCCATATGGGAAACATTGCTCTGGTTCATCTAGTAGCCTGTGGTAGATGACATGAAAAACGCAACTCGCAGAAAAGCACGCTGTTGCATCCCTGACAGAGCCTCTCAGACCAACACCCCCACCCCCGAAAAAAAAACTAAAAAACTCTTCGGATCTGCATGATTTACATAAGTCACCCAAATTGACGTGAATTAAACGAGGGGCCGAGAAGCGAGCTGTTTGCATTCCTGTCAAGGCCACTGTATACACTGTATAAACTGTCTGTTACCTCAATGTTGAAGTGGAAGGCATGAACAGCCTCCTGCACTATCTTCTCCTTGGTAGCAGCATCTAGGTCAAGCTCATTCATCCGGCTACGATACAGCTGTTTGAAGGCCTTGGCACTGTGGATCCCTTCAAAGTGGTAGAACTCCAGCCCTTCCCCTGTGGCTGGCAACTTCAGCGCCCGCTGTGCCACTTTCTTGAGCACCTGCCCACCTGACAGGTCACCCATGTAGCGGGTATATGAGTGGGCTACCAGCAGAACAGGGTCTGACTGGCCCACCTCGTGGATGCGGTCCACATAGTGCTGTGCGGCAGGGGAGCAGCTGACCACGTTCTGCCAGTCTGGACCATAGAAGTACTCCAGATCCCTGGCCAAGGCTTCATGCCGGTGCAGCTCTGTGGGGAAGTAAAGTGGAGCAAACTGGGGATGGTCTTTGTTCTTCTCGATCTCCTCTTCCAGGGCTGTGTAAGTGAAATACAAGGCAACTGCCCCCAGCTGTAAGGAAAACACATGATCAGACGTCAGGGTTTACCATCAGGAAGAAAGATTGCTGCCGCTTCCGAAACTGTTTCTATTAGTGGCTAGACAGCTGACCTGTTGTGTAAGAGCATGACAGACACTGACAGCTCTTATTACTCCCTTATACACTATGTAAACAGAGTGTCATAGCAAACATATAACAAAAGAATGGTCATATTACTAGTGAATTGCTTGTTTAAACCTGAACTGATCAACTCATGTCATTATCTGAAAATGTCAAATGTCCCAAACTCAAATTTACTTGATTTATTTTATTTTATTGATCTGATGAAAGGTAATAAGGCAAAGGCGAGTGGGATTTAGAAGACAGGGTAGTCAAGATATATTTAGATTTATAAAGTATTGGTGATCTGAGGCTCACTTCACAGGTGGCCCAAACTCCCACAATGCTTTCAATCATGAATCATGCAAATATTAATGAGGGCAAAGTGGTGCCCCCCCCCCTAACAAAGTGCACATTTGGTGCATTTGTGCATCCTTTGCTCGATAAAACTTCTACATATAACACAAATAGAATAGAGTGCCTGCCAGGAACATACATTGGTCAAACAAACGCAGCACAAACACAAAGCCAGACAGTTGAAGCCGGGTCGACACTGTGCCGTTTTTTTTTTTTTGCATTCGATGTGGTAAATCAGACTGTATGTTAAATCGGATCGGAACTGGAATATTCATTGGTACGTCTTCTAATTGGTTCTTAGACAGCCTTTGCATAGAGAAATAGGCCAACATGTCTATAGATCACAGGCACCCAACTCATTTCAGATCAGCTTATGCATCTCTAGAAGGAATTTCAAGTCAATACAGTGTGGACTGACAACAGATCAAGCTGCCGGTGTCAGTAAGGCAGACCTTAAAGAGCTCTTTGCGAATCCGGCCTCTCAGGAAATCTTTGACAAACTGGTTGTTCTCTGCTTTCTCATGGATATCCTTGGTGCCTGCAGCCAGCAGCTCAGACAGGTCATCTGGCCTGTAGTAGAAAAGGAAAAGTAAGATTATTTGCCCACAATACTGTTTGAAGGAACACACCAACCTTTTATGAAATTAGGTTATTTGCCATGCATCACAGAGTTACATAAGAGGATACATACTTCTCTGTGCCTGCAATAACCCTGTCTGACACTGTTAGCCTAGCTTAGCACAATTCAATGGACGTGGGTTAGACCAGTTAGCCTATATCTAGCCTACTGGGCGTCATTTTGGATCAAATGTTGTAACATGGCACCATCACATCTTATGTTATTTGGTAACTAACTAGGCCTTGCAAATATGTACAATTGTGCAAAGGGATCTTTGTGATTGGAAGGCAGTACCTGACATCGTCCTCCTCCTTCTTGTCATAAGCTACTCCAGTTCCGTTTCCCACCTTCTCAGTCGCCATCTTTCATTCAACCACAGGCTACACTTATTCTGAAAATGTGAACAGGAGATCTTATTCAGTTACACCAGTTTGGGAAATTCATTCAAGGATGCATTCGACATTATCCAACCCATGATAAATTATCACCTGTACTATTGCACCACTAGCCACAGTATGGGAACTGTGTCAATGTCATGATATGCTCCTTTAATGTTTTTCAGGTAAGAACTAAATATTAAATAAGTTAAATATAAGAACTAAATAAGTTCTTTAGGTCATGACACTCAACATAAGCATAATACATATTTCATGACTGATATCTGAAGCATCCATACGTTGTTTCAATTAATCATAATTCATGCCAACTTGAAAAACAGTTTTATTTTTTTAGAGTGCACTGGAAGATATTTTCTGTTGTTTCTGCACCATTTCCGCCCCAGTCACAGAGTAGTTGGAGGAAGACTTCTGATGTATTACTACAAACATGGAACAGTAAGTTCCCGAGGATAAACAAACCAGGACGCTGTGAGAATACCATAGGTTCTCATTGTTCGCATATACACAAACGTTACAGATACATAATGTCCATTCATCAGGATATAGTTTATTTATATTTGTACAGTTATATTCATATAAACTGTACTCTGCAAGTCTGTATTTACCATAAACCTCCCACAGGAATCACTAAGTTATCCTCATGAGGTAACTGTAAAGTGAATGTATCTGCATTTCCAGGCAAGTTCCAGAGAAAAACTTGAATGCGTTATTGTGGCTTTATAACAACAGCAACATCAAACTCATAAAATAGCCTGAAAAATCACAGAGCATAACAGATTCTGTTTACCTTCAATTCTGTAGAGGTTGTGTTGTGTGGGAGTTCTGACCTTCTCCAGGCACGTACTGTTGATGCAAGGAAATGTGAACATGTGACTAGCAGGGAGATGAAAACGAAAAACTAGTCTGGCCTATCAGCAACTGGCTAAGAGCATGACAACATAGCACATGACAGAACACTCGCATTATACACTCTTTTAACTTGTCAACAATTCTATGTTTACCACGAGTGTACATGAAATGTTTTGTCAACAAAACAATAGTTTCACCTCACTGGATCTGTCTACCGAGCCACCAAGTTGATTTACGGTTTGGCGAACATGTATTCTCGAATAATTCGCAGCTGTACCAAGTTAAACATTGCCATCACTGCCATATACTGCCTTACTGGCGAAGTGTTGAATATCGTTGCCCTGGTGGTTGTTGGGCTGTTTTCTAATAGCAGGCCTACTAGCTAACCAAAGCTTCAGAGCATTCATCACAGCTGGGGAGACCTACGCAGACTGCCAGAACTGTTATTGCACTGTTTAAAGATAAAAGTTTGTCCATGATGAGGGTTTAGTAGCTTTAGTTAAGTCTAACTTAATTTCTACAAACGTCATTTGCCGTTGGAAAGATAATGTTAACGTTTGTCCAGTACAATTTACCTCTGGGACTAACCCCAGTTTAGATGACTAGCTTCTAATGTTTAACGTTAACGTTAGATTACTTTTTAACGTTAAAATGAGCTCAATCTGAAGTAAGATTAGTCAGAAAGTTAGCTAAACTAACATACCTGTACTGTCCGTAGTTAAGTAACGACAACAGTATCTGTGTACCTAAATAGTAACTCGTTTAAAATGGAACGTCAACAATGTAGATCTAAACAAACAACAAAGGCACTGCTAACCTTGCAGACTCTGATAGCTGATTCTCTGTAACATTTAGCAAGAGGCGCCTTAGCTAGCTAGCTAGCTGACAGGCTAATGTTTGTTAGTTGCTTCACAAATGTCTTGGGAAAAACTAATGCTCTGCCAACAGGGTTATAACCATGCAATAACAAAGAAGTATCAAAACATCTAACTACTGATGATTAAACTTTATAATCACATCAAAATCGTTTAAAATATTAGATAGATATAGTAATGTTATATCATATGACAAGCTGGAAAAAAGGCACAAACCCTTTTGACATTTGCCGCAGTACGAGCAAATAACAACTTGCTAAGAAGCTCCCTTCCGGTCTCTATTTACCGATGGGAGACAGGAACATTTCAAAATAAAAGCTTGCTAGCACAGTAGCTCACTGATGGAAGGTACCCAGATAGCAAGAGGCTGGCGGACCACTGTCGGTCCATTGGGGGCATAGCTGGCGGTCCGCTGGCATTTAGCTCATCGGTTCTCTGGCGGTCCACTGGCGGGTCGCAGACAAATTGCCCAATATTTTGCCACTATTAGTCTAAACTCTAGTTATACAACCCCAAAACAGAAAAAGTCGACGTTGTGTAAAATGTGAATAAAAACAGAATGTAATAATCTGCAAATCTCTTAAACTCATATTTAGTTGCAAAAAGGACACAGGACAACATATCAAATGTTGAAAATGACAAATTTGACTATTTCATGGAAAATATTATGTTAATTTTGAATATGATACCAGCAACATGTTTCAAAAAAAGTTGGGATGGGGGTAACAAAATGCTGGAAAGTTGTGTAGCCTAATGATAAAGAAAACAAAAGGAAAATTGTTTCACAACTAATTAGGGTAGGCTAACTGGCAACACCATTGGGTATGAAAAAGAGCATCCCAGAGAGGCAGGGTCTCTTAGAAGTAAAGATGTAGGGTATTCATCACTCTGTGTAAACCTGTGTGCACAAATGATGAAACAATGTCATTTTAATGCTTCTTAACATGAAATTGTGACGTATTTAGGGAGTAATCTTTGCAAACCGGGGAAATAGCTGAAAAACAAATTGGATGGCCGTGGTCTTTTCGACCTCAGATGGCATTGCATCAACACCAGACCTGTCTCCAGACCTATCATTGTATGGGCTCAGGTCAGGAAAACCTCTGATAACCATTGTCTATGTGCCCAGTTTGATACTCAATTCAAAAACTGCAGCCAAAATTGTAACATCTAAAATTGTATTGAGACATGATCCAGAAAATACCACCCTCTTATCTGGGCCTGAGCTTGTTTAAAATGGACTGAGGCAACGTGGAAAAAGGTCCTGTGGTTAGACCAATCAAAGTTTGCCATTCTTTTTGGAAATCATGGACTCATCTGGGCTAAAGAGAGGGCCTATCCAATTATCCAACCTTTCCAACTTGTTTTAGTGCTCAGGTCGAAACCCAACATCTATGACAGTGTGGAGGAGCATTAATGCCTACAGCATGGGCATCTTGCACATTTGGCAAAGCACAATCAATTCTGAATGATGTATACAGGTTTTGAGCAACATATGCCATCCAGGCAATGTCTTTTTCAGGGACAACCTTGAATATTTTAGGAAAACAATGCCAAAATGAATTCTACACATATTTAAATAGTATTTCTCTATAGAGGAAGATTCCAGGTGCTAAGATGGCCTGTCTGCAGTCCAGATTTGTCAAATTAGGTGCATAATGGAATGAAAAGCATGACTAAGAATACCCCATACCGTTGAGCAACTGAAATCCTATATCGGGGAGTAATGGGACAACATTTCATTATCAAAATGATAAATTTAGCAAATGGTCTCCTCAGTTCCTAAACATTTACAGAATTGTGTTAAATGAAGAGGTGAAGCAGCACAGTGGTAAACATGTTTCCGTCCCAACTTTTTTTGAAACATGTTGCTGGCATCAAATTCAAAATTAACATATACTTTCCATGAAATAGTCCAAATTTTAATTTTCAACATTTGATATGTTGTCTATGTCCTTTTTGCTGCTAAATATGGGTTTACGAGACTTGTATATTATGACATTCTGTTTTTATTTGCATTTTTCACAATGTCCCAACTTTTTCTGTTTTGGGGTTGTACTCCATATATTATTTTATTAACTTTTCTTAATATTCATGACAAGTTAAGTTTAAGGAGATGGTGGTCCAACGGCGGACCACAAGTGGAACGCCACCGGCGGCATACCACCAGGCGGTCCTCTATCTGCCAATCTGATTTTGCTATCTGGGTAGTTAGGTGACCCAATGATAAAACATAGTGGCTTTTAATTCATTTATTATATTTCCTTACATAAATATACTAATTTATAAGTTAATATTTATAATATATAATTTATAATATTTATTTAGGATTTTCTGTTTGTCTTGGTGATAGTGGTGAACAAATACATCAACCACATATAGGCCTAGTGTAGAAATCTCAACCTCATATATATATATATATATTTTTTTTCTCTCCTTATAGATGCGGACATATAAGAGAAAAACTAACCGTGCCGCTTACACAGAGCAAGCTCTACAACAGGGGTCTCAAACTCCCGGCCCGCGGGCCAAATCCGGCCCGCGACGTATGTCAAAATAATAATGTAATCCGGCCCTTGAGGGTATTTTTAATTGGGACAATTAAATGATTAAAATAGACGATAGATCCAAGTACGGTGACAAATCCCATTTGTACTCTCCTCCACTATTTGCTAGACATCGAGAGCTTGATTCAAATCCAAAATCGCTGCACACAGTTTTCAGGAAATACTTGTATTATTACACGCGAGAAACACGAAGACGTGCATTTGTAATGATGCGGAAGCGATGCAGGCCATAGTTTTGCACAAATTGAAGCAGAAATAGGCCTACACCAAATGTTGAAAAACGTTCTCGTGTGATGAAGTCTTAGGTAGGCTATGTTATTCACCTATTCTGATTCTGAAGGAGAATATCCTTTTGGAGATTATGATCGATCGTCTATTGACAGTGATAGTCACGGTACGTCTGTGAATGGAGGTGCGTCTTTGCGTGTATACGACTGTGTCCACTAAGCATACCATGCTTATTTCGACCTTCTGCCCAACATAGCTCGGAGGTTGCAGTGGTAATCGTGATGATAGTGTCTATAATGAACGTGGTACAGACAGCAGGGCTAGTAGATAGGGCTCTGAAGAACCCTCGATAGGAACTGATTTGACCAGGTTTATTGTAGGCCTTGTGATTATAGGCCAGTAATAGTTTACTATTGTTGGTATCCCAACACATCTACATCTGGTCTACATCTGAGGTGTTTTCCTGTTAATTTGTTTTCTGGGTAATATGACAAAAAAGAAAGTAAACCTGCTCAAATATGTTCATCCAGTATTTACTGAAAGGTGCATAATTTGAGGTGCTTGCCATCCAATGGCAAATTAGATGGGTAAATGTACCCCCTTCATAAACTTTTGTTTATACTCAAAGATTTTTACATTTACAGTAGGACTTTATCTCTGACCACTTTCAAGCCATGGCCTTTTGACATTTTGATATAAAAATCCAATGGTGTTGCTTTCTTAACCCTGACGCCTATTGCCAGGTTTAAAAAAGTTATGAGAGGAAATATTTTTATTTGAGGCCGATGATGATGACAGAGTGTCCCTCGTCGCCTCAGAGAGCTGCTCGCTGGAGCAGCAGGGCCCGGTTGAGAGCACGGGGGATGATGCTCCACCAGAGTCTGCCCCCCTCTCCCGAGAGCTGGCCACCGTTCTGGAGCACGCCACTAAGTTGCTCGGCATTCAGTGGCCGGAGCAGCCGGAGCGCCAGGGCTCCTTAATGGACGGCTCTTTCTATGAGCACCGGCCAGAGAAGAGGTCCCGCCCCCTCCCAGCCTTCCCCGATTTTCTGATGGAGGTTCAGAAATCTTGGGGGAAGCCGTATTCAGCCCAGTCCCCGGTACAGGGCTTCGGCCCTTTCTCTGCCCTAGATGGGGCGGAGGACCAGGGGCTGGCTCACCTCCCTGAGGTGGAGGAGACGCTGGCGGCGTATCTTTGCCCCCAGGGAGCATCGGCCCGGGGACCGCCGGCACTGCCATCCAAGCCCTGTCGGGTTACGGCTGGCCAGGCATCCAAAGCGTATGCCTGTGTAGGGCAGGCTTGCCGGGCTGGAGCTGCTCTTCGATAGGAATGCAACCACTTGGGGCGCTGGTTTTCACTTTCCCTCCCTATGGAGAGGGCATTGTTTGGGCTTTCAACGATGGATGTAAGGAGGCTGGCCTATGACCTGGCACAGAAATTAGGCTTGAACCATTGTTTTAATTTAGAGCGCAAGATGGCAGGGAAAGACCGGTTCTATGAAGACAAGGAACCCTGTCTGTCAGGACTCCAGAGGCGATAAGCATATGGTGGGGTTCAACAGACCGAAGGTGGACCTGTTCTTCCATATTTATGAGGACGAACTCCATAGGCTAGGCGAAAACGTTGACCCCACCCGTCTGTGGAATATGGATGAGGTGGGTGTCCAGAACGTACAGAAGCCAAACAAAATTGTTGTTACAAAGGGGAAGAGGCAGGTGGCAAGAGTCACAAGCGCAGAAAGCTTTACTGTCACTGCTGCCTGTTCCATGAACGCCACTGAGCAGTTTGTACCACCACTGTTCATTTTTCCAATAAAAAGAATGAATGAGCGCCTGCTGTATGGTGTCCCAGCAGGATCGATTGGTGAAACTACTGACTCAGGGTGGATGGACAGCACACTGTTTCATCAGTTGCTGAGACATTTTTGTGACACCATTGGATGCACTCCTCAGAGGCCTCATATTTTGATACTGAATGGCCACAACTCGCATAAGACCCTCGAGGCCGTGTTGCTTGCGAGAGAGCGTGGGGTGATAATGATTACCATCCCACCCCACTGCAACCACAAGATGCAGCCATTAGACCGCACCTTTTTCAAGTCTTTTAAATCAAAATAGAACACAGCTGCAGATAACTGGATGACCTTTCACCCAGGACAACAAATTGATATTCATGCTGTGTGTGGTGTTTTCGATAAAGCGTCTGTGGGGAAGGTCCAAAAGGATTTCAAGGCCTGTGAGATGTGGCCTGTTGACAAGACCGTCTACAAAGATGAAGACTGTGAAGGAGCCGAAGTAACTGAGGAGCCAGATCCAGCCCCCGAGGACAGCAGGGAGATTGAGGAGGAGATAAGTGTTGGTAAACAATTACAACTACTATTACTATAAGGCTAGTGTCATCGTCATCTTCATCATCACTAAATGATGTGTGTGTGTGTGTGTTCTCTCTTGACAGACCCCAGTGGATCATCCGTGGTCCCCAGCGCCCACTCCCAACCACAACCTGCAACAAGTCTCCAGAGGCCAGCTGAACATGGTAAGAAAAACGATGTATTCTTAAAAAGCTTACTATAAATAACCTTTCAGTCACTTGAAGACACTTTCCAGCTGGTCATTTAATTTATATTACAAAGCTTTTACATACCTCTATTCAGTGTTGTGCCTGAAAGTTCATGAACTCGTTCATATTTTGGGCGAACATGAACTGAACGTACTGTATTACTGCCTGATGAATGTTACTGTGAACTCGTTCATTCTGGTGTCTGTGAACTGCATGCTCTCTCAGTTTAACTTCCTTCGATAGGGTGCCAGATTTCTATAGAGCCTTCCAGGCGAAAACCCGGCTAATAAGTAGCGGAAAAAACACCCGGTCTGGCAAGGCCAGCCACCAGCGTCGCACCGCCGCATGCGTCATCAAAACAAAAGCATCATGTAGGCCAGCATTTCTCTATGGGCCGCAGTCCGCAAAGTGGACACTGCTGGTCTGCAGAGTGAAATTATTCCCGGAGCTTCATCTGATAATTTGCTGCGCAATTGATCAAGGAATGGCGGACCGACAGAAAAAGAAAACAAATGTTTCTGCAATCAGTAGGAAATACTTGCTAATTTGGTGTCATCAAACATAGAGGCATACAATTAAGTCGTGGTATGAGCGTTTATTCTATATGGGCTCTGGTAATAATTGTGAAAAATAATAGCTCGCAGCAACATATGAAAAAAAGAACTATGAACTAGTTCATTTTTTGGAACTGTGAACTTAGTTCAAAATTTGGAATATTGAACTATGAACTGAACTAGTTAATTTTAAAATCTAGAAATTACATTTGCTGCCAGGGCTAGTCTAGCAACTCTCCGTTGGCTTGTGAGCTTGAAAACTGAAACTTCTATCAGGCCAATCAAATAGTGCATAGAGTCGTTAGGCGGGCTTAACATAATGATTTATGGCAGAGTTGCAACGGTTTGGCTTGAATTCCCTGCTAATTGAAAACAAATAAGATAATGTTGCTGTTGGCGAACAGTGTGACACGAGTTAAGCTTTTATTAAGTTGGCAAAAGTTTGAACTAGCCAACTAGCTCCGCTGGTGGGAAACGCATGGGACTCATAGCACTGTCCTATTGCGTGCAGAGGGAATTTGAAAGACAACCGATTATCCCGCCCCTCGGACTGAGCACTGCGAACGGTGAGTGCCCAGACCCTACATTTTAATGTGGGTCTGGCTCGTCAGGCTAGCATTTTCCATATGGGGTCTTTGAAGCCATCTGTCTCCTTCTAGCCCAGCGTTTTTTTTGCAAATATAATCAACCTAAGCATGCTCAGATCACGTGATAGACGAGGCGCTGTTGCTCACCTGTCCATCATCGTAAAGCCCGATTTGATTGGTCCACCAGATTTGGGGCGAGCATAGTTGCTCCACAACGGAGCAATGCCAGACCGAACTTCCCGACCTCAAATGTTGTGGGCGGTTCTAAGTTCGGCTAGCACCCAGGCTAAAGGGGTTCCTTAACATAGGGAAGAATGGTGGAGTGCTCAGGTTTTGCTGCTGTGGCAGATTTTTTTTGAAGATGTCATGTGTTGCCAGGCAGCAGCCGAGAGATATATGTAGTAAAGTTCATGAAGAGTTCATGTGCAGCCAGGTGGCCAGGCAGAAGCTGGGGGAGGATGTCATGCATGTGCGTGAACGTGACACAGGCCTACTGGGGATTATTTAATAATTTTTGTGGCAGCTTGGTGAGCTCATCCACCAATATAATTTATTGAGTGTATACTGATTGGCTACAAGGGGGTCTGCCATTTACATAGGGGGCAGACACCCGGCCAGGGTTGGCCATACGAAAAAAGGAGGGTGTTTTGATAACATACAAAAACGTTCCCCAAGAGGAAAATCCTCAGAACGTGCGCACCTTCTCCCCAAGGCCTGGGTCATGGAGTCTCCGCTGCAGAGGACATCCATCATTCACAACTCCTGCCTGGCGACACTTAGTCTCTGTGCATTTTTTTCAGAGCTGTTCCCAGCAGGACTTGTGAATAAAAGGCCACAAGCGGCCACTTCTCATCTCAGACTGTTCTCCGCTGGTTTTTGTTCAGAGTGCTAAGTTAGAGTTAAAAGTTAGTGATTTTTTCCACGACACTGCCTTCTCTATGACACCATCTATCAACTGAGCAACTTCTCCAAGTCACTGCAGAGGTCAGTGTCAACCCTGGCTGAAGCTCAGAGCTGCCTTTCCTCCACTCTCTTCTCCAGTCATAGAAAAGTACAAGTCAAGGTATGTATCATATATCCTACAATTTATGATTTGATTTTAGGTTGTGTTGGTGTGTTTTTACCTCAGTATAAATAAATAATAATAATTAAAAAAAGATGCTCATCTATCTCTGCACAACTCTAGACCTTGGCCTAAACTGAGAGCAGTGCTGGACAGAGACACCTATGAGGGAGTCCTCCTGAAGCCTACTGATGCCGACCAGCATGACAAGGCAAAGAATGAGCTAATCGATTCTCTGTGCCGGTGCATCACTGCTAGATTTAGTGATGTAAACAGTGGTGTCCTGCAGGCTATGCGGCTGACCAGCTATGAGGCAGACGTTCAGGTTAGGAATTCAAATGTAATGAACAAATCTTTGCACATTTTATGTTTTAAGACAACTGCTTAACTTTATACTAATGTTTCCCTTTTGTTCTCAGATTTTGGTGATGAAGAGGTAGACAAACTCATCAGTTACTTCTGACCTCTTTTACTGTCTAGTCTTTTATAGTCTCAGTCTTTTCAGGAGGCGAATCAAACAGACATCACTATCGTTGGATGCACCTTCGAGCAATCCAGAATGGATGGTGGTCTCACAAGATACAATAAGGCAGATCATCAAGTTGCTTGATCCACAGGGTGTGGAAATGAGACTAGCCCATCGTCTGAGGCGGCACCAGTATACTACTACTAGGCCTATTCACGGTTATGACTTTATTCTTGTAGCCTAACATTATGACTTTATTCTCGTAATGTTACAACTTCATTCTCGTAACGTTACGACTTTAATCTCGAAGTATAACACTTTTTTTTTTTCGTGGCCCTAATACTCTTCCGTCCTCGAGTAATCGTATAATACGATTACAAACAATTATCGAGGAAAATTCTCTGACTCGAAGCTTTGTTTAATTCCTATCACTTGCGTTATGTGGCCTAGTGAGCTCAGGTATTATTGCTTCACACGGGCTGTTATTACTGACGCGCACACCACTTTCAACATTAAGTGGGTGAGATGACAGAGAGCCAAGAAACCGTCCGTAAAAGGCAGAGAATGTCCAAAGGTTTGGGATCATTTCAAACTTAGAAAAGAAGACAAGGTGCAATGTGTCTACTGCAAAGCAGAACTGGCGTAGGCTAGCACAACAGCGAACAATGATTCAACATCTGAGCCGAAAGCAGCTCTCCAAGCGTAGCCGACATAAGGCAACGTAAACACTGATGTTAGCTGATTTAATGTATTAGCTAGTTAGAATGTACGGTATTTGTAGCGGCTGTAGCCTAATGTCGTGAGTCGATACAATGTTAAGTTGTGGAAATTTTAACTAGTAAACTAATTTATGTAACATTACAAGTGAGCCAAATTCATCACACACAATATATTACAGCCCAAAATAACTGCATTACTTCAAGTGTCAAAACTGCAGTTTTCTGAGTATCAAAACAGTTTTGCAGTTTTTGAGGAAATATTAAAGTTGCAGGAAATACAGTATTTTGAACACTGAAAACTGGACACTGTATTGTACTGCCTACTGTACTTTCCTGCAGAAATGCAGTATTTTGGACATGAAGTACTGCACTGTATTATAGTATAACTACACTGTAAAAACTGCAGTTATTTTTTGTAAGGGAGGTTATTTGGTAGTATTGGTAAATGCTGCAGATGCACAAATCATTTACTTTAAAGTGACTAGGGCTAGTTTACAGCACAACATTTGTTGTACATATTAATAAATTGCACTTAATAACGCAAAATTATTTTTATCCGATTAATCGATGAAATAATTGCTAGAATACTCGATTCCAAAAAGAATCGATAGCTGCAGCCCTACTTGAAAGTGACATGAGTTGTCTCTCCCTGGTTGTGCCTGCACTACTGGACTTGAAGACCCACCTGTCAGACTTCTCCCTTGCTCATGCCAAGAGCTACAGGAATGTAGCTACACCGGAACAGAAGATGTCTGCAAACATGGATTTACGCTTCGGCTGTTTTCTGGATGTGTTGGCAAGCAAGTTCTCTTATTGTAACTGCTTGTTTTGTTGACACTAGTGTGTCAGCAGAGGCCTTGATTGACAATGATAAAGATGACATACAGAATTTCCCAAGTAAAACTGAAGAGTACATCATTGGCAGTGTACCAAGACATATGGCTGATGATGAGGACATTGAAAATGCAGAGGTCTCAGAGGCGCCTCTGCAAAAGCGGCCTAGTTCCAGTTTTTTTAGTGCCCATCGGCCATCAAGACCAAGGACCTCCAAGATCTCCATCAGACAAGAGGTCCAAAGATTCAAAGAAGCGTCCCATGCAAACCCAGAAGAATGAGGCATGGATTTCTGGTCTTCTCGGCCATTCGTGGGCGTCTCCCAGCGGAGCATCGCTCTCCGTCAGCGCAAATCACTTCGGGCACCCTGCTATAAGCGGGCGAAAATGCTTGAGCGCAAGGTACACTGTTAAGATCATTTATGTGCAGCTGCTGCAGCTGTCTGTTCCATGTCCCCCTGATCGCTCGCCCGTCGCACACCCCTCCCCAGCCAAGGAGGCTGGCGTCTGTAGTCACAACCTGCCTGTGAGCTACTCTCCCAAGCGGGGCTCCGGTTGAGAGGTTCTTGGAGGTGCACCAATAGGCAAGAGCTCTCCAGCATCCCCGATCCACTCGAACGCGCTTGTGTCTGTCCCTGACAGGATGTGCATGGAGCGCTGCAAACCATGCTTGGGGATCTCACATGTGGAGAAGGCCAAGGGGAACCGAATGCAAAGCCGCCACCATTAGCCCCAGAAGGCGTAGCGTAGGCATAGGCATAGTGTCTCAGCGAAAACTGCTGATGCAGCACTGAAGGCCTGTCCGACATGCCTGAGACATTTTCACGGTCTTGCCCACCGCTGTCACGGGTAGGAGGCGCTAGAGCCACACCCTTTAAATCTTTTAACCACCGCTGGTGAGCGTGCTGTACCCTTCAATAAAGCCAGAGACTAAACATTAGTATAAAAATATATTTATTGCTTTTAGGCTAAAAATGTGCTAGTCAGAGCCAAAGTCCACATGGCAGTCTGGGTAGTAGTCCTCAGATGGCAGCACACCAGTCTAGAGCTCCTGACCCCACCTCAGCCCTCCTTGGGGATTAATTGGGCGAAGGCTGGCAAATGGAAGGGTGCCCCATGTGGAATCCTGGTCCACCGTCTCAATCCTCTGTGGTAGGCTAGAAAACAGGCAGGGGCAACAGTGTTTGAGCGTCGATTATGCTATGCACAGCAATCCTCCCGCTGCTTAGGCCCATTTGAGATAACAGAAGTTTCTTATAATCACAATCACAGCATACGTGAAAAGCACAACATCCAATGCCCACTACCCCCACTAAATGGCTACTGAAGGTAGCGAAACTTGTATCAATCACCAGTATGAAAGGTAAACTTCATTTCACAGCAACCAATAAAAGCACTGCAAGTAAACGGCTTCAAATCAGCTGTTACTCGTCAGGGCGTTGGAACATGCAGGCAAGTCGCTACGACAGTATTTAAGCGACAAACACTTTAAACATCTATGTCCAATTTAGTCCAGGGGTGTGGCGCGAGTGCACCGCCACGAGAGAGGGGAGGAGAAGCAATAGGAGGGAGAGCAAAGACAATGGACGCCACAAGAATTAATCAACCATTTAAAAGCAATACGGTCAACGTTCAGGGAAACCCTGAGGTACAGGAGGCCTTTTACAGTCCAGGCCTTTTCGTGCACTGAAAAACCCAAGCCCAAAACCCGTGCACCAATCACCACCACCACATTTTCCTGCTACACACCTGTAAGCCATTGTAAACAATCTCCCGGCTAGGGAGCGGCCATCTTGGTGTTCCCCCAAAAGGGTCCCCCACGGAAGCTCAGTGTCAACCCATACTTAATTCCCCCCGCACTGTTCTTTCCCCATTTAGTCACCCTTTGACACCGCATCGATCTTCAGTCCCAGGTAGGGATTGTCTGCGCGGGCGTGAGTCGGCTCTTTGCCCAATTCACCTGGAAACCCAGTCGCTTGAGATGGCCAAGCGTCTCGGCTACATGCTGTTCCAGAAGGGCCCTGGAGTCTGCCAGTAAGACCCAGTCGTCCAGATAATTCAATATACGAATACCTCGCCTCCTGAGAGGGGCCAACGCCTACTGAACGACCTTGGTAGCCCAAAGCATAAGACCGAAAACTCCTACACCTCGTCCTCGAACACAAAGCGCAGGTATTTTCTGTGCCGAGGATGAATCGGAACATGAAAATATGTATTCTTCAAGTCTATCGTGACCATCTAATCTCCCTGTTGCACACTCTGAACAATGCGCTGCAGCGTCAGCATCTTGAACAGAATCTTTGATAAGTATGTGTTCAGTGGTCGGAGGTCTAGGATGGGCCGAAGGCTGCCATCCTTCTTGGGAACTAAAAAGGAGGCTTTGCTAACGTATTGTAACCTGTTGAAAGTGAACCACGATAGCCATCAGCACAAAGTTACATTGACATTACATACAGTACAACTTTGGCAGATTTTGACATTGGTTTAACAAAATTTATTACACGGCTCTTCACAAGGCAAGTAGAACGCTCCATTGACTTGAATGGGCTTTCCCAAAGTTCTACGGTAAAATATTTTCATGTAATTACCGCTGCAAACATATAATTACCGCTGTCAACGGCAACGGAGTTTGTGCTTCTACTTCAGGTATTTCATTAGCCTAGAAATCTAGACGCACCCTAGCGGTACATTTGCTGCCAGGGCTAGTCTAGCAATTCTCCGTTGGCTTGTGAGCTCGAAAAATTAAAGTTCTATCAGGCCAATCAAATCGTGTATGGAGTCGTTAGGCAGGCTTAACATAATGATTGATGAGTTGAGTTGCAACGTTTTGGCTTGAATTCCCTGCTACTTGAAAACAAATAAGATAATGTTGCTGTTGGCGAACAGTGTGACACGAGTTAAGCTTTTATTAAGTTGGCAAAAGTTTGAACTAGCCAACTAGCTCTGCTGGTGGGAAATGTATGGGACTCATAGCGCTGTCCTATTGCGTGCAGAGAGAATTTGAAAGACAACCGATTATCCCGCCGCTCGGACTGAGCACTACGAACGGTGAGTGCCCAGACCCTACATTTTAATGTGGGTCTGGCTCGTCAGGCTAGTATTTCATATCACTACGCAAGAAATGGAACTTCATTCAAAAGTGAAAGCAGACGGTTGATCAGCTGTGTTCTAAAGAATGTTTGATTCAAGTTCAACGTGTGTTGTTGCGAACTATGTTTCTCAGCAAATGCCACGACGAACAGTAACAAATAGGCTAGGCTATGTAGGCTAAAGTCATATTGTGGGAAGTTTATTATTTCGTTTTGGCAAGTAGCCGTGTAATAAGCGGGATAATGTATAGAACGTCTGTAATTATTGGGAAAATAAGTCCCTTCAGGGCGCTGCGCGTCGGAGTCCGGTTTGCCCTGTCGGGACTTATTTTCCCAATAATGACCGGCGTTCTATACATTACCCCTTACCTATTTCAATGACTGCAGCACTGTGTGGGTTACTACACTAACCACCATGTTAACAAGTAACAGTATTTGATTTAGTACAATTTATTCATATCAAACATTGCAAGCTTACCTGATCGTATGGGTCCCAAGGGTCCAGAAATGAGATGTCTGGTGCAGTACGTTGGTCTACCACCCGATGATCTCACAGTCAACCAAAAATCGATTTTCAATCATATTTCCCAGTTATCTGTCGATGGCTTTTTTAACAACAGGTCGTTTCCCGGTCAACTCTTAATCAATGACTTTTCAACACATTGGCAATATCACCCGGTAACTCATATCAATTCTTATCAATCATAATAGATCATTGTTCCAATTTTGTTGCCATCAAAATTAATAACGTCAGGTTTCATCAATATGGTAATGGTGATTCAACATTTATTTTCCATTCACATTTCAGTATCAACCATAATGATTAAATGTCAGCGGAAAAAAAAATTCTTTAGAGATGCACCAATTGATTAGCCTGGCTAACGCCAGACCTCAACTCATTGAGATGGGGTCTGGGAACTACACAATCATTTTCTCGTATTTGAGACGTGGCTTACGAATGCCCGGAGCCGTTTATGTAGCCGTCTGTATGTAGCTCATAGCCGCTTCGGTGTGTCGTCATCGTCTTGCTGTCCCCCCCTCCGTTCTGTGATTGGTTCCTTCGTTGAGGTGAAAATCGGGTCCATGGAATCCAGGCTGCCTAGCAGTGCGAATAAAATTGCACGCGCAAGGCAGCAGGGGGAAACCCAGGCTACCGATTGATCGGCTGGTGACCGGAATCGGACGATTTTCACGTGATGGGCCATGAACGGTGACCGCCCAGTCAGTCTGAGACATGCCGATTTTATGCCGGTCAAATGCACTCGCGCGCCGCACTTCTAACAACACTCAGCTGAGTTTGCAAAGTTTGCTAGCAACCAGGCCAACACTTAGGGCTGGATGTACAAAGAAGCGCTAATAGGCTACTGAGTTTTTCTATGCAGCGGACGCTGTGCTTTGCCATATTGCGTGGAATTTACTAAGCTGTCACTTCATTAGGCTACGTAAACATCGCTCATAGCCGCCTGTCCCTGCCGCTAATTGCGTGCCCACAGCTGAACCACAAGCTCAGCTGAACGGAGATAACCGACCATTATCTACATTAAAAAGAATCAAAATTTCGATCATAGGCTACATGATAAGATGTCAACAAGCAGCGACCTACAGCAGCCCTAGTAGTTCTACTCCACTTTGTATTTTTAGTTGGATATTGGATGTGAAAAAAAAAAAGTGTGTTCCGTAACAGTACATTTATATTAGTATTGTGTGAAATGAATGTCCCACACTGGGAAGCATTGATACTGCAGCTGAAGTTAGACTTGAAGAAGAATCTCTCTGCTCACCGGTTCCCACCGGTGCCATTCCATTATTGATAAGTTGATTATATTTCTATATTAAAGGACAATTCCTCTCACGTTGCACGACGTTGGACTGGAGCAACGCGAGCTGAACTGACTGTTTTCCCAAGATGGCACCCGCTTGTATACGTGAACGGTACTGTTTCTAAACTATCTTTTTAATAAACTGTCTGTACACACGCCAGAAAACGCCACACGGAGCGGCGTAGTCACCAGCGTTGACACCACATGACAAAAACATTTTAAATATAACAAACACAAAAGATGCCGGACGGATTAATTAATTAGCGGTTTGTGGTAAAACTGGTCACATTCGAATAGCATGAAAACATATCCCAGAAAATGGACGAATTCGGTAAACATGTGTTATTAACCCCTAGGTTCATTTTGCGCCGGAATTTTCTTTAACATGTTCTATTAAAGAAAAGTTAAAAAATAACTATTTCCCAGATAACAATTTCCTTTGGGCCGGAAGTCAGGAGATGCTTTTATAATACAAAACACTGATTTGACCTAAACCTGGATTACGGATATGAGCCGGAGGACCAAACTGTTCCCTCGGTTTTTTTGTCACTCCCTTGGATGAAGTAGCCTTTTGCCAGTTCTACCACTACACCAGGAGATCGTGTCTCGACAAAGTTTTCAACACATTTGTGTAAGTATTTGGTCATGCAAACATTGACATTTAAGGTTGAATAATGGTTGATTAATGATTTTGTTAGGTCAATGTAGTTATCATGCATTCCAAATTAAGGATATTTTTTCATTATGGAACAAGCATGGAGGCTGTGAACTAGCACGGTTATGAGCTAGCACTTAGGGTAGGCTAGCCTCCATAACTTTCCTTGATGAGAAGTCTTTGTTTCTTGTAATTTTCACCATTCACATTTGTTTTGTTATCCATTTTCATTATTACTGACTGAATATGCATTAACTGTGCGAGAGTAGGGGCAGGGAAAAGCAGTTCAACATCACACCATTGACTCACACTTGGACCTGCGTGGAATGTGCATTGTGCACTTGTCGCGATTGTTAGTTAGCTGAGATGAATTTGCAGGATTTCCTGCTTATTAGCCTCTGCCTACATAGCAATGAGCAGTGAGCCCAATGAGATGTGCCAGTCCAGCATGCTCCTAGAAAATATCCGGACCAGCCCCAGCATCAGCACTAGCCTCAGCATCAGGACCAGCCCCAGCATTCACACCTGCACTAGCCTCAGCATTAGCACTCACACCTGAAGTAGCCGTTCTTAACTTATCACTTGACTTGATGGACATTTTCACCCTGCCAATGCATGAAGAAAGTTTATTTGTGTCTCTTGAGCGTAACGAAGCACCAAGGACCACCAGGCTACGGATTCACAGGGGGAATGCCTTTAAAAATGGGACTGTTTCTATGGATGAGCTGCTATTGGAAATTGAGATGGTACTTCCAAACGGCACAACTGAGAAAGGAGGAATGACAATGGTGGAATTCTGCGTGACACATGGGAGTGAGTATTGGGAGACGTTCTTCACGAAATGCACATCTGGGAACAATCTGAAAATACTAATGACATAACATGAAGGATGACTGGGTAAATGTTGCAAAAGTCCTCGTCCATGGCTACATGATGAAGTATTTCCTTATCGTCCTTGCAAAGCCCTTCGTTGCCTACTGCCTTGGAATGGAAGTTAAGGAGGAATATTTTCTTGGGACCTTCTTGGAAACGGTACCCTCAAAAGAGAAGCAGGTTCTGGTGCAGGCACTGAGAGATTTCAAAGAAACATCAGGGAGTGAAGAATTTTTGGATTTCCTGGAGGCGCATGACATAAAAACCCATGTGACCGAGTCCAATTTACACAAAACTCTTTCCGAGGTTGCACACAAGGAGATCATACAGGACCCTGCATACATTGCAGAGTGTTGGCACAGTGTGCTAATGCAGCTTAAAGGGGTCATAGAATGCAATCGAGTTTACTTTGTCATAGATGAATAGCGATAGTTCAGTGGGTGAAATGGACATACAGAGAACTTCAAAACCCCACCGACACCTCCTTCCTATGCAAATCTCACAATTAGAAACTCCCGCCATAAAGCGGGCGAATCCTGACGGCTGCGAGTTTACATAAAACTTCGCCCGGGTGGTACCTTATTTGGCTCTGGCCTGTACATTTGTCACGCCTCAAAATTTACATACAGACCAGCCCACTGGTGCTCTGAGCCCAGGAACGTGAACGGAGAGTGAAGATGAGACAAACACTAGTTTAGCTGCCTGCTCGTTTACTTCCACAGGAATTATAAAGCAGACAGTTCTTCAAGGATATCGAAATGAGCCACGGCCAGTAAATGCAGTGTTCCAGGCTGAAACTTAGGCTACAAAGAAAGCTGAGACTTTCCATAGTCTTCCCAAGGATTCAAAAGTTCGAGGGGCATGGATAATGTTTTTCTACCAGATCCCTGCAAAGTTTGACACGTTATTAATTTGCAAAACATTTCACCGAAGGCAGTTTTCAAAACCTTGGACAGTTAAGCAGGATTTGCTAAGCTGCTGTTACTGAAACGAGGGGCTGTTCCGACCGTAAGGTCATCACAATCGCATGCTGTAAGTATTATTTTGTCGCTAAGCAGTTATTAGCCATGCTAACGTGTATCTAGCAAGTAGAATGTGTGATTTAGTTCATTGGCAAGGCTATTTAATTTTCCTGTGTCATTCGGATAAAACCTGTGTTGTCATGTTAACCTACATTTTACTATGCATGTTTATCGAGATCTCTGACAGGTTATGTTCTCAGCAAGATAGCCAACTGAAGCTAGATCCGTGCCGGACGTTGTGGTAGGTGTGGCCCAGTTCCGTCCCAGTGTAATTTTGCTATCAGGGTTGTGTGCTGTAAAGTGGTTAAAAGAAATTAAATCGGAATCGGCTAAAATCGGTATTGGCAGGTCAAACTCTATGAAAAATCGGAATCGGCCCAAAAAATTGCAATCGGTGCATCTCTAGAATAGCCTGGGAAACCCCCAGATGTACTTCTGGCAAATTCGAGATTCGCTCTGAAAGTCCGTCTGGCCAAGAACCCATTCTAGCCCATTTCCAATTTTCCTAGATCTAGGCACCAATCAGAACCCTTGAGGCGGGCTTTACACGATGACGATAGAGCACCTGTTGAAGAAGCCGGGTTTAAAAAAAAAATTAAAAAACCGATGGCTGCTGCCGCTTGTTTGAAGCTGCTAACACGTTGGTTTTAGCCTGGAAACCAGACTCTCTGACTTCGCTGACTTTAGGGAAAAGAAATCGAGTGGAAGTACATAGGCAGGCAGAAGCCAGGCTACGTTGGTTTAAGACAGGGAGTTTCGCAACTGCTTCCTTATGTTGGAATATGCAACATTGTACAAACATGTAAGGGATACATATGTGATATCTGCAACAGTGGCTACTGAAAACGGATTGAAATTCTGTTCATTTATAGGCCTACAGAAGCTGGGCACATAGTCTATCCGACAGAAAACACATACTCTTGAATTGGTGTGCTATGCGAGCATAACTCGAATGCTCAAAAATGAAATAGGCCTAGGCTAGCCTAAATATTGCAACATTGAGTTTTTATGGAAAGAAAATGATTTACAGACTAGGGGGCAGGCAAATTCCCGGAAGTAGAAGAATCAATGGTGGCTGGAGGGACCGCTTCTCTGCTAACCCCCATAGAAGCCCATTCATTTTAGAAATACCATAACTTCATATAGCATATATCCTGTGCCGATATTGTAGCTTCTATGTTATCTACATAAACAATAAAAGGCAAAACAAGACTCGACTACCTCATACGTAACGTTAGGTTCCCGTAAGAAGAATGTTTAGCATGTCCGGTTGAAGGGAAGCTAACGCACCGAAGGATAACTGTATTGTTTGGATAAGAAGCATAGTCCAGCCAGCACGGAAACTCGTGAACAAAGCTACGTAGCCTACAATAGCATTGTATGTTAAGGTAAAGCATAGAGCAAGTAAACCTAATGAAAAACGGTAGTTTTACCGTTAGGTAGTCTAACGATAATCATTTCAGAGGTTTTCGATGGATTGACCGTAGGTCAGAAAAGTGGAAAGAAGATTAGCTTCAAGGCTATAACTTTTTTGTTTTGTTTTACCATGACTGTTTTTGAATCATGTGTGGTAGTTTCAACAGTAACACGACTTGATATTGTGAGGATGATATTAATAATAATACATAAATAAATGTTTAACTTTGATGACTTTGAAGGTGAAGGAAGTGTGAGAAGAATTTCTGTGTATCTATCATATGAGTTACAAGATTCAGTTCGATGGCTAACGCCACAAAGTTAAGTCTTAGCCCGCGCAGTACTGGGGGGACCAACTGAAAAATCGTTCAATTTGACTCAGTGCCCTCCCATTGAAAACGACGGAGTCTGTTCGTCAATTTCTTTTACTGTCTATGTTTACAGACCACTATCTGCATTAAGCTACACTTAAGTGTTTGCGTTGAAACAATTCTGGCATAATTGCTTTGAACGTTTCAGTCTCTTGTCCCCTATTCCTGCTTTATATGTCCCGGTCAGCCAGAAAAGACGAATGAAACAAAATGCTCGTTTCAACGTGAACGGTTTTGTTCAGATCCGAAAATGCGATTGTGTTTGACAGAGGGCAGATGTAAATTGCTAGTGACAAAATATTAGCTTTCAGTGTGGCACGATGTCTTTGTAAATTAGCCTACGTTAAATTAAAAAGTGGTTAATTCTTCCTGCTTCTCCCTACAAACAGACAGTGTTGCAAATTGTGTTTCCGTCGCTGTCTCTTTCGTTCTGATTGGTTTTTGGCCTCTCCTATTGCATCCGAGGCATTTTGATCGGCGTCCCTTTGGGAACGCCCTTTGGAAATGGGCTGTGAACAGACCTACTCTCAGTTATGACTGAGAAGGGTCTGGTTTCAACCGGGCTATCTCTAGAATTCTTTTCTCTGGCGGCCGCTAGGCAGGGCTCGAAATTAACGATGTCCCGACGTCCCGGGGACCATAAAAAATGCTTCCGGGACACAATAGAATGATGTCTGGGACAACTCTGGGACAGTAGAAAAAATGGCAAAGCAAATTTCAAAATAGGTACTTTTTCCCTAAACTGTTCACATGGGAATCTAAACGTATCTTTCTTGTCTGAATAAAATACAGAATCTGGCCTATACAAAATTTGACCTGGCGTGACGGGCAGCTGGCAAAAGCAGCGTTAGCCAGCTGATCTGTAAAGAAGCGGTTTTGTACACGCAGCCTTACAACACTGTTTAGGCTACTGCTCTTCAAATCACTATAGGCTACAATGTTATTTTTGGTACAAATATAGTAAGATACCCAAATGGGCTGGGTGCTTTATGTTTCCTTAGGAATCTGCCAGTATTGGTTAAATGAATATTGTGACTTATAGGCCGACACAAAAATAGGGCAAAGGGCGGTAGGCCTAATGGGTCACTTTCGATATAGAGGTTAACTTACCTAACTAGCAGGCAGGTAAATGGCATTTGTTTTCATGACATTGTGAACATTTTTGACTGATAGTGTAGGCCTAAGGTTACACTGGTGTTCTAAAAAAAAAAAAAAACGACATGACAGTCCTCTGACTAAAAGTGCGTGTTTTCTGTCATTGACAGACAAACGTCACCAATATCATGCTGAGCTAAATAGCCTACTGCAACTGCGATTTGACAAAACGATAGTGTTGCAAGGTAGCCTATAACAATGAAAACAGTTATTTAAGTTAGCATTTGACATTTTGCTGTGGCAGTTCTAAGGGATGTCCAAACTGGCGTCCGCCATGCACTTTAATCCGCCCGCCCGAGCATTTATTAGTTTATCAAATTATTAAAATAGGCCGCTCGCTATTTTTTCCAGCAATAGACGACGTTGTGGTTAACTTTAGGCTACTGCAAACTGCTTTAGACTCTTCTTAGAGAACGTTTACAATGTCAAAACAGCTTGTTACATCGAGATACATATTCTAACTACGTTTTGCTAATTCGTTTAATTGGGAATGCATTTGAGGGTGAGAGCGTGGCAGGAGAGTAGGCTAGCCTATCTGACAGCTTTGTGGTAATTTCCCACGCTAGGCTAATTGTTTTCACTGAGATCTGTGGCCATGACATCACACCAAACTGACATTGAAATTAAAGACACGTGAAAATAGATTATTGACGGAATGTTTTACAACCCTGTCCGTCAAAACGATGGACAATGAATGTCTAGTGCAACATCAAAAAAGAGCCAAAAGCGCAATCTCTGAAAATGAGTGTTGTGTGAAACAGCAGATCATTAATGAAATGGTGTTTAATAAATTGTTCAGAACTGACATGGTGGACCAGAACGAGTTAATTAAGTGATGCAAGTTCGGAAAAAAATGGGAAAAAACAAGAACTTGAATTTGGGACACTGGTGTTTAAGTCCGGGACAGTGCCAAGTAGAATTCGGGACAGCTGCGGGACACTGAGAAAAAAAGTTAATTTCGAGCCCTGCCGCTAGGGTGGACTTCTCTCCCAAAGTCGGTACTTGGGTTACTCCATTGCTCAGCTGTGGGTGTAGGAGGGAGTAGGAGGTGTAGGAGGGAGAGGCTTGGGGGTGAGGGCAGGATGCCGGTGGTGAGGCAGGTTAACTCTTAACCTGGTGTCACTTGAATTAAATTAGCGGCCTCCCGTAATAAATCAGAGCAACTTCTTGAATCAGACATTGTAGAAACTCTTGGGGTACCTAACCGAGCTCTCCAGTCTCTAGTAGTTACTAACGTTATGGTATGAAGTGTTTTAAAGGCACACTATGCAAGAATTACACCTTTACGAAGCCAATTTGATGGTAAATGAACTTGTAAAAGGTGAATCTATCACATAGCTATACAGCATAGACGTAGCGAGTCCCTAACGAGAAAACCACCCATGCAACTTCCAAAAGTGCTGTTTGTTATTTACAGTAGCAGAGCGACATCCCAGATAGCAAAATCAGATTGGCAGATAGCGGACAAGCTTTGTATCGTTAGAAACCCAATCATGTTTTGAAATGGTCATTCCCTCATTTTCCCCTGGGAATTTCCTGGGAGAAATACGGATGGTAATTTTGCATCATCAAAAGCAGTAAGTCCCATATCTTTGTCGAGGGGGTGAGACCATAGATATATATAATAAAGGCTAGATGTCTCGTTCGCGCTGCTTGCCAATGGAGGTTGACGTCTGCACCTCGCGGCCATCTTGCCACAGTCAGCTCGCTAACTCATAACATTGTGTTTCAATGGTGCATATACTGTAATGACAGGTAGTGACCTGAAGGTGTCATTGTTATAGCCTGGGGGCATTGTTCTGCCTTTAGTAGAAGAAGAGATATATACAGCGGATGTATGTGGTAAAAGTTAAGTTTAATAAACCGAACACTGAGGAACTCGTGTGTAACTCGAGTCCAGATTATAGCTACGTTAATAATGTTTGTAAGAAACCAAACCGTTTGTAAATCCGTCAAGATTTCAGCGTGATAAGAGTATTTGTGTTCGTGCAGATCACTCACCTTACATCAGGTACCACAGAGCCCACCAGATAGCTTGCCTGTGACAAGATGACCGCCGGTGATGCCGTTAGAGACTCCGTCATAAGACATCTAGCCTCTATCATGTATGTCTATGGGTGAGACTACAAACACTCCCTCCTCATTTTTCCGGGGGGGGGATTACAGATCAGTGGGTGGGACTTCACTTGCAGAAACTAAAAGATATAACCGCCAGCTTTTTTTAATCTAAGCTAACAGGCTAGGCCATAGACAGTAAAAGAAATGGACGAACAGACTCCATCGCTTTCAATCGGAGGGAACTGAGGCAAATTGAACGATTTTTCAGTTGGTCCCCCCAGTACTGCGCAGACTCGCACCTGCGTGACGTTAGCCATCGAACTGAATTTTGTAACTCATATGATAGATAGGCTAGCTGCTACACAGAAATTCTTCTCACACTTCATTCGCCTTCAAAGTCATCAAAGTTAAACATGTATTTAAGTATTATTATTAATATCCTCACAAGTTATATTAAGTCGTGTTAATATTGAAACTACCACACATGATCATCTTCAAAAACAGTCACGGTAAAACAAACAAAAAAGTTATAGCCTACCTAGAAGCTAATCTTCTTTCCACTTTTCCGACCTACGGTCAATCCATCGAAAACCTCTGAAATGATTATCGTTAGTGCCATTTTTCATTAGGTTCACTTGCCTCTATGTAATGCTTTACCTTAACATACAATGGAGTTTTCGTGCTGGCTGGACTGAGCTTCTTATCCAAACAATACGGTTATCTCCCTATGGTGCGTTAGCTTCCCTACAACCGAACATGCTAAACATTCTTCTTACGGGAACCTAACGTTACGTACGAGGTAGTACAGTATCGTATTGTTTTTGTAGATAATACAGAAGCTACAATGTCGGCACAGGATATATGCTATATGAAGTTATGGCATTTCAGAAAAATCCTAAAATGAATGGGCTTCTATGGAGGTTAGCAGAGAAGTGGTCCCTCCAGCCTCCATTGATTCTTCTACTTCCGGGAATTCGCCTGCCCCCTTGGGCTAGGCTCTCGCTTTGTGGAGAAAGCTGATATGTAACAACGATGGCGGATGGTCATTTTGAAACTAATTTGGCAAATGGGGATTCTGTAGATCTGGTGTGTGAATCCAATGCTTGTGAGTCGTGACTACCTGTACAAGGCGCTGAACAGTTGAAGATGATTGAGGAGGAGGCCTGCAGCAAGACCTGCCTGTCAGTTAGTAGTAAGACCCCAGGCCGGCTCGAGCTCGGGCCCTGACCTCTGGAGCCTATCCCTTGCTCCACTTGGATGTCTTTTAGACCCTTTACATGTGTACAGGAGTAATGCTCTGTAAAGATGTGGCAAAAGGGCCGTCCATCTTTACCAGACATATTTGTACAGTCACCATCCCTGCACAGCACAAACATATCGTCATCACGTTATTTACAATTTTCCGAGACCTGTGCCATAGGAAGAGCCTCAGGTGGCCTATATTGTCTCTATTCATGTATGATAGTTGGCGTTTCAGGGTTTTTTTTAGCAACAAATTGCTCTGTTCTGCCAACTGAATTTATACCCTGGTGCTGGGGGTGTAAATCCAACTAGTATTCAGCGTTGCAGCCTGTAGTAAGATTAAAAGCAAGAAGGAATTATTTTAATGTAGTTTAAATAGTTTTATAAATAGTGTGAGTGCTGTGTCATCCAATACCTGAATGATTCTTCCAATGGAGGCAATCTACTAAAAACCAGGTCTCCTTGAAAAATTGTGGGTCCCTCCTGATGGCATAGGTGTGGAGCTGACAAGCATTGTCAAAAATCACTACCTCCGGACCTACAACACAACAGAAGGCATAAAATGGTTAAAGGGGCTATACTGTATGTATTTTAGAAATGCTTTCTTTTTTTTAAAGAAACACACCAACATAAGAGAGAGTTAGTAAGTAAGCAGAGTGTTAGGAAGTTATGTAACAATAAAAACATCACTTAACTGAAAATACAAATACCAGAGGATGACACTACAGGGTTGGATAACCAATCTGTGGACATGGTATGGTCTGGGTAGAGTAGTACTACACATGTGCTGTTTTCCCACTCCAAAGCAGTTTATGTGATTTTTTGATGAGAACAGTATTTCTGAGCCTGTAAACCAGCCCCCACGCAGCAAATGCCCTGGTAATGTCACACAAGAAAGGTATGCAAAATTTTTGCTGCATTTGCTAAATCTGCTCTGTAAAATGGAGAACGGCACGTTCACTGACTCCACCTGCCCCATGATGGAGAAGCCGAGACATACTCCTGTACAGAAACCACACAAACACAAGAGACAGACAGGTCAAGTTTATGATGTTAATACAACATTGCTTTTTACCATGTGTAAAGACAGTGCTTTCACAAAGCAGATAGACAATAAGGACAAATGAAAAATGAATGTACCATGTTTGCAGAACAATGTAAAGATGCCAGGAATTAGGTGCCTGCTCCCCGCCGTCCTGCAGTCTGTTAAATGGCCCTGCTCCCTCTCGCCATCTGCATTAAAAAAAAAAAACTTGTCCCGGACAAGGGGGATTTTGGATATTTTGCAAAAAGGCAGGGCTGGTGATTGATCAGCAAATAGCAATCTTACCAGTGCAATGAAGGGACTTGCCGTCCATGTATGCAAAAACAAATGATGGTGCAGAAGGTTCCTCTGCTATCTTTACAAGCTTGTCAACACAGGGAAATAAACACAAGTCAAAACATTTTCAATTACTGTTAGTGTAACAATGGTTTGGTGTAACCCATGCATTCTCATTAAAATTTTAGAACTCACCCTCGAATGTATTCTCTTTAGTTTGGCATTTGTCATCCTAGAAGAGTAGTTTCTTTTTCTTTCCTTTAGTCAGATTATTGTTAGATATAAATATGTGCATGGTATTAGCAGTTACCTTATAAGAGCAGAATAAATATGGCTATGTTATAGAACAATGTATAAACAACATGTACAGATATGTGCAATGTAGTAGCAATATCAGTAATAATTGCAGTGTGGTAACAATACCATTGTAGTGCAGAAACAAGTTCAAGTAGTTTTATGGTCATGTACTCGTAAAATGAATTATAAGTAGTAATTAAAAAGGTATATTGGGGGGGTGATGAAATGGTGTGTGTTTGGATTGGGGGGGGGGGTGAACAGACTGTGGCTGGGATGACTGGGGTCATCGAGGATCCGCTTGGTCTTTCTCCTGCAGCGCTGGCTGTAAAGGTCCTGAATAGTTGGTAACTCAGTCCTTGTAATGTGTTGCGCTGACTTGACCACCCTTTGCAGAGCTTTTGCGGTCATGGGTGGTGCTGTTACCATACCATGCTGTGATGTTGCCAGCCAGAATACTGTGTGTGTGTGTGCCTGCTTGCCTACATGTGTGTGTTTTTATGTGTGTGTGTGCATGCGTGCGTGTACGTGTTTGTGTTTATGTGTGTGTGTGTGGCGTGCGTGTGCTTATGTGCGTGTATACATGTAAACATACCAACCTGCAGTCAAACACAAAGTTCCTCGTTATCAGAGGAACCTCGACTGCTGTGCTCAACTGTGTTTCCACAATAGGAGTCCCACACGTTGTGCAATGGCAATGGGCATTTAAACGTCCCATTCGCCTCAGAGGGTGCATCCTCCAAGCACATCCCCCTTATGTCCTCATACCTATCTGGGGAGGTAGACAAAAGTCTGTGTAGCTCACCCACATGGCCACATGATGTAGAGGGGCATGTGAGGCACTCCCTCTTCGTTCAATTTCAATTTATTGTGCTTATAGAGCGCCAAAACATTACACATGTATCATGGCGCTTTACAGAATGTAGGCAATCAGAGGAAAAAGGAAAGAAAGGAAGAAAAGAAAGAGAGAGGCCCATGGGTAACAGGGGCGAGGAAAAACTCCCTAGAATTTGGGAAAAACATCCCTAGAATTGGAGATACATATAGGAAGAAACCTCGAGCAGATCCACGACTCAAGGGCCTGACCCATCTGCCTAGGGTCAATACAGGACAGTAAGGTCTGTATACATGACAAATGCATATGATAGTCAGGTGTAGAGAAAAAGACATGGTGTTAAAAGCACTTGAGCTGAAAGTTACAAGAGGTGGGGTGATTACGTATCCGGTTTGATAATTCATTAATCCTGGTTTAGTGACAGAAAGTTCAAATAGTCCAGCGTTGGATTTGTCCAGGGGAAGGGAGTTGTCAAGGGGCATGGGGTGGGTCGGCAGACGGGCCAGGAATCCGGGCAGAGTTGTCATAGGCAGGTGATGGGTCGCTAGGCTGTACGGGCCAGGAATCCAGACAGGGGGACAGTAATAGGGCAGTCGAGGATGGGACTTCAGGTGAGATGGGTGAGAGGAGGGCCAACACACGGATGATTAGATGACTGGTTAGTATTACTGAAAATCAAAATGGTTAATGTCAATAAGTAATCAGTGGTACTATATATTGTTACAGTATACCATAGTGAGAATAGGCAAGTGAGGGAGAGGGGGGGGGGGTCATTGTTCGGCGTGACACATGAAAAGTCCATGACAGCACTATGCTATAGCAGCATAACTAAGGCATGGTGAGGGGTAGTCGACACCAGCGCAGGTATGGTCAGTGACCACCATCGCACGTGCGACTGGGGTGCCAGTCACACGAGGACTCAGCAGGGTGGTCCATTCCAAGAATCCCTGAGGTGGGTGAAGTTCCACACCGCACCATACCATACCTAACTATGGGAGGCAGTAAAGAAGTATGTTTTAAGTCTAGACTTAAAAAATAGGGAGGGTGTCTGCTAGTCGAATTGAGGAAGGGAGATTATTTCAGAGGAGGGGTGCGCGATAGCTGAAAGCTCTGCCTCCTACTGTAGTTTTTGAGATTCTTGGAATTACAAGAAGGCCAGTATTCTGTGATCGTAGCGGTCTGGGTGGGTTATATGGGACTAGGAGATCTTTAATATATTCTGGTGCCTGGCCATTAATGGCTTTGTATGTTAGAAGTAATATTTTGAAGTCAATGCTACTTTTAACAGGCAGATAGTGAAGAGATGCCAGGATAGGGGAAATATGTTCATATTTTTTAGTTCTAGTGAGTGTGCGAGCAGCTGCATTTTGTATAGGCTGTAAGCTCTTTAGACAGGTGTTATTGCAGCGTATAGAGCATTGCAATAATCAATCCTTTAGGTGACAAAAGCATGGATTCATTTCTCAGCGTCTGGTAAGGATAAAGACTTCCTTATCTTTGAAATGTTCCTTAAATGATAAAATGAAGTTTTGGTGTTTGGTGTCTGTTTTATGTGATTACTTAGTGATAGGTCTTGGTCAATTGTAACTCCTAGATTTTTAACACTTGTGGATGAGGATAGTCGAAGATCAGTAAATGTAGCCTGTGATGAGGATAGGATATCCCTCATCTTTTTAGGACCTAAAACCATGACTTCTGTTTAATCGGAGTTCAAAAGCAGGAAATTATTTGTCATCCATGTCTTTATGTCTCTTATACATGTGTCAAGTTTGGCTAACGGAGTTAATTCGTCAGGTTTTATGGAAAGGTATAGTTGTGTATCGTCTGCATAAGAATGAAATTTAATGCCATGTTTCCTAATTTCTGAGCCTAGAGGAAGCATATAGAGAGAAAATAACAGGGGCCCTAGTACTGAGCCTTGAGGCACCCCATATTTTACCATAGTCTGGGTAGACGGTTTATTGTGAACCTGTACAAATTGTCTGTGGTTAGAAAGGTATGATCTAAACCAAGCGAGTGCTGAGTCTTTAATGCCTATCGAATGTTCAAGCCTGTGGAGTAGTATGTTGTGGTCTATGGTGTCAAAGGCAGCACTGAGTATGAATATTTGGTGAGACTGATTGGTTATTAATCTTATCTCTAATTGTTTCAATTTTGTCATTGAAAAAGTTCATGAAGTCATTACTGTTTAGGCAAATAGGGATAGATTCGGTTACTTCGGTGTGGCTCTTCGTCAGGCGGGAGATTGTGGTAAAGAGAAATTTTGTATTGTTTTTGTTCACCCAATATAAGTATTTTTTCTGTTTGGATAGTTAAAAGGGAAAGGAAATGTGACCACAGTTACAGGCTGATTAGTTTTCCAGTCTGGTGGTAAAAAATTAAGGACTAGAACTTCAAAAGATTTCCACAGCGAACCACACCATATTGGCCTGAGTGTGCTTTCACACACACGTCCCTTTCGGAGATGTGGAATACCTCCTGGGAAGAACAAAATACTCAGAATCAGATTTTTTTTCAGTTTCACTAGTTCGCCCGTCGGCATGATTGCTATACTGAGTGTATAAGCTAAGCGCGTGTTTGGCATGGTAGCTGGTCGTGGTCATGGAATGCCTGAAGCGGAGATCGCGATAGAGTGATGGCCGCTTGCACCCCCCAGTGTAAGGAGGATGCATTACTGGGCTATCAGTGAAATGGAGGAGTAGGGGGAGGAGGAGCAATGGCCGCTTGCACCCCAAAAGAGCAGAAAGGAAGGCCACTACCGAAATTACATTAGCGCTTGCTTAGCAAGTCATAGATTCACTAGATGGAGTGGATGTACAGTAGGACTGATCTGTGGACCAACGACTCAGTATTTGATTGCTGCTCTGTAGCTGTCGCCAATGCATGCAGCTGTAGTAGCAGCTCCTATCCTAAATGCACAGAGTAGCGGTCTGCGGGAACCAGATTTGACAAGGATATAGAGTCTGGAACCTGTCACGAGTGATGGGTACCCTTCATCTGAGATGAAGACCGGGCTAGTAGGCGATGCTTGAGCTGACCGATATATGTAGTGTGATGGGTATAAAAGCTGAGGATCTGAGGCAGAGTTCGATATGAATAGGAGACAAGGGGCATGTAGACTCACTACATCTCAGCAGCCCAAAAGAGGCCGGTAAACATGATAAAGGGTGAATCAGAGTGCTGTGACATGAACCCCTTGCGAAGTATAGCGAGGCAAGCGGCAAGTACACAAGTGGATCTTCGTTGCGCTTGCTCAGCTGCGGTTATTCGTATATGCATAACCATGGGAACAGTGTCAGGGTTCAGCAGAGCTGCTGCCATGAGGGTCTCAAGACGTTGACGTTGCTGCATGGTCTTGGGGCTCAGCGGAGCAGTGATTAGATGGGTCCTGAACCTTGGCGGAGCTGTTCCTAAATGGTTCTATGGGCTCGGTGAGCCGTCGTTGCCTGGGTCCTGGGGCTCGGTGGAGCTGTTGCTACATGGGGTTTTGGGTCGTGGAGCTCGGTGTATTTGCTGCATTGTTCTGGGGCTCAGCGAAGCCATCATTTCATGGGTCCTGGAGCTCGCCGTAGCTGTTGCTGCATGGTTCTCGGGGCTTGGTGGAGCCGACGTTGCATGGGTCCTGGAGCTCGCTGTAGCTGCTGTTGCATGGGTCCTGGAGCTCGACGTAGTTGTTGCTGCGTGGTTCTTGGGGCTTCAGCAAAGCAGTCGTTGCATGGGTCTTGGGGCTCGGCGTAGTTGTTGCTGCATGGTTCTTGGGGCTGAGCGAAGCCGTCGTTGAATGGGTCTTGGGGCTCAGTGAAGCCGTCGTTGCATGGGTCTTGGGGCTCAGTGAGGCCTTCGTTGCATGGGTCCTGGAGCTTGACGTAGTTGTTGCTGTGTGGTTCTTGGGGCTTCAGCAAAGCAGTCGTTGCATGGGTCTTGGGGCTCGGCGTAGTTGTTGCTGCATGGTTCTTGGGGCTGAGCGAAGCCGTTGTTGCATGGGTCTTGGGGCTCAGTGAAGCCGTCGTTGCATGGGTCTTGGGGCTCAGTGAGGCCTTCGTTGCATGGGTCCTGGAGCTTGACGTAGTTGTTGCTGCGTGGTTCTTGGGGCTTCAGCGAAGCAGTTGTTGCATGGGTCTTGGGGCTCCCTTGTAGTTGTTGCTGCATGGTTCTTGGGGGGCTGAGCCGGGGTCGTTGCATGGGTCTTGGGGCTCAGAGTAGTTGTTGCTGCATGGTTCTTGAGGCTCAGCGAAGCAGTCGTTGCGTGGGTCCTGGAGCTCGGTGTAGCTTTGCTGCATGGGTCTAGAGGCTCAGCGGAGCCATTGTAGCAGGGTTGCAGGAGCTCAGCCGAGCAGTTGCTGCGTGGTTCTTGGAGCTGAGCGAAGTCGTCGTTGCATGAGTCTTGGGGCTCAGAGTATTGGTGCTGCATGGGTCTAGGGGCTCAGCGGAGCCGTTGTAGCAGGAGCTCAGCGGAGCAGTTGCTGCATGGGTCTCCCTGAAGCTGTTGTTGCATTGGGTCCAAGCTCATTCTGTACTATCTGTGGCAGCCTTAAAACTTCAACCTGGGCTGAATGAATACTAATTTAGAATACCATTACCTGATAAAACATGACTTTAGAATACCATTACCTGATAAAACATGACATATTCAGCATGATACACCATACAACACATAATACATGATAGGCAGATAAGGCATGAAGCATGAATGATGAGTATCCAGATGGAATGAAATGGCTGTGGCTAATGAATAGCTGGGTAGACGGAACGGGATGTTAAAGCTCGAACGTGCAGCGTGAGGAGGTGGTCGAAGGGCCTTTGCTGTGGCTAGTGAATAGCTGGGGAGCCGGAATGGGGACGTCGTGATCCCAAGCACTCGCGAGTGCTGATAACCCTTCGGGCGGGCTGGTCTAGCACGGAGCCGGGAAGGGGATGGGTAGGGGAGTAGCTTACTGTCCCTACCGAGCCGGGCGGAGACCAGGTGCTCGCTAACTCGTAAAGAAAATAGGGTGCTAGCGAGGTGAATTTGAACGGACGCCTCTTCATGAGTCGTGGCGTGCTGTACAGACATGGCTCTGGGAATGGAAAGGGGAGGGGGGGGAAAGGGGGAAGGGAGGGAGCAGTCGTCAGAACGACTGGAAGAGGGGCAGCCCTGGACCGGGTCCTGGCTGGGGGAGGGGAAGAGGGGGCGGAGGGAGAAGCAACGCGGTCGCTACCGTGGCCGTCTGAAGAAGTGGAGTTGGATCCGGAAGTACGGCGGAGATGCTGCGGGAAGGAAGTCGGTGCTTAAGAACCTGGGCCACTGGCGTGGCTGTGGCTGAAGCAGCGGAGTGATACACTCTGGAGCGTGTGGTGCAGGAAAGCGCCATCAAGGGCAGCCTGCTTCCTGGTCAGGAGAAGAGAATGAATAGAGGGAGCGGGAAGGAGAAAAGATTGGTTTATAGGACTATAGGACGCTTCTGATTGGTGAGCACGTCAGTGCAGTGCAGCTTGCAATTCGATAATGCATTGCGATGCGATAAACGATTGTATGCGATGCGATAATAGCAAACATTTTAATAAGCTGTCAATAGGTGGCGATTACTCCCTCCTGTCAGTGTTGGCATGGAATGAAACAATAAACCGGTGTTCAAGGAGTGTCATTAATATATTTTGGCTGTAGACTGGGGTTTGAGGGCCTGCTGAGAGCAAACTTAGCGCAACTGCCCACAAACAGCTTGCTGGCGAAGTGCTAATTTTAAAACATACGGATAACCAGTCATTGTAACCAAATATGACTTGAGTTTATCTGCAAAGCTTATATCAGTGAACTAACTTGTTGCTATACCCCGCAGTAGCTACTTGAAACGCCGGCCATCGACACAGGACGAGTTGATCAATCACGGTCCTTGCTGTCTGCGTCGCCTGACGGATTGCGAATTACAGATGTGTACTATCTCTTTAATAATTGCTGACATCTGCGACGCAGCGCCATCGTTTAAACAGCCTGCGGAACAAGCCAGCGGAAATACTGGGCACTTAAGGTTGAGGCTTATCAGTTCGTTATAAGTAGCTTAAATACCAAACAACGCTAGTATCAGTTTATGAGAAGTCACTGGGCAACTATAGGAAATGAATGAACAAAACCTGTTAGTTTCTGATGCTAACACGGATTACGGATTGAGTGATCTTCGGAAGATTGGCCTCCGCTGGATAGTGGATACAAACTTCAGACGCTTGGCGTGGCGAGCCATGTTAAAATGTAGAGCATTTCGAGTTACCTGGATCATCTTGCGACGTGAAAACGCGAGCTTGGAGCAGCCTGATGTTAGAGCCTTCAAGTAGGCTGGGGTGTGTAGGCTATAGCAAAATCGATAGTTGTAGCTTACCCTTGATTTTATTTAGTAATTTGAATACATCACATTGATATTTAAATTATTAGGCTACACTTGTCTTTAATATCATCACATCTTCGTCATCTGCTCCCATTAAGTGTGGTGTCCCCCAGGGTTCTATTTTAGGGCCTCTATTATTTTCTTTATACATGCTTCCCCTGGGCTCCATTTTCAATCAATTCAATATTCGTTATCACTGCTACGCAGATGATACCCAATTTTATATACTGGTGGCCCCTGAAAATTCCTGCTCATTGACAAACCTTTTTCTTTGTCTTAATGACATTAAGAATTGGATGGCTAACAACTTTTTACAGCTAAATGACAGCAAAACTGAAGTAATCATTTTTGGACCACCAAATTCAACAATGTAAGCAAGTCTCTTGGCCCTCTGTCTGTTAACCATCACAGTGTGGTCAAGAACCTAGGTGTTTTCCTAGACTCTTCTCTGACTTTTAATAAGCAAGTCAACAGCGTTGTCAAGGGAAGTTTTTACCAACTTAGGACAATAGCAAAGCTCAAGTCTTCTCTCTCCTACAGTGATTTAGAAATCCTTATACATGCCTCTATTTCCTCTAGGCTTGATTATTGCAACTCACTGTATGTAGGTGTAACTAAATCTACTCTAAACAGACTCCAGCTGGTCCAAAATGCTGCAGCCAGATTACTGACTGGATCTAAGAAACGTGACCACATTTCACCTGTGTTGGCTAAACTGCACTGGCTACTGTGGAACAAAGAATTATTTTTAAAATTCTTCTGTTTGTTTTCAAAGCTTTACATGGTTTAGCACCTCAGTATTTATGTGATCTTTTAATTCCTTACTGTCCTCCTAGACCTCTTCATCTTCCCAGTGTCTTCTTTGTGTTCCTTCTGCCTCTCTTAAATCCAAAGGTGACAGAGCTTTCTCTGTCTATGCTCCCCAGCTTTGGAATAGCCTTCCTGATGTTGTGAAATCCTGCCCCACTATTAGTAGTTTTAAATCCAACCTAAAGACCTACCTCTTCTCCCTAGCTTTTAACACTCCCTGACTCCCTCACCTCTCCCTTTTTTTTATATGTTTATATGTATGTATATGTATTATTTTTATTATTATTTTATGTAAAGCACTTTGGTGCAATGCTATTGCTTTGAAATGTGCTATATAAATAAATTTGACTTGACTTGACTTGCTCTGTGCAGTGACCTGAAAACGCTGATGAACCAGGTGGCTGTAGCCTATGGACTGGATGTAGCTTTTGGATGATTAGTAGTGAAAAGACCCAGCTCCATTACGTCTGCCTACCGAGGCTTTGCGACTCCAATTTTTTTGCGAGCGTCGCTGCATGTGACGTATGGATAAGGAGGCCGGCTTAAATACCTTGGCGGCGGAGGACAGTTGAGTTAATTGCTGTCAATCATCCCTAAGGGCTCCTCCCAAACTTTGTTTAGAAAACATCATAAAGTACACAGAGGGAATTTAGTTGATACACAATCTGGACAGGGTATGGCTATTACACCTAAAGAGGCTTTTATGACATCAAATTCTAAATCTACAGGTATGAGATCGCTGTAACAGTTTCCATTGTTCTGGGAAGGCTTCCCACAAGACTTTGAGTGTCTTTGGGAATTAAGTGATTAATTGGTTTTGTGCAACAATTTTGTCTATATTGTATATTTTACCTACTCAGTCACTGACATTTGTGAACAATAGTAATACTGTTTACATTATGTCATTACATCACATCCTTGCAGGAAGGCATCAGCAGAGGCATAGCTATGTTCTGTTGAAGGAATAAAATTCAGTGTGAAATGTAGCTATTTTTGCATTAAAGGATTTGTTCAGTATCAAAGTTCACATAATTCATATGTGTTTTCTTTAATGACTCTGATGATTCATTAATGACAGTAATGAATGGTACAACTAACCATAGTCATGCATGCTGGGATGAAAGCCAAAGGGCCTGTCAAAGTCCTCCACTGCTTGCTTTAGTGCAAGGACATGGAGGCAATACTGCTCTGTAATTCCTGATTTAAGAGATTAAAGATTACCATTAAATGATTGCAGAAAAAATATTTTATTGAACTTTATGTTTCTAATACCTAGACATAATTGTAATGCCATAATATCAGCCCTCAAGTCAAGTCAGTTTTATTTGTATAGTGCATTTAACATGCACAGAGTGCAACCCAAAGCGCTCCACATATAAGACATTGTCATTGACACATAAACTAACAAAGACAATAGATGCCGGACGGAGCGGCGTAGTCGCCAGCGTACCCGTGACACCAAGACATACATTTAAGAAATAACAAACACAAACATACAAGACAGACAACAAACAAACAAATAAATAAAATAAAAAATAAAATTATTCCAATTTCCAACCGGCTGAAAATGTCCAAGGGCAATGATGACTCGCGTGAAACTGCACACAGCTGTGTCTCCACAACCAATGCAACAGCAACAAAGTTCTTTACAACTGACCAACCCGGTGAACTCACTGGCAGTCTGGAGATAACGTTAACAAAAGCAAACATCTCACGCCTCTCTGAGGAAATGACTCTGGCCATGGCTCGGATTAACGCACTCTCCCTCCGAGAGCAGAAGCAGCAGCAAACCCACCCATGGCCATCGGGGAGGAGCTTGCTACACCTCTCAACAATTACATATTTATTTTCCTAAAGGAAATGAAAACAAATACATACATGTAATTGAACTGCTGAATGCAGTGAAGTCAGGAAGTGAAAATGCTGAAGCAGCATAATTGCACACCCTGACAGCTGAATGCTGCCTCAGCTGAGCAATATAAGAATCGACCATCTCAATTGGGATGGTCTGCTGTAAGGCACACTGCTCCATTTCCTAAAAACAATAGAAAGGTAAACAACATTAACCAAGTAATAAACAAATATACTGTATTGGCAAAAAAAATCTAGAAAGATCGTAAATCAGGTTTCAATGAGGCAAGGGCGTAGGTTTGGTCTCAGCTTTGGTGGGGACACATCCCTCCTGTTGTCACGATACCAACATTATCTTGATTTCGATACTTTTGCCATTTTTAAAAAAAAAATTGATTCGGTTTGTGTGATTTGTTAGATCAGTGGCAATCATAGAAAGTGATGGTTGTCATAGGTTTCTATTTCATATTTTGGAATTCATATAAACTTTATATTGTTAATTGTTTATAGTATTTTATGATCTGCATAATTACTAATAGCTAAATATATTTAGTCATTTGAATACATCACATTGATATTTAAATTATTAGGCTACACTTGTCTTTAATATCATCACATTTGTGGTGTGTAGGCTAAATCTAATTAAGTGCCTGTCACTTTGAGTAGAACTTTCAGTCTTACGGTTTTAGGCTAGTGAAAAATAGTTTTCGCAAGTGCAAGGATATGTGGATTCAATTACTCATATTTGGTATGTCATTAGATAAAATAAATGTTCAAAAAACTAACAAGTCAAAGAAAAACTTTCTGGGATGAGATCATAGAAGAGATATCTGGTGTCTCGCAATATTCATTTCTGACTATAAGTATGGAAATACACAGAGCCGGACAGTAACAGAGTACATTTACTTGAGTACAATTTTAAGGGATCTGTACTTTACTTGAGTATCATTTTTGGGAAGTACTCATGACTTTACTCAAGTACATTTGAGAGGCAAATATTGTACTCTTTACTCCACTACATTTCTATCCATAACCGTGAGTACCCCTTCTTCTAAAAAAAAAAAGGAAAAAAGAAAAATCTCAGAAACCCTCAATTTGTTGATTCCCTCTCAAACATGATTGGATTGTGCAGGCGCCACTGATTGGGACAGCCTACCAGCAATCACCTTCAGCTTTCCGCCAAAGTCAACTCCATGGTCAGATTTAGATAAGAGACGAAACCATGGACGAAACAATGGATGAAGACGCAGCAGGTCCATCCCGGGAATGTGCCAACCTGTGGCCCCACCTCGCCAGACTATTTCAATTTTCTGAACAAGTTAATGATAGTTTTCGCTTCAAGTGTTAGTGTTAGTAAATAGTATTTTGTATTTTAAATACATGTATTAGAAATACTGCCCATCCCTGGCAACATGGTAAAAAGATGAAAATGACTTGATTTTACTTTAAATTCCTTTAACATTCTCCAAGGTATTAACATTAACATTTTTTATAACTCCATGTAGGACGTTTATGTACATAAAGTGTAAGCACTGTGGCAGACTGGCAGTAGTAATGCAATATTTAGAAAATGTAGGCTACTCTTGTACTCTTGATACTCAAGTACTTTTAAAAACAAGTACTTCAGTACTTTTACTTAAGTAGACATCTGACTGTTGTACTTTTACTTGTACTTGAGTGAAATTTAGCAAAGGGTATCTGTACTTTTACTCAAGTAATGAAGCTGTGTACTCTGTCCGCCTCTGGTCACCGGGATGCAGATCTAGAGTTCAGCTGCAGGAAAGCTTCCTCTGAACCTGCTGTGCGCCTCATGCAAGCATCACTTGCCCTGGATGGCCTCAATGGAGGGGAGTGAGGAACCGGTGATGCGTTGGGCAGTTTTCACCACCCTCTGCAATGCTTTTTCGATTAGTGGGCAGAGCAGTTGCCATACCAAACTGTGACACAGTTGGTAAGGATACGCTTGATGGTGCAGGGATAGAAGTTCACCAGGATCTGAGGAGGCAGTGGACCTTCTTTAGCCTCCTCAGATAGAAGAGACGCTGGTAAGCCTTCTTGATCAGGGTAGAGGTGTTGAGGGTCCAAGAGAGGTCCTCAGAGATGTGGACACCCAGAAATCTGAAGCTGGTGATACACTCCACTTCAGTCCCATTGAGGAAAATGGGGGTGTGTTCTAGCTTTAGACTTCCTGAAGTCCACAATGAGCTCTTTTGTCTTCAATAATTCTGTTAACAGGACTTGCAGGAAATTGTGGGAACATATGAATTTGTTGATTATATGCAAGCCTAATGCTGCCCACTAGAGGTAAGTCTGCCTTCATCCATGAATTATGACCGCCGTGCAGCGAAGCGGCGGTCATATAGGTTTAGTCAGATTTTTTTGTTTTTTTTCGCATGTCCAAATTTCCGTCAAGGATTCCCGGGACACTGAAAGACCGGGGTAGACGAAACTTGGTGGGCATGTAACCCCATATGGATAGCATGGAACCATCGTTTTTTTTTTTTGATCTGTAGCCCTTCCGGCTGGACTGCACCCCGAAAGGAGGGTAGGGCAGACACAGTTTTCTGTGAATATCTCGAGAACCGTAAGGTTTAGGAGGACCATTTTTTTTATGTTGATCTCAAGGGGCCATGTCAACCCATTCCATAACCACTCATTTCATGTATAGCCCACCTAGTTAAACACAAAAAAGTAAAAATGAGATGTTGTAATGTCGCGGGTATCTGTGACCTAACATAGTCAAAACTGCACGAAATTGGAAGTGTAGGATCATTATGACACCCTCTGTATGCACGCCAAGTTTCGTCGCGAATTCCGTTCATGGGGGCCACACAATAAATTAATTTATGTAACTATACACCAACTGGCCTGTAGGTGGCGGGAGACAGTTTTCTGTGAATATCTCAAGAACCGTGGGACCTAGGAGGTCCACCTTTTTTATGTTGGTCTTAAGGGGCATGTCAACCCATCCCATTACCACTTATTTCATGTATAAGCCACCTAGTTAAAAATGAAAAAGCAAAAATTAGGTGTTTTCACCACAATATCTCTGGCTGACATGGTCAAAACTGCACGAAATTGAAAGTGTAGGATCATTATGACATCCTCCAAGTGCATGCCATGTTTTGTGAACTTTCGTTCATGGGGGGGCCTTACAATAAAATAATTTATGTGTACATTTAGTGACCGTACACCAACAAGGACACTGAAAGACCGGGGTACACGAAACTTGGTGGGCATGTAACCCCACATGGATAGCATGGAACCATCGGTTTTTTTCTTTTGATCTGTAGCCCCCGCTGTACTGGACCCCCGAAAGGAGGGTAGGGCAGACACAGTTTTCTGTGAATATCTTGAGAACCGTAGGGCCTAGGATGACCAATTTTTTCCGTATGTTTGCCTCCAGGGGTCATGTTAACCCATTCCATGTGCACACAGATACAACAGATACACACGCACACACATACATTCACAGTAATCATACGTATGACACATACTCACACAGTAGACATATGTACGCATGCATGCACATGCACAAACACACATACTCAGGCAAACACACAAGCACGCACACATAAACATAAACGTGTACACGCACACAATTCAAGAATTTCTCAGAATTATGAACAGGCAAGATGGGGGTGGGGTTGTATAAAATGAATTTTACATGTGAAATCTATGAACTAATCATGTTTTGGTACTTGTTGTCTAGCAGATACCAGTGAGAATTGAGTGTGGATAATGCAATTTAGTGAGACAGTTAGAATCATATAGGCCTTTCAGCGTGATTTATTTTTGTGGAAAAAATGTGCTGGACTGGGTGGCGGTCATATTTTGTACCGCTCTGCGGTACATCTAGTTTAGCTTTCTTTGATGAGTTTAGATATTGTCAAAACCTGCTTTTTACCTCAAATCACTGTGCATGCAGTATTCAGTACAGTAATGGTCCATGCATAAGAAAAGGAACAGGATCATACTTTTTTAATAGATATAGGTGTACAAGTTATCATATCACAACAAATAATCAGAATGCAGTAAATCAATGCATTCAATTCCACATTGTATTCAAAAACAAGGGTTGCCAAATCCAACATGTTTTTGCATCTCATTGATCTCCTGCAGAAGTGGCTCGTTTTGTAAATCCAGCTGATAAAAAAAAGAAATTAATTAATTAAGTGTGTATGCATTTACATTATTCATTTAGCAGACATTTTTAATTAAAGTGACTTACAGAATGAGGAATAACATTCAAGCTACAGTGGAGAGACATTAGGTAATTACTACTGCATTAGTCCATACTATTACTAGAGGATAAGAGTGCAGATATTATAAGATAGATAGATAGATAGATAGATAGGAAGATACTTTATTGATCCCCAGGGGAAATTCAAGAACAAGTACTAGTGTGATAGGAGGAAAAAGGGGTAGAAGAACAAAGAGGTAAAGGAGAGAAGACGGAAGTGTGTGTTAGGTGTGTTATGCTGTTAGAAGTTAGAAGAGGAGGTATCCTTGGAAGTGAGGGTTTTCAAAGAGCTAGACATGCAACCAGTATAAAATAAACAGTTCAGCAGCATATCCACTTAGATAACCAACCTTCAGTGTGTACTTATAAGACTGCTCTGCTTCCAACTTTCTCCCCATCTGTAGATTCCACACATCGTGAAAGAGAGGTGAAAATATGGCACCAAATGGATGTCAATATTGTAAACATACACACTACTATACTACCTAAACCCTAAAGGGACATGGACACATTTTTTTTTCTTCAACGTTTCTTGTGCAAGTTTTGTGTGCACATCAGAAACTGACAATAACATATTTTGCCGATGTTGTTTTAGGGGCTTTGATTTTCTGGTGCGCACAATAAAGTATCTGGTGAACGTGCAAAACGTTCTGGTGCACACATGACACTTCCCAGAAAGTAAAAAGACCTTAGGGGCTTTGAGTTCCTGGTCCCCAGTCCTATGCCTTTCCTGCTATCTTTATCCCTCTCACAAAAAGACCAATCATTTCATAGATACCTTAGAGCAATTTTAACATTTTAAATGGAATAGAGTAAGAAGTAAGTAAGAACTTTAATGTCACAATATTCTTTAAATATCTTTCAAAACTTAAGCACACATGTCATCACAAGCACAAAAACATACACACCTGCAAACAGACAAGTGCCAGGTATCCCCACACCTCTGCATTAGAATTGTTTAGGGTGTTGGCCTCTGTCAGTGCATCCTCAGCTTCTGTCATCTCCCCCAGCTAGCACATAAATATCACACACAGACAAGAAAAGCCACAAAGACAATATTCTACATTTATATTAATCAATAGCTATGATAAACATCACAGTGATTAGCCCATCTCATTGTGTTCTTTGCAGTGACAAATCAAAAGATTCAGAAAAAAAGTATTTAAATATACACTCCTGCAGGTTCTACTAGTGTAATATGGTTATAGCAATGTGTCTGGAAAGCACATGAATTGCATTGACGCCACACATTATGACGATGTTTAGGTGTTAGCTGGCTAGCTGCAAAAGAAAAAGAATCCTCTTCTGGATGTTGTGGTAAATTATGAAAGTGTATCATGTTTACCCGGTAGCAGGCGATGCCCAGGCCAAGCCAGGTCAAGCAGGATGGTGAGCTCTTGCAAGCACGAAGGTATGTGGCTTTGGCCTTCTCAAACTATGGAAGTTTCAGGAAAATGGATAGCAAGGTAAAACTCCAACAGAATTCAACCGTCCTTTCTAGCATTCAGCACTGTGTAATCTGCACATGGGAATGTATTATTTCTGACCTGCCCTTCCTTCAGGTATATAGAGCCCAGGCGCAAATAGATGGGGTGGGTGTCAGAGGCATCCGCCACAAAGTCCAGGGTTCTCTCGTAACACTTCTGGGCATCTCTGCTCTCACCTCGCAGGAAATGCAAGTGGCCCCAAAGTGCCCACACATCTGGATTCTACATATTAAGTAAGGAACCATTTTATTGGTAATTTTTTTCTTTTTTTGACAACATGATTTGAGATTCATAGTCTGTTAATTCCATGTTCTGGCCCAACTATGCAAATGTAAATACTGTTTTTCCTATTCTGTGGCACCTTTAATTGTTATTAAGTAGTACTCAGGAATCTTTGTTTATTTTTCACACAGGATAATGCTAAGGAAGTCTACTGATTATCAAGTAATTAGTATCCATGCAGTTATGAGCCTCTGAACAGATCAAGGTCAGGGTTGGCTTTGTCATTACGGTATGGTGGCTTTTAACTCTGAAATCCCATTACACGCAGAGGAGTGACTGCCTTGGATATGTTATCTCATCTTACAAATTTAAGTAAGCTAGTACGGGCCATTACAATCAATAAATAATATGCAATTATAATTATACAGTCATATCACCACAGCCCATTGCTAGGCCCTGGTAAGAGGAAATATTAGCTGAACAAATCATAATTGGTAAAACTATGAGCCCTGTGCCAGGATCACCTCGTAGCTATCTCTGAGCGCTGCACTGAGGCTGGTCTCAGCACTGCCATACTCCCCTCGGAGGGTGTGGAGCTGAGCCAACGCCAGGTGGTAGGAGCTACTCAACCCGCCCTCAGGACACAGCAGCTCCTGAGCCAGGGCCCTTTGGGCCATCTAATAAGGAGAAGGGAGATGAACAGAGCTCAACTATGAACACACTACATGAAGAGGACTCATTAGAGGGGCACTAACTTATAACAACACTTGATACAATCCAAATTTCCACTAGATTCTCATTCAGTGTTCAGCGTCTGCAACGTTTATGTAAGTAAAACATAGAATGTAAGCCAGTAGCTGGCAGTCCAGAGCAGCATGTACTTGTATTATACATCATAATAATAACACCTTTAAATTAGACTCCAAATTATTGTATGCAGTTACCTGTAATGCATTGCTCTGCAGTAGGAACTCCACAGTCTCCATGTAGATAGTACATGGTTTGCTCGGGCTGGTAAGGGAAGCTGTCCTGGTAGGTTTAGGTTCCACTGCCAAAGTAGAACCCTCCACCTCTTTAACACCAGCACCACTCTGACAGCGCTTGATGGAACTTTCTACATCCTCTCCCTCAACTGCAACAAGAAAACGCAGTATATGAACACAGAGAGAGAGAGAGAGAATTTTGGAAAGCTGTATACTACTATTGCTTCATGTTATTCTTCTCCACCTACATACGTGACATTCAATGGCAGAAGGAAGGAAAGAAAGAATGAAAGAATATCTCTTTAGTATTGTTTATTGTTATGATTATACATTACAGAAGTAATCACTGTTACAGGTTCTATGTGTTTTTTTGTATTATTATTTAAAGTTTCTGAATGATCTAGAAATATTAGTATATAAGTATATACTGAAGAAGCCACCATTTTGACATTATGTCAAAAACACTTATGCTCTGTGTTGTCCAGATAGCATGCAAACCAGCTAGCGTAAGCCCGGCTCTCTAAAATCATTTTGCAACACATGTGGTGCTGTATTAAATACAATGCAAGTCAATGGAGGAGTACCATACAGCTATGTACAAGACTACCTGAAGCTTACAGAACTCCACACAGCACTCTTAAGAAACATAGTCAGTAGCAGTGCACATAGTGATGATAGTACAGGTGTGATCTTGGACTTACTGCTGTCATCAGCCGAGTCTTCTTCTGCTTCTTCCTCTGGCATCATGTTCTCTGCCTGTGTGTCTAACTCTGTCTGTGTGTCCCCATCGTCCACTGGGTTCAGCGCCAAACCTGCCCGCTGCTGCTTACAGGCCTCTAAGAAAGCCATCTCTGCCTGGATACTGTTGTCCTGTGCTTGATAGAACACACCTGTCCAGAGGGAAAAGCCGGGGTACAGACATGGTAGAAGTGAATTAAAAACAAAGGTAAAATATAGTTGGTATATACATAGTAATAATGCAGTGATAATACCTTGTGGGGGAAAAAAAAGAAAATAAATCTCAAAAGCATTGAAAAGCAGAAAAGGCAGGTTGGGCCACCAATCTTTATCAGAATAGGTGAAAGATGTGTGCCCACTGCCCATAATACCTAGTACATTCTAAGATAGTAAACTAGAAAGCTCCAGCTAGTTTGAAACATACACAGCAAAATTTGTGTAACCCTTTGTAACTCTTTATACCAAGTAAAAATCTTTGGGTGGGTGTCATCCAAATCATAATCATATGAATATTTTCTAACAATTTCAGTGAACTGCAAGCACAAGATAATTTTCACTGTAACTGAAATTCAAGACCATTATAACATGATCAAGCATTTATAAGAACAAAAACATTTATGAATCAGTCCAGCATTTAGCTACAGTATACAACAGAAAACTGCAGGTACACGTGTCTGTTTGTAAAAGACCATACATAAACAATTACAGTTTCTACGATCAGCTTATACAGAAACAGAACATGAAACTGACACTTAAAGCGATGGTTCGGAGTAATTTCACCCTAGGGTCCTTTGCATCAGGACCCCGAGCCAAACACCCTCCCAGAACCTGTTTTCCCTTGGTCGAACCCTGGTCAAGTAGCGCTGTCAGAAACTAATGACTTTCTGCAGGCGCTTATGGAACCTATAGGGTCATTCCACGTCAGTTCAACCAGGGCCCACGCACTTAGGTCTCAAAAAATTCTGAAAAAATTACCAGGTGTACCTATGTTACCCAGGAGACACACTGTAAAATTACTCTTATGTAAGATCAATACTTTCCAAGATACAGCCAGTTTTACAGGGGAGGGGTGTCGATTTTGTTAGGGCTCTTTTTTTTTTGTCAAAGTTCACAAGCCCACAGCGCAAAGAACTAAACCATGTAGGAGGCTCAAATTTTGCATGCTGGTACATAAATAGGAATAGTATGTAGCAAAATCGTCACGTTTGGTCTGGATAATCCTGCATGGTCATAGCTGTCCCTCAAAGTTGATACAAATTTTATTGGAGTTTTTGGCTGGGCTCTGTTTAAGCCTTCAGAAGACATATTTGTACTCAACATAGCCTCTTGATTTATTTTCCTTACTGAGATAAGTAGAAACACTCTCACAAAAAGCAATGAACAGAAAATAAATCCCTTCAGGGTCTGAACAGCAGACCTCACAAGTCTGAAAAATCATTTTGGTTATCATTTTCAGAGCACCCAAACACCTTGTGGGAATATACAAAGATTTTTTAAATATGTTTTTCCTTATTCTCCATGATCCCTTCTTTTTGAAAACACCAATTTGACTTGTCTTATGCAAATCTTTCTTTTTTATTTTCCACCCTGAACATAGGCAAAATGCCCCATTGACATCAATATGTTTTATATAGAGTCACCACACTGCCACCTGTGGTTGTATAGAGTAACCTGTGGTAGCTCTATACAAAACATATTGATGTCAATGGTGCATTTTGCCCATGTTCAGGGTGGAAAGTGAAAAAGAAAGATTTGCATAAGACAAGTCAAATTGGTGTTTTTAAAAAGAAAAGATCATGGAGAATAAAGAAAAAAATATTTTAAAAATCTTTGTATATTCCCACAAGGTATTTAGGAGCTCTGAAAATGAGAACCAAAATTATTTTTTAGACTTCTAAGGTCTGCTGTTCAGACCCTGAAGGAATTTATTTTCTGTTCATTGTTTTTTGTGAGAGTGTTTCTACTTATCTCAGTAAGGAAAATAAATCAAGAGCCTATGTTGAGTACAAATATGTCTTCTGAAGGCTTAAACAGAGCCCAGCCAAAAACTCCAATAAAATTTGTATCAACTTTGAGGGACAGCTATGACCATGCAGGATTATCCAGACCAAACGTGACGATTTTGCTACATACTATTCCTATTTATGTACCAGCATGCAAAATTTGAGCCTCCTACATGGTTTAGTTCTTGTGCTGTGGGCTTGTGAACTTTGACAAAAAAAAGAGCCCGAACAAAATCGACACCCCCTCCCCCTGTAAAACTGGCTGTATCTTGGAAAGTATTGATCTTACATAAGAGTAATTTTACAGTGTGTCTCCTGGGTAACATAGGTACACCTGGTAATTTTTTCAGAATTTTTTGAGACCTAAGTGCGTGGGCCCTGGTTGAATTGACGTGGAATGACCCTATAGAGTATCTCGTAAATTACCCCACTAATAATGCCCTGAATTGTACGAAACTTTTACAGTAGTACAACTATGTTCTCTATAAAACGAGGCATTGAAAAGTTTGTAAGTACAGCAGGAGTTTATTTAAATAACACTTGCCTGATGGATTCTACTCTCTGCTGCCATCTACTGCTGCGTCAACGTTACTTCCGTGATTTGGGAAAAGCCTGTAAAAGTCCTGGCAGGATGCATGCATGCATAAGGATATAGATCCAGGAATGCACTAATATTTTGTTCGTAGTACCAGTTTGTAACAATTATTAGTTAACACTAAGTTGTAGGGTTGGGCACCGAAACACGGTTCTAATATGGCACCGGTGCTGACGCAAACGGTAGTAACTGCATCGAATAACAACATGGATTTCGGTGCCTCATTTCGGTGCTTAAATCTCGTTTTTTTTTTTTTTTTTTTGAGGCATCACTGCATGTCATGCGCCATCTCTAACTCTTGCTCTGATAGCAACACATCCAGATACAGTTAGCTAACATAAACACTGGATGTATAAACCAGAGGGGTCACCACTATAGGCGAGTGGACAGTGTTTGACAGCTTACTTGCGGGAGCCCAAGTAGCTTTAAAAGCGATATCAATGAGCTCCTGTCAAAATCTAGCAGTGGGCCTAACTACACACAAGCAAAAGGCTATCACAACTATAACAACATCAACGGTATCGTTACACAATATCTTTGCTAATCGCTAGCTGGCATTTATTTGAAATGTTATCAGCAAAGTTGTAAGATGACAATTTTATTTCACGGTGTGTTCTAAACAACATAATGGCATGATATTAATCGTTCATATGCATGAGGTCCATATAGCATCACAATGAATATGAAGATCATGTTAAAAGTTAGCTGGCGAAAAACATAAATATGTAGGTTACATACCCGATGTCACTGAGCTGTCAAAGAGGCTACGGAACCCTCCGTGCTTTATCGCTAATTAAACTCAGCTGACTGGTATAGCGCGCATAGCCATAGTTGCTGTTAAAATGCCTAGCACTGGGAATCTAAACATTTCAACACCGACATGTAGCCTAACATGTTCAAAACTTTTGCGTGTTATGGGGGAAGACATGACATTTCTTGAACCATTTGTGAACACACTAAATTAATTGGAAAATAATTCAGAAAGAGTCGCTGTCAGATTAGCTTGCTTGCAAATGCCGTTGTCCATGACCTGGCAGTTCTATATGGCAAGCGGGTTTAACATACCTTATGGCAAACCGCCTACACTGGGTAAACTTGAAAGCAGAGCTTACCATTGTGTGTGCATCCATGGCAAGCTGTTTTAACCTTTAAATGTAGGCTATTATGCGTAGGAGCAATGAGATATTGATAGTAAATTGAATAACAGTTCAATTTCCTCTTCAAATGTGTCTTATCAATAAAAAAAGCAATTCCTGCTTTAGACCATTTTAATTTAAATACAAAGTACCGGTTCAGGCACCGTTACGGCACCGGCACCGTTTTAAAAGTATTGATTTAGCACCGGTATCGGATAAAACCCAAACGATACCCAACCCTACTAAGTTGTAAACAGTTCGGAAAAAAATATTAAAAACTGGATATACCAAAAAACTTTGATGTAATCGCTTCCTGCCAGGACTTTTACGGGCTTTTCCCAAATCACTGAAGTAACGTCGACGCAGCGGTAGATAGCAGCAGAGTAGAAGTTATCAGGCAACTGTTATTTAAATAAACTACTTACAAACTTTCCAATGCCTCGTTTTATGAGTAAAGAACATAGTTGTACTGCTGTAGAAGTTTCGTACCATTCAGGGCATTATTAGTGGGGTAATTTACGAGATACTCTGTTGGTTCCATAAGCGCCTGCAGAAAGTCATTAGTTTCTGACAGCACTACTCGACCAGGGTTCGACCAAGGGAAAACAGGTTCTGGGAGGGTGTTTGGTCATGGTGCAAAGGACCCTAGGGTGAAATTACTCCGAACCATCGGTTTAAACGAAAGAAACTGTACAAACAGCTACCACTGGAATATATGCACTGACTGAACTAAATTTGATCATTGTAACTCACCAAACAGTGTCCAGGCAACCACACTGCTGGGATTGACACAGGTTGCTCCTTCAAAAAACGTCTCTGCATCCTCGTACCGCCCATCCATCTCAGCCAGAATACCACACATTAGTAAACTGGACACAGTGAATACCACACATTAGTAAACTGGACACAGTGAATACCACACATCAGTACACTGGACACAGTGATAGAGGGAGAGAGAGACAGAAACATATGGCCATGGAAGAAATACAAAAAACACACAGAAAAAGTAAAAGAAAAATGTTTTTGAGCCAGTCCATGAGGTTGTCAGAGGGGTGTGGGATGGGTGGGTAAAAATACCTATGTTCCATTAGATGTCTATTGTCAATATTAATTGTTTTGACTTAATGAGTTGTAAGGGTTTCATAAACTATACTGCTCGAAAAAATTAAGAGAACACTTCAATCATACACTGGATCGGTACTCTGACACTGTTTGGCTCTGAACACAAGTAAAACTTTTGACTGCCAGACATTCTGTGAATGTAGTTTGAGAATGGAGAAAAGGGTGGAAGGTTTCAAAAAATGTGTTTTAACAATTGTGGAAAACTGTAAGTGTTCCCTTAATTTTTTTGAGCAGTATAGTTGATACATTCAGAAAATCAGTTCTTAATCAGAAAATGACTGGTTTGTCCTGTCAAACCACACAACCTGTTACCTACCGAACAATTAGTGAGCTTTTAAGTAAAGAGGCTTTATATGATTTACTGGTGTAAAGAGGTTAGATATGAGCACAACGAATGCTCAGTTAACCAGGCTTTTACTAATGAGTAGAACTAATAGTTAGTTAATCAGGCTTTTATCATGAGTTATGTCAGGTGGCTCACCTGGATAGATGTGCCTGATTCATAGAGACCGCCTGATGGAAGCATTGCTCTGCTTTTTGGTAGTCCCCCCTCAACATGTAGAAACAGCCATAATCAAACCAGTGGGATGGGTCATTACGATCTCGTGCCAGCTGCTGTATAGACACGTCAAACTCATCATCATACCTCAAATAACTCTCATTCCTCAGTCAGTCACATAACACAAAGTACAATATATAAAGCATAATGATGTATGAATACAGTCCAACATCCTGTATGTTAACTTAAACCTAGCCTCTGACAAGTGGTTTGCTCCCAAAGTATTGTCCCGTACCTCCTGGTAGTACTTTGTGGCGAGCTGGTAGTCCTGGTTCAGCTGAGCCTCTCTGGCAAAGTGCTTCAGCTGAGAACACTCCAGCTGTGGCTGTGGCTGATTCTCTAGGTCATCTACGGACAGTGTCTGGACCAGAGAGAAAAAAATGACTCAAGTACACAAACAACGCACATACGGTATTTATTTCTATGGCTCAGGTGATTAGTTACTATTTGATTATGATTTTCTAGGAGCTAGGGAAGATTTAGAACGTGAAATATGGTTCAGTGCTTAATAGCTGCTACAACTGGAAAGGCATATACAGTATAATAGGACAATTGCATGAATAAGAAGGGAAAGAATTTCATTTGACATGTCATAAATGCTCTATGTCATAAATGCTCTATGGCAAATTCAGCTGCACACATAATATCCACAATTCTGTCATGCTACCATTAACATTCCATCAAGAAAAAGGCAAAGTTTCGCTGCTGAACATCTTGTTTGGTCAATAAATAGAGAGTTTGGATAGTTCAACAGTTCCAAGACTGTTATCTGTCTGTTGGGTGTATGTCTGGAAATGGAATGTCTTACCTTATTCAATGCCTTGTGCATTTCATCCACCAGAAACACATATAGCTGACTTAGAAATGCCTGCAGTTGTTCCACATCTGTGAAGGCTTCAGTTCGCAACATTTTCTCACGCACTATACGAACTACAGAATACTGACCAACACATACAGGCACAAACATAAAATCAAAATACACCTCACATCATAGACATGTTTGCAGGCACCATGACAAACCATTTTGCCACAACAAGCAGATATATCTGATGAAAATGTGGTGGTGGGATTTTTGCATACTCTTAACACAAATATTTTGGAAAACTCTAATTCCTTCGACTTACCTTTAGTTGTTCTTTGAAAGCAAAGTACTTCCCGGAGTAGTTGAGCTCCCCGAGCAAATGTGTTTTACGCTGTTCCTGTGTGTTGGGGTCTGTAAGCCAGGCACTGGGTTCAAACGCTGCTCCAAACAGCTGCTGGTACTGGTCTAGGACCTGTGCTGCCACACTTACTACTTGAGCCTGAAACTCCTGCACGGCCTGTCAGTCATGAGAATTAGATTAGATTCAACTTTACTGTCATTGTGCAGAGAACAAGTACAGAGCCAATGAAATGTAGTAAATCACAAAGCCACCATGGGTAAATAAATATGTGTTTGTGTAAGGTGATGAGAGAATGTGTGGTTCAGAGTTATACGTTAACCTTTCAGCAGGGGAGTTTTGAACATTCTAACAGAAGATTCTGATTCTGCAACAATGTAAGGTTCTAAATTTCCATGTTTTTCTAAAATTCCATGTTGAATTCCATGAATTCAATGAACCCAGATATTCTTAAGAACGTTCAATGTCCAACATTCCCATACCGGCTTAAGGGGTGATGAATAAACTCAGTGGTTGCCACTTGGTGTGCTATCTAGGTTATTCTTGTGCTTTCTGTCATGCATTAATAGGCTCACCATGATATGAGGCATTGACAGATACTATAACTTTGTCTTAGTAATTATGGTGTGAGATGTATTTTACTCGTTCTGCTCCAGCTGGTCTGCGAGGTAATGGAGGTCTTGGAGGAATAAGCTCCATCACTCTATGGAAAAAACATTTACAGTTACATTAACCTTCATCCATTACTAATAGTAAGCAGGTCAAATATCTTATTTATTTATCATTATTGATTTCTATATATCATACAAAGATATATTTTTATTTAGTACAGTACCTTTTTGCAAGCTCCTCTGGTGGTCTTTTGGGAACAAGTGGTTTGTCTAATGCAATCTCAATTACAATGTAGGACTTAGAATCTGCATACATCTACAATAGAGAGCACATAAGCCTGTTGGTGGCAATTTGTGCAACTGTGTGTCGCTACAGTAATGTGTGATATCTGGACTATTAATTTCAAATGGTAAAACTAACTTGTCCCTCTGTGTTGATCTGTGGCTCCACCTCAATTACGTTCTCGTCTGGGGCAACCTTGCCCTGTGGCCCTGCCTGGGAAACAGAAATCTGATGTATTTTAGCTTCTTGAGTGGCATATGCTTGAGTCTCATGCATAGAATAATTTAAACAAAATATTTTTGATGGAATTCATTGAAATAAGATTGTGTTGGAAGTATGGCTAGACAGAAGGATGGGCAGAAATAGTGGAGGTACATTTATTCAGTTTCTGACTGGACGGTGATTTGTGAATGTACCTTTCTGGGAGACTCTTTGGTATCTTTTCCTCCCTTCTCAAAAATTTTGCTTGGTGCAGCTTTACAGGAGCCCACAGAGGACACCCGCGCTTTGCCTTGCGTCACCGGCGGCCGCATACTCTCCCGTAACACGCTATAGTTTCGCTTCGTCTAAACACAAATAAAAATAGTGATATAGCAGCATCGTTATTCTAAACAGCAGACAGATTAATTCTGAAAAAAATATTTAAAGTTTTGGACAGCTGATCTGCAGTACATGTCTGGACAATTACTCTTAACTCGTATCTGAAACTGAACAGCAATACAATTTCTTTCTCAACTTAATGGGTAGTCACACAAAGTAGAGTAGAAAAAAAGTAATTCTGACTTTCAGCATGAGCTCTGACTCATAGAAAGGGTAGAGTTTATAGGCCCCTCTGACACACGTAGCCCCTGGATACAGCAGTGGAGCCAAGTCCACATATGCCACTCCATGGAAGGATAGGGTCTCATCCTCCCCCTACATTGGACAAACAAAGACACTGTTACACACAGTGATTACATCATTGTTCACTGATCAAGTACGTACGGATGGAGCAGTATCAGTGCAACATTGTCGAGACACCAGTATTTCTAGTACGGTACAAAGGCACAGGGACATCTGATTTAAATTTGTATTTAAAGTCCTCACACCTTCTCTTTACCAGCCTTCGCTCCCTTGGCAGCTCCCGTCTGCGCTACTTTCATAATCTCTATTGGCCACAACCGGCTCTCCACAATCCGCCGAGTCAGCCTGTGGAGACAAGAACATGTGTGGAAGTGTTCCAGACAACCCTATTCAACTTAGCACACATCATTTTCTAATTAACACTGTCTAAATAAAAGGGGGAAACAATTAATTGTACACACACATATATAAATGTGGCCATCATGACAACATTAACAGTTTGTCAGTTTTCTATAAACATGTTTCACACCGTCGTATTACAGGTGTGGTCATAAAATTAGAATATCATGAAAAAGTTGATTTATTTCAGTAATTCCATTCAAAAAGTGAAACTTGTGAAACTAATGAAACCCCCAAATTCAGTATTCTATAAAATTAGAATATTGTGAAAAGGTTCAATATTGAAGACACCTGGTGCCACACTCTAATCAGCTAATTAACTCAAAACACCTGCAAAGGCCTTTAAATGGCAGTCTAGTTCTGTAGGCTACACAATCATGGAGAAGATTGCTGACTTGACAGTTGTCCAAAAGACGACCATTGACACCTTGCACAAGGAGGGCAAGACTCAAAAGGTCATTGCTAAAGAGACTGGCTGTTCACCGAGCTCTGTGTCCAAACACATTAATAGAGAGGTGAAGGAAAAGATGTGGTAGAAAAAGTGTACAAGCAATAGGGATAACCGCACCCTGCGCAGACGTATGCAAGACATGGGTTTCAGCTGTCGCATTCATTGTGTCAAGCCACTCTTGAACAAGAGACAGCGTCAGAAGCGTCTCGCCTGGGCTAAAGACAAAAAGGACTGGACTGCTGCTGAATGGTCCAAAGTTATGTTCTCTGATGAAAGTAAATTTTGCATTTCCTTTGGAAATCAAGGTCCCAGAGTCTGGAGGAAGAGAGGAGAGGCACAGAATCCATGTTGCTTGAAGTCCAGTGTAAAGTTTCCACAGTCAGTGATGGTTTGGGGTGCCTGTGTTTTCTGAGGTCCAGGGTCAACGCAGCCGTCTACCAGGAAGTTTTAGCTACCAGTACCTGGTTTAAGGACCATGGTATCCCTGTTCTTAATTGGCCAGCAAACTCGCCTGACCTTAACCCCATAGAAAATCTATGGGGTATTGTGAAGAGGAAGATGCGATACGCCAGACCCAACAATGTAGAAGAGCTGACTCTCATAACACCTGAGCAGTGCCACAGACTGATCGACTCTATGCCACGCCGCATTGCTGCAGTAATTCAGGCAAAAGGAGCCCCAACTAAGTATTGAGTGCTGTACATGAATACTTTTCATGGTCATACTTTTTCAGTTGGCCAACATTTCTAAAAAAAACTTTTTTTGTATTGGTCTCAAGTAATATTGTAATTTTCAGAGATACTGAATTTGGGATTTTCCTCAGTTGTCAGTTATAATCATCAAAATTAAAATAAATAAATATTTGAAATATATCAGTCTGTGTGTAATGAATAAATATAATATACAAGTTTCACTTTTTGAATGGAATTACTGACATAAATTTTGATGATATTCTAATTATATGACCAGCTGATGATGATGATGATTATTCTGAGGAAATCTGCAAAAATTGTTAGCAACTGTTAATGTTCTGAAGATCCAAGAGTCTCACCAGGCAGCACCTCCAGCATCTAGGAAGCAGCGTCGCTCTGTGTCCCAGCTCACCCTCTTCCTGTTTATCTCAGCCTCAACACGAAATTCCTTATCCTACAAGTCACATATGGAGAATAAGTAGTAGGCAATCTTACACTATTGAAACCATTTTCTCAAGTGTTCTGTTTACGGTGGGGATTTTTCTTATTTAGAGCTGCAACTGGGAGGGCCTACAGTATAATAGGACAATTGCATGAATAAAAAAGGGAAAGAATTTCATTAGACATAAACATGTCATAAATGCTCTATGGCAGATTCAGCTGCACACATAATAGCCATAATATCCACATGATATCCACAATTCAATTTAGAGGAAAAAAGGAGGACTACTCTTACATACTATTTACCATTCTATTTTTTACAGAATTTTTCATTTATGATATGAGCTGACATTTTGGTAAAGTTAACCTCTGCAGTGGTCATATCGCCATCCTCCATGTCGACACTCTGTTCTTCAATGTTGGTGCCTGGTATATGCTGGGCTCCTGAGGCCAACATGGCATCCTGTGGCCATTTTTTGGGTCGGGGAACAGGTTCTCGTTCCCCTCCCATTTTCAGCATTCCATTGGAGAACATCAATATTTGCTCCTTCTGTTAGAGAACAAGGGTAAATTGTCCCTATGGGTCAATATTTCACTTGACATCATGGCCATACTAATAAATAACACAAGCTTACATTCCTCACTTTTTTTTCTTTCAAATATGCTCTTAAGTAAGTAATATAAGTACAAGATTTTCAGTAAAAGATTTCCGTTTATCCAAATACAATATACAGATAAAGAAGACATCATACTGTATATTGTACTAGACCACTGTGTTGGTGTAAGTCTACGAAGCAAGATCTCATGCTACTAAAAAGTAGAAAATGAGATCAAAATAGATAAATACCTCAGCTGTGAGGGGAACCTGTAGTGCTGCAGCATAGCCTGATGCAGGTGCAGCTGCTTGATTCCATACATCAGGCACAGAGTAGGCTGTTTCAACAGTAACTTTCAAAAGGTTGGACTCTGAGAGCTGGGTGGCTGACAACAGAGGCTTTGGGACACTGACTGAGACATCAAGCACAGGCTAAACAAACAAACAAACAAGCAACAACAAAACATGGGAACACTATATTACTTTGAATCACAGTGACATTTTATGTAGTTGTTATGTTTATGGAAACATCAAACAAAATAACACTTTGTACTGACAACATAAATGCAACATACAATTATGATTTGCATGCTCGTTCTGTGGGTAAACATTAGTGTTAATTTTGTCACCTATTTTTAATTTAGTCTTAGTCTTAGTCTTGTGACAAAATGTCCTTTTTAGTCTTTGTCATATTTAGTCATTCAAATATAATTTTTGTTAGTCAAGTTTTAGTCGACTAAAAGTCTTGTCATTTTAGTCTAGTTTTAGTCAAAAGAAAACTAAAGGTATCTTAGTCTTAGTCAGTTTTAGTCAAAACATTTTAGTCGTTTTTTTTATAATAAATTATTTCTGATTACCATTTCAGTGAAATAGTGTTTCACACATCTCAATTTTTTCCAATATTGTGTGTCCACAGGGCTACTCGCTTGTTAGAACTCATTCAGATTTTTGTCAGTCAGTATGTTTACATGGACAGGTAAGTCGAGCTACAGTTATAGCTCGGCTGGGATTTGACCATAGACAGTAAAAGATTTGAATGGACCACTGTCATGATCATCGTAGACCAGTGTTTCTCAAAGTGTTATCCGCACTGTTGGTCCATGCAAGCAGACGTGGTAAAATATGATATAGATGAGTTGTTTGCAATATTGAACCAACTTGTAGGCTACTGTATGTAAATCCAAACAGTTCTGCAACACTGTCTATGTAAGATATGCCAGTTAAATCATATGAATCTGACACAATAAGCAAAGTGCAAAGACAATAAGCAAGGTTGTTCAGTGAGTAGGCCTATTGTGTAGGCTAATATACTGTTGAAGTAGGTCTAATCTTTTTTTTTTTTAGCTAGGTGGTCCGTGCGTTTCTTTTTTATTGGTTAGTTAAGTGGTCCTTTGTCTGAAAAATGTTTGAGAAACACTGTCGTAGACCCAAGTATTAATGTTTTACTCCGCACACGCTTAGATGGCGATATGCGCAACACATTCCCCAAACTCTCCATCTTAACAGAGAATATGATCTTAGCTAACTTGCTAGCGAACTTTCCATATTAGCTTACTTGCTATTAAACTTTGCATCATCAGTGTGACTAGTTAAATAGTTGACATTACTTGCTGAAAATTTTCATATGGACATTCTGGGGGATGTTAATTTGTCAATGTATGAGAGAAGCTTCAACTTCTGGGTCTGTAGCATTGTGGCATAAAGCTTAGGTAGTTAGCTTGCTAACTCTGACAGAAATCTCCGGTGTTATTGTTCCATGTAGTTTCGTGTTGCAGCCACAGGGTTGCAGCAACAGCACGTAGACTAGCCTACAGGAAAGCTGCTGCGCATGAACTCATTTGGAATAATTTTGAAAATATAACAGCTAGATATTCGGTCTTCTCATTTTGTAGACGAAATGAAGAGAGATTTTATCTTAGTTTTTATTTCATGCAAAACATTTTAGTCTCGCTTTTTTTAGGTCAACAATAATGAATCTTAAGATAGTCTTAGTCAGTGTTTCAGGACATTAGTGCAGTCTCGTCATCGTCTCGTCTTAAGTCATGAAAAAAAAGGTAGTTGACTAACATATTTCCTCTCGTCTTGTCTGACGAAATTAACACTAGTAAACATTCACCTTGCTACCATCCAGTGCAGCTGTCTCTCCAGGTGAGCCAGGTGCTGGATAGAGGACTGTGGAGGCTGTGAAGCGGCTTTGACCTGCACAAAGTAACCTGATGACCTATCTCATTCACAATACACAGTAAATATTCAATGACTTTCATTTATTTAATACCCCACCAGATTTGGCTGTATTTTCATCCCACAAAGCCGCTTTTATTCCAGAAAAGTAGGTTACTGGATGAATTGACCGTTCGCAAAAGCCACGCCCCTAGTTATTGTTACTACGCAGAAATTCAATGGTACTTTAGCGTACAGTAGCTGTTAAGACTCTAAAAGTTACAGCACAAGAGGCTCTTTTAGAGAGCCACGGACCTAAATATGACATGGAGACACATGTATAAAAACTCATATCTAGCATTGTTGGGTGACAAACTTAAACGGGAGGCGAGTGAGTGTGATTCACTGATATTAATATTGCTAGCTGTGCTAGATAGACTTGCATGCATGTTAGGACACTGGGCCATGTCATGTAAGGAACCATAGACATAATATACATAGACGCCGCATCGACCGCTGCTCCCTACTAGCGCTGACGAGATTTGGAGCCGCCATCTTGGACCGGGTCATCCACTCCACTCAGTGTAATCTGTTTGGCGGGGTGCAATGAGCTGTCAGCACACTTAATTAATCTTATCTCACTCAATACCGAACAGATTTTCACGCGGTTTTTTTTGCTGCAAAGGTCATACATGTAGCTATGATACAGGCCACATTGTTCGAAAATACAAAATACAACCAATAGTACGGTAATGTTAAATCTTACTTGTGAAAAGTAAATCCCCCGAGTATGGTCCGCCCGATTTGAGCAGGAACATGCTGCACAGTGCTGTCATCTTGTGTTTTCTGCTGCAACGCAATGAGGAGTATGACAGGTCCAAGATGGCGGCCGCATTTCTTGTTTCCAGCAGCCAATGCGGCGTCTATGTATATTATGTCTATGTAAGGAACATGGTGCTGCCAAAAACGGAAACATAGCCTAAATTGCAGAGCCACTTCAACTTTATTATTATATGGTGAATAAATGTTATACTACTGTGCACAGCCCCATGCTTCTCTGACGTGACGAAGCTAGCACGTTATTAGCAGCGGTTAGCTAACTATGCTAACGTTAGTTATCTACAAGTCTCCTCCATGTGACAATCATTTTATATAATGCTGGCAATGCTGAAAACAATTAACATCCTTATTTATCTTACTTACATAGAGTTGACTGTGTGGCTTAATCCACAAATGTGGTGGAGCACTGTTTTCGTTATAGTTGGCTAAGGAGTAATGTTAACCCTTTGCTTTAAAATAGTGGAGATCTGGGAAGAGAGAATTTAATCTAATTTAACATAATTAGAGAAAACTTAACCAAGATTAAAAGGCATTTTTCTGTGTATCGGTGTTGTGTTAATCCCACATATGTCATTTGATTGTCCTTTTGAACTCATATCACTATAAAATTCCATAAAACCGGACAAATATCAAGGCTCCCAATCCATTTCTATGGAGCCACAAGGTGAAGTTGACGGGCTGTCTGCCTGCACGGAGCTACTGGACTGCCATTGGCTCATCTGCGTTCAATGGGCGGGGTTTTGCGAACGGTCAATTCATTGTCATGTATGTAGATGACACCTGTTACACTTTATATACTGACTTTACACCATCTACATGTCGTTATGTCCAAAATGTGCGTTGAGCATGTTAATGTTTACATATTGGACTGCAATGGCTTGTCCTTTCACATCATGTAAAAATGGATTCATAGTGACAGTTTAGAGTTTAATTTGAAATCTAACCATGGAGAAGAGGGAGCAAATCCACCACCGCCTGCCCAAGAACAATCGTCTTCTCTTCCTTCTGCTTCTTCTCTTTGGGCAAGATCTCAGTCACAGTCACTGATGAGCATGAGGTAAGCAGGCTAATGAGAAGCTTTGTATGTCAATTTAACAGATGGAGAATGGATCAAATGAGCACCATAAAGACTACTTACAGATGACAGGTTTATGTGCAAGATCATCCAAATTATGTGCAGCATCTGAACATTCGAAGCTGCATGTAAAGTTGTAATCCACTGCTTCGTCAACAACTGCATCAACCTTTGGAGAATCTCCAAGGACTACACCATTCAACTCAGCTCTAACAAAACTGAGGAAAGACTCGGTCCTTCCTTTCTGGAAGACATCACATCGACCATGCAATTACTCAATAACAGAAACACCAAAGACATCGGGCTATGTTTTAATGATAAAACAAGAAATAAAAATGTTAAATAATAAGACCCGAAGATGTTTGTTACAATATCTAACGTTAGCATGTTATTTTAGCCTACGTTAAACAGAAGAACAGAGCTAGACGTCACGTCACTCACCAAATTATGGCCACGTAAGACTGTTATTTGTACAGATACTGCCTTTTCTCCAACTACTTGTCCTATTTCCATTTTGAGTAACTGCACCAAACATGCAATATTAACTAAATAGTTTGACCCCGTGAAACCAAGGGAGTACTGGCACTTTCATTAATTTTTCGGCGTCTACATGTTTCTATAGTAACCGTTCAACATATCGCGAGATATCCTCGCGGTAGGTCTTTTCTTCCTTCTCAAGATACTTGTTTAGCTAGCCTACTTGTGTATCGAGCTATCTAACTGGGAAGCTAAGATCACATTATTTGCACCGCCGTAAAGATGCGAAAGTCATGAGAAATTAAATGAATTAATAGATGCAGGTTTATGTATTTAATGGCAGAAAATACATTCGCAGTATGTGATACGTTAGGGACGTCGTAGCCTAATTACCGTTTAAACTCCAGGAAGTTTGTGTGGGGAAATCACTTGCTTGACGTTACAAAGGTAGACTGCGCGATTTGCCTTTTGTGTAATTATTTTGTATCGTCTGATTTCTTCAGCTGTGTTTGATTTTGTCTTTCGTTGCCTTTGCATTTGTATCCACCAGAATGTCAATCCTGTGCGCTGTCGACAATGCACTGAAACAGTGTGAAGTTGAAGAGGGTCGCTCCAACGACAACATTTTCTTATGTAGAGATTTACTGACACATATGTAAGTCTCCTTATTATGAATGACGATTTAATTTTTACGCTGTTGACAAACTTCTACGACTTCACTGTTGCATTTGTACCTCTGACACAGACAGAGCTGTCATTGTTTTATCTTGCAGGAAAATTCGTCATGCATACTCAAGAGAGGATACAGTTGCCAAAGATGGTACGTTACATCATGCATGTGTATTTTGATATTATTAGCAGCAAAGAGTATATAAGTACTTCTATACTCTTTGTAAGCAGTATATTATTTTTCTAAGCACAACGTGACGGAGTACTGATAATTACGAGTGTCAAATTGAGGTGTATCTGTATGTCTTAAGATTCTATAGATATTTCTCCTGAGGTGACAGAAGAGCTGGAGCAGCTGGAAAAGCTGCTTGAAAAGGCACGGAGAACCCTGGCCACACATGCAGACCCAAGAGCCAGTACTGCGAAGGGAAAAGGGAGGACTCCTTCCCTGTTAAATTCCCACAGAAAACAAAGCGAGAATATCACCAAAGTCAGCTTTGACAAAAGACCTCCCCAAGTGGCAAAGGCATCATCTCATACCAAAGCAACACAAAGGATTCCCGGAGCTCATGGGCAAACGACCCAGGGTGGCCTATTGAGAGGGCCTGGCCAAACAGAGACCCATAAATCAGGAGAGGCTCCACCTCTAAACTCAAAACAAACTAAAGTTTCAGTTGATAAAATTTGCACTCAGAACTTGGTTACTAATGGCAAACTGAAGACTCAACGGAAAACCCTTTCTTCTGGTGATGATCTATGTAGGACCAAGACACTCGGACCTCCTGATGCTAACGTTAAGGCAATTTTAGAAGAGAAGTGGTAAGCAGTCATTCAGGATATGTGCATCTTTCTCTTTTTGCAATTGTCAAATGCTATAATCAAATGCTAAATATATTTTAAGGATTCCATCTCCTCTCCTGCAATCTTGGACAGCAATGAGGAGCAAACAAAGCAGGTGGGGAACATACTTGACGTCTTCTCAAAATAACTTATAATATCTCACAAATTATTTCAAATTACATTTTTTTTGGTTTACTGTAGATCTTCATGGTTGTGTTGCCGCCTTAAGGGACATAACTTGGTTGAATTTACAAATTAACTACGCTGTCCTGCCAAAAAATGACCCACTCATTATTTTGTTGGGACCACCTTTAGTTTTGATTACATGCAGCTCCCATTTGCCTTGGCATTGTTTTCACAACCTTATGCATCATATCATTTATTTCCATCCAGAGTTGCATTTATCTTTCGTTGAGATCATCTGTGGATGTCAGGAAAGCCTAACCACTGAATAAAGTCTTCTCCAGCACTCCCCAAAGACTGACAGTAGCTGTTTTTAGATAGAGAATGCGCAAAATTCTCGGGGAGAAGAGACGTCTTTATGCCAATGTATCTGTCTAAAAAGGAGGTGAAAAATTGCCACCTTGGTGTGAGTGTTCACATACAAGCCGGTGTTACGGATCTTAATTGGATGCATGTTAACTGGGGATAAACAATTAGCCCATAATCACGAGCAGGTAGGCTTACCTTATTTACAGCAGATGTGACTCTGATTAGACAAATAGTCAATCATAATACTAAGCCTACTTCTGTGCAATAAAGAAGTCTGCCCTGAACCACATCTGCTGCCTCAAACGGTGAAAGAGTATTTCAGGGAGAATGAAGAATCATTTTCACAAATGAATTGGCCACCACTGAGTCCAGACTTAAACCTCACCTGGCCTGGCTCAACGGTCTGAAGCCGGCTAAGTCTTTGGGATGTGTTAAAGAAGACTTTGCGCCATTTCCTATCATTAATACAAAATGTTGGCAAAAAAGTAATGCAACTCTGGACACAAACATGTGTTGCATAAAGTTGTTGAAACAATGCCATGGTGAATGCAAAAATATGTGCCAAAATTATAGCGAAATGTTGGCCTAGGTGGTGACTTTTTTTTTTTAGCCAGGCAGTATAGATGAAAGCTCCTGTCTTTTAAAAGGTTATGGGACAAGGTGTTGGCCAGAGGTACACAAGTTGTTCCTGAGAAGACACACTTTACGGAGAAGCTTCAAAATACTGTATCCTTTGATGAGGTACTCAAAAACGTATTTGAATGAACATACATTTCATGTTTTACAGTGTACTGTAACTAGTGGACATGCTTTGTAAAAATAACACACTAAAATTCTACGTCTGTGTAGTTTGTGCAACAAAATGATCTGCAAATGTGCAATGCCATATTTTGGAAACATGTTTGAATAGCTCCACAAAATGTTTTGGCATTCTTGTTTTTCCTGACCTGGCATGGTGTAGTTCCCTATGGAGATGCTTTCTGATGCCCCTGCTGACGCCAGTTCTAGGATGGGTTGCCTCACTGAGCTAGGCAGGGCACTCCATTTTTGTCACCATGCCGAGCGCAGCATTAACCAGTCTTCAACTGAAGGTATGCCAGGCAGTCATATGATGAAACTGACAGAGAATCAGGTAGTTGAAGGAGAGAAGTAGTTACAGTACAAATGTGTAGGAGTAAAGAGCAGGTTTGTCGAAGTTAGCCAGATAGTGAACACCCCTTTATACTGCTTCTTAATTAATGCAATTGGATTAAATGAGTATTTTTCTCATCATGTTTTGGATTGTCCGTTATAATATGCCATTTTCTAATTTTGCTCATTATTAATTACATTTGAAGGTTTCTGACGAACCTCTATCCTGCGTACTGATGTTACTAATAGTACATACTAATTTAAGTGTGTGAGATATGAAAGTAGAGCCACTAGATGGGAGACGTAAACCCAGAGTGATAGCCACGACAGGCATGTCTACAGCCAAATTGAAGTTTACTCCAGAGATCTTTCATGCAGTATGCCTTAGTTGTTTTCTTGTATTTGTGAAATTTCATTATGTTGAAGTAGACACTGGGAGACAACATAAGTCTGAAGCAATGCTCAATGGACTTGAGGAAATGATGATGGGTGTGCTGGCCCACACTGGGCAAATGATCTCAGGTAATCAACTCGGTTATTAACTTTAAATTATCAAGGTTCATCTTTCAGGAGTTTTTTAAAGGTCTGTGTATTGAAATCCAATTTTGAGAATTCGATTTAACATTCTAATTAGGCCTACAGGGAGCCAATGAAATACCCGATGAAGCGGGTCTTTATTAGAATCACAAAAGTTTTCTGGAATGTAAATGCAGTTACATATACTGTGTACACAAAAGTTGTGCACACTACGCTACGTATTTAACATTTCTTTTGCATTTCAAATCATTAACAATTACAGTTTGAGCAGTACTTAAAGACAGAATATAAAGTGCAAAATATGAGTATAAGTATGTCAGGAAGTGCATTTCCTCTGGATCTTTCTCAAAGATTCAGAGATTTATGACAAAGTAATAAGTATGTTCTGTATATTCTGTTTGTGTGTCTGTGTGTGCCCTCTGTCTCATCAATAATGGGAAGCCTCCTAAATATAAAATGTCCTTGAGTTGTTTAATTAAAACTGAAATGAACTCCTTTTGATGCTACACTTATTTACAATATGAAGAATGGAGTCTCTGACATTTCCAGTGCGCACAACAAGCACCTGGTATCATCATGTTGTTGTCATGGGTAGGACCATGAACTTTTTCATCGGTTTTAGAAGAATTGCGAACACCCGTAGCACTAAATGGGTTTCCAGTACGTTGAAAATGGACGAAAAGGGGAATTGTAACATTTTGTTACTTTAATAGTAACTAGTTGCTTATATGTGTTTCAGTACTGGATAAGTATCACAGACAGGAGCCTGAAGTGTTGTGTCCAGTTAGAAGGAGGGGAGCATGGGGAGACCCACAGAGACCCTGCCTGCCCCCTACTGTCTGCTACGACCATCAGGCTGAGCTACAGGAGGTAGCTCACCTGAGACTGAGGGTGCAGCTACTACAGCAGGAGACAAAGCTCCAGCAGGTGACAAGGTTTTGAAATAACATTGTGTTCTGTTTCATTAGCTGCCACACTGGATTAACATTGAAGTTGGAATTGAAAGATATAAGGTTGTCTGATGATGTTTGACTTCTAACAGATTCTCAGAGATCGTCTCCACTGGGGTTTGCCTTCCTTCTCTGCTGTTGACCTGAGAGGACAGTATTCTCTCCTGGGGGAGGGAGGACTATATTTCCCTACTCTTGTAATGGACACTGAGCCAGATTGAGTTGAAGTTACTTCAGCAGTCCAGAAGAGTTGATGTGTGAGTGTTCTGCCATTTGTGTCTGTTGTGAAAGTTTGGAAGGTGTATTTTCATATGTATATATATAGTTTCTGGAAATGAGCGCTGTTTGTGTGTGTGTGAGCTGTATGTTCGTGTTGAGCTGTTTTGAGTGTTTAGTCAGAAAAACACTAGCATATCAGGATTTTCATTAAAGCCAATCATGTGGTGGTAATATGTGGGAATTTGTGCCTGCTTAGTGTGTTGCAATTTTATTTCACCAGCAGAGGGAGCCATCTAAAACTGACCTACTCTGATGTTGCTATTCAATTTCAATATGGTTGGATAGACTTGCATTTTGAATAAATAAATACTTTCAAAAGTCTTTATTGTCATGGTGTTGTGAAAATTATTTATGTTAGCCATCACACAGGGTTAATTTGTAGTGACCTTTCATATCATTTCAAGCAGCAAAACACACTCAAGGCTGTAGGAATAATGGTTAGATTAATTAGATCTAACCATTAATTAATAGATTAATTAGATCAATGCAATTACTAATGCCGCCATTAGCACATTCATTCCTACTGAGCTGATGTCTTCGAATGGTGGTAGGAGGTAGCACCACAGGCTACTGTGAATGTGTAAATACACAAAAAGAATGCTCTTTTCACAAATGTGATGCGATCCATGACTCAGGAACTGTGCTTAGTCAGAGTTCTCTCACTGTAGGGGTCCACTGGTCATCTAAGTTAGCTCAACACAAGGGAGCCAGATGGAGTACATGCCATAACAATGGTCCCCACACTCATTACTCAAACTAAAAGACAATCCCTTATCACAGTGAATTTAGAGTGCCAAAACCCACAATAGTCCCTGAGGTACAGTTAATGACTGCATATATTCACAACTAAAGGTGTATAGAGGTGCATTCTCATGGAGTTATTGTAGTCTGGGGAATATGTTCTGTCTTTAGGTAATAGCAGGCCGTTCATGTGTGTTACATACAAGTCAAAGAAGCTCAGAGGAGGGAGTGGGGAATGTAGTGGTGGATTTGGGTGCATACAGGCTGCAGAATGGAGGACAGGTGGCGTTTGGTTCACACAGAGCGGCGTGGGTGTTGGAGTGCTATCCTCCAGACTGCCCCCTCTCCTGGGCTCACATATGCGCAGACATTTCTGCTCTGAGTCACCGAGAATAAAGTCTCTGCTGACTGAGAAAATGGCTAAAAAACACCCGAGTTTGGGGTGGAGATCAAGATGAAAATACTACAGTCAATGAGCAAGATAGGAACAGGGATTTGTAACAGCTGTTTTTTGCCCTATTGGAACAGTTTGATTCAACCCTCCATTCAAAAAATTGAGGATACAGATATCAACATTTGAACTGATAATTGGTGGGGAAAACACCTCCAAAGACTGACCTGCACTAGAAAACAAGAGTAGGTGGTATTGATATATTGATGTAGGGAAGCTGTAAACAGCCCTTCACCCATATGGCTCAAGCCAGGGAATGCTTCTGACAGATGTAGAATTTAGCACGAATCTGCAATTAAGATGTGCCCAGAACCATCTCGCCTCCATCCAATTTCTCTCCTGTGCATCCTTCTGTTACCCCGCCTTCTCTCATCTCACCCCTTATTTGCCTCTCCTCTCCCTCTCTGGAGTCAGTCATGAGTCATTCTGCTCATCTAGTTTTATGGTTTACTGCTCGGTACTGTGTCTCACCTCTGTATCTTAGGCCATACATATAGACCTCCTTTAGAGACACATCAAACTTCAATAGACTTTTATATGCCATCCATCTTGCCTTCATATTAACGTTTTGTCAAAGCTCTATGCAAAAAGCATATATAAGATGCCCCTTACAAACATTACTTGACACAATGCAAAGCCATACCAATCATCTGTCTGTCTTGTGTTACTGTGTGCATGTGATATTCATAGTGTTCATTTTATAACTGACATTAAATAGGGTGCTTGGGGCTCATTCCCTTCTTTTCCTCAACCTACAAACATATTGCTAGAACAGTGCAGGCACAAAAACACACCTCAACACACACAGCTGCGAATGAGCTTAGCACGCTCCCATCTCCCATTAATTTGAGAATGACATTTGCCACCCACATATGTGCACACCTATACACAATTCAGTTAGCCTACCATGACCTATCCACCACACTTCCCTCTGGGTACAGCCTAATCTCTTGAGGGCGCAATAGGTAGGTATGTGACACGCATACAAATTGAATTAAGCTGTTGGTATACTTGCGTGTTTTTCACAATTTTGTGCTTGAGTGTGTTTTTTTCTGACGGTGTTTCCCTAAGGAAAATTCTGTCTTGAATAATGACACATTTTATCCCTTAGGTGGGTTTCATTGAGCTGATTTGGTTGTCTCTCCCTCTCTGTGTGTATATGGGGGTGGATGATGTGTGGGTAGGTGCGTCTGTGCACGCTCAGATGGGATGAGAGGAGAGAGTGAATGCCATTGGTCTGTCAGGAACAGACACCGCAGCTGTGCTGCTCCTGTGTGTGTGTGTAATGCAGTGTGATGCGTGAGATGCTCCTGATGGGCATTATGATCATTCTTTCCCACAGGATGTAAAACTGACACACATTGTCCCTCCTCCTCACTGATAAACGGGAGTTGAACAAGGAAAAATCAAGGCTCTTGTGAAGAGAAAATGCTCCATCCATTGAAGCCAAAAGGAAGAAGGGGGCAGGAAATTGCCCCTCTCCTCTTTCTCCTGCCTTGCCACTCCCATCCCCCCACACCCCATAACATGGACAGGCACGCACATCCACACTGTACAGACGCTCCGCTCTGGGCATGGACGTCATCCTGGACTGTAGCCTATCAGCAGCCTATAGCCACCCACTTTTCATCCTTGGCCCCACCCCTGCTACAGGCTACATATAAAGCAACTCTCAGTTTTGGAGATAAACCGCAGCATGCTGTGAGAGGAAGCACGGCAAGCAGGAGGAGCACATCACTGCAAGGAGAGAGGGAGCACGGCGCTGGAAGGAGGAGAGAGACCAAGGTAGAAAAAAGGAATGTAAAAAGGAAAATAACAAAAGCATGTGAGTGAATTCTAGTCTTCCCGAAGCTTTTCAGAGAGGCTTCATTGTTTTTCACGAACTGGTGAATAATTAAGTGCTCTATTTCTCTTTCTTTATCTCTCTCTCTATCTCTCTCTCTCTTTCATTCACTCACATTATCCCGGGCCAAGGCAAGGCTAGTGGCCTGTGGAAGCAGGGTGCCCTGGTTCTCTCCTCTCCTGCCCCACGCTGTAGCTTCAGAATGGGCTGCACTGCAGGACACCCGGCCTGCCAGCCCCAGTCCCCTGGAGCCTGTGGAGTGTCCGCTGCTGAGAACCACAGCGTAGGACCAGAGGAGCTAGGCCCCAAAGCTCCAGACGTGCTGTCCTCTCTGGAGCGACTCTCCCAAGCCACAGGTGGGGTGGAGAAGTCCTGGTACCGCTGTATTTTCCCCTTCGGCATAATCTCCCTGGTGATCGGCATCGCAGGAACGGGTGTCAGCTACACCTACAATGATCTCCCACAGACCAAGGTGGTTTCTGTGGTGCTGCTGGTTACTGGGTTGATCCTGGTAATAATGGCCACAGTCTGCTGGACAGCCCACAAGAAGAAACGCAGGAAAAAAAAGGAAGGAGCGTCCGCTAGTTCTGAGCAGTGCCCACTATGACGGGGCGAGTTGGACAAGGATAGAAATTAAGCGAAAAGGATAAAGGGATTTGGAAGCATGCTTGGTGGCTTTTGCCTCACAGCATCCCTCTTATGATTCTTCTTTTATTCTGCTGATGAGCTCTGTCCACTGACTAACTCAGGAGAAGCAACCACGTGCACTGAGAAAGGTGCAAAAAAAAGTATACGCACACTTTTTTGGCGTAAAAGTCTCATTTGTACACACTCAAGGATCAGAGTGGAAACACTTTTAAGTGGCAAGAGGAGGGACACATGCAGTTTACCGTCACACAGCAGGTGTCTAGTGTCAAAACAAGCCAGAAGAAGCACCACACTCTTACACGCACACACACTCTCTCTCTCTCTGTCTCTCTCTCACTCTCTCACACACACGTACTGGTCATTGGACACGGTGGGTGTGTGTTGCAAAGCGGTTGCTGCCGTCAGCTCTGGCGTCAGACCCCTGCATTCCGGCCACCCAGAGTATGCGAGTGCTTCGTCGGAGAAGTGGGCCAGAGGGGGCAACCCGACACCCCCACCTAAGTGGAGTTGACCCCCGTCGGCGTCCCGCGTCATTGGCCCCATCCTGTGACACCAACGCAATGTGTGAGCTTTTTACGCAACGGGACACTGGAACATGAACTGCGGTCCGCCAGCTCGCATCAACAGCTGTGAGCTGCGCTCGGGAGGTCCCAACAGCACGGTCTTTAAAGGGAGGTGTGTATGTGTCTGCGTGTATGTTCCCAGGAGCAAATGAATATAGAGAGAGAAGATAAAACTCTCTTGTCAGAAACAAACCGTTGATTTATCAGGGCATTTGCTTCTGGTAGACACCTGGGTCTGTGTGTGCACGTGGGCACTATTAGGAATCACTGGTGTTTATGGGGGTGCGAAATCACTTGGGGATTTGTATTTTGTATAACACCTGTTGACGTTTCTGAGGACCAGGAAGCTTTGTCCACTCTCATCCTCAATCATAGCATCACAAGGCCTGATTTTGTCTCCCATTGATCTGAACAGATCATGAGATTAGCAACTCAAAAATCAAGGAGACACTGCATTTGCTGTATTTTTTTACATATTTTTTAGAGGCCCAAAGTGCCTTGAGCTGTCAGCAAAACTGTTTCAAGTCTCTGTGCGCACATCGTTTTTTCCCCTTGTTTCTATCAGGAGCACCCCCTCCCCCATCTAACCCCTTTAACCTCAAACGTCAATGAAGACCCAACACCCCATCCTGGTTTTTCCACTGGAGCTAAACCCCATTGCCATGTCACAGGAAGCCGAGGGAACAGAATACCACCAGCACCCTCCACACACACACACACACACACACACACACACACACACACACACACATACACACAGCTTCTGCATTACACTGCCATCCTGTCAGCAGCAACAAAATCATTTTACAGTTATTATACAGAATTGAACAAAGACTGAGAAATGCTGAATTTGCCCTATCTATCCTCAGACATTTGCTTTGTTGAAGGCGTGATGGAGCAGCCGTAACGTCACCAGCTGACAATTGGTTTACCCGGGTTCAATTCCTGCCGTTATGAATCTGTGTTGCTTTGGATGCAAAGCGTCTGCTAAATATCTGTCAACTTAACTTAACTTTAATTGGAGAACGCTCATAGATCTCTGGTCCCTCACGTTCAGTCTTTGAGTGCTTTCCACTGCCAGGTTATTAACGTTGCCTCTTTTGAGAGACAAAACTAATATGTGTACTCTAAAAAGGAACACTCAGTGTTTCTTAAAAACAAAATCAGTCAAGGGACATACTAAAATCTAGTCTCAATACCTAACCTATGGGGGAGGTTGACTTGATTTCATTCATGAGTGATACATGATGCTCGACATTCATGTCCCTGTGTGCATTAATGCTCCCGGGAAGATATTACAGAATGTCAGAACAGAAGAGATGCCTCCTGTGGTTCCCTGTCTTGGAACAGCAGGCCATGTTCACACTTTTCCCCGCCCGCACAGTGATAGCCATGTGCTCTAAGCAGACGGCCTCTTCAGTCTGCCGGGGCTCAAGAGCTGCTGTATGTGTCCCCAGGGCTGTTTCTACTACCCTCAAAAACTCAAGGATAACTCAGAGTCACCATGCTGTGGTTGTGAGCTCGGCAAATAGTGTTTAAGGAGGGACTGAGCCTGCATTTTGAAGGACATTATCACTATGTGTCAGAAATGCTTTTGCATCCGTCAGCAGCGTGCAAAATGATTGCGCATGAAATATGAGAAGGAGAAGGGGAAGGGAAGAGATAAAGAGGAAGTTGGTATGGACATTCGCTGTAATTAAGCATATGCTGAGACTCTAAACTGGATGTGCTCTGAGCACCCTTGTGCCCTTTGCTGCAAATTAGAACAGTCTGTAAAGCAAAAACGTATCCGTATACTGAAAGACACTAGTGCAGCTGCAACCAGACAAGTCTGTGCATTTGGCATGTTAGAACAATGTGCCTTCTTAGGTGTCCACACAACACAACAAGGATCTTGAACATTAATATTCTGTGCCTCTAAATCAGATTGTCACTTGTGTTCCTTATTTTTTTTTTATTATTATTATTACACTGTGCTTGCCATATGAACAAAGATTATTGAAGAAAGGGAATACCTTATCTCTTTTTCGTCCCTTTTCCCTTTATGAGAGAGAGAGAATTGTGCTTAGTTTTCCAGGAGTCTTTATCACCCCCTTCACCATCCCCTTTATCTCAGCTTGCTGCATATACAGCCTTGACTTTAGCCCACTTCATGAACTCTGCTTGAGGACGCCATGGCTAAAACTAGGTTTAATGCCCTTTGAAGGCAAATGGTGGCCGTGAGTTAGCGTCGGCTACAGCTCGGACGAACCCTAATAGCCGAGATGTGGGGGATGACTCATCCTGGCTAAGGCTGATTTAATTACATTGCTGAAGCCTTGTTGGGAGCCAATAGCAGTCACTCACAGCTGAAACAGTACTTGCAAAAGTTCTCTCTTACTTTCTGTATTAACATGAGATAAATCGTTCACTGACTAAAAAACAGAGGATGTTGAGGCTACATTGGAGATGTGACAGAATGTGAAGTAAAGTACAGGTAACACACACAAAACCACTCCACCATGTCTGATGATAACTGCACTTCAGCTTATTCTGCAATGTGCCACGCAAATACGTGTCTACAAGATATCCTTCTACTTGTTCCAACAGAAAAAGCTATGTTAGTAAACTGGTCTTTTGTAATTTGTAATAACTTGTGATAAATATTTTGGTTTAAAAAGAAAAGAGGGAATAGCCTACTCTACCTCTCTATACCTGAGGGGGTTGCTTGAATGAAGAAGTTCCACATAATTATGTCTGTCCTGGTAAAAATGTAATCCATCTCCTTACTGATGTAAATATAAATGTGTGCTTATATTTATTTATATCTTTCTACTCATATAAGCTTAATTCAAAATCTGTACTGGATGTTCACTTGAATCATTTTGTTTTTTGTGAATTTATTGTGACAAATAAATATCTATATTTTGATACAGTATAAAGTCTAAGTACATGTATTTGTTTGTTTGAACAGTAGCACAGTGCTTCTAAAAAAAAACCTAAAAAAAAACACTGACAGTTTTTCCAGGCACTCATTTATAAAAAACCTAAAAGTCCTCCTGAAATTATCTGAGACATTCAGCCATATGGGTGATAACCAGCCATCAAACTTTAGTTTTTAAGTGAAATACTTATATACAGTATGTTATGTCTTGTTGATCTTGCCTTATTAATTGACATTGGAGCACATGAGGCAGCTTGTCTTAACACAGTCCTTAACCCTTAAACAGGGTGCAGGAGATGCATACTTTTTAACATCCTGTAGGAGGCATTTCTAAAAGTTTATACCAAATCAAAAGTCTTGTCTGTGATCAGTATCTAGGTCACATGACTTGGTTCAGATTTGTTGTCATTATTTAGTTAGCCTGGGCAGAAATCAAATTGGCCACCAACGGTGGCGTATGCTAACCAAGTGGTGAGTACATATAAATCAAAAGAAATTATTTTCAGCTAGATGTACCGCAAATCGGTACAAAATATGACCAGCGCTCAATCCTGCATATTCTCTCCAAAAATAAATCATGATTGTCAATTTGTCTCCATCTCCTACTCCATCCCCTACTGCAACTTTATGTAAATTAGTGTGTGCATGTGTGCTTACCTGTGTGTGTGTTTTCCTTTGTGACTGTGTGTGGGGGGGTAATAAGGTGTGTGTGTGTGTGTGTGTGTGTGTCTGCTTGCCTGCATGTATGTGTGTGTTTTATGTTTGTGTGCATGTGTGTGTATGTTCGCTTGTGAGTGGGTGTGTGGGGTAATGGGGTGTGTGTGTGGGTTTATGTGTGTGTCTGCGTGTGGCTGCTTGCCTACATGTGTGTGTTTTTATGTGTGTGTGCGTGTTGGTGTGTTTGCATGTGTGCGTGTACGTGTTTGTGTTTATGTGTGTGTGTGTGTGTGTGTGTGTGTGTGTGTGTGTGTGTGTGTGTGTGTGTGTGTGTGTGTGCATGTGCTTGTGTGCGTGCCTGTGTGTGTATGTGTGTATGCACAGGTTATACTGTAATCAAATATCTAGCAGATGCTTATCCAACAGAATCCTGGTCATTGAATACATGTTATCCATTATAGTATTAAAGTTTTCATTTTGTACAGCCGAAAATCAAGCACGGACACAAAAGATGATACAAAAAAACACATATGGGACAATAATTTGTGTGGGGAACATCAAAATTCCTAGGTTAAAAAAATATACCTTTCGGGTGCAGGTGACCCCCTCCTTCCTACCAGACTATTAGCTCTACCAAATGAGTAACAGGTTTGGGTCAAAGCATCTAAAACCTTAACATTAATTTTATGATGATTAAAACAAAGACTCATTTTGGAAATACTGTTAAAAATGCTCCACCTAAATGCCATACAATAAAGAACAGGGTACAGAATGGTGAGGTACAAAGGACAAAATCATTTTGGTCACACCAATAAAATCATAGTTGGCACTGATAATACCTTGCTTATGTGATAAGAAGTTTGTTTTTACAATGTAGTGCAAAGAACGCATAATGCATTTAAAAGTTTTGTCGACCACTTGTCTTTTATTCCACACTTGTGTATAAATACAGCCATATGACTTAAAATAATGACCGGTGAACGGATTTCAAATGTATGTCTGTGAGCCCAGAACTAATTGCAAAATGGGATCAGTCACCATCTACTGGAGAAAATATGAAAGTGATGTTCAGGAGTGTCATTTGCCTCAACAGAAACAGAAAAAAACAGATTTTGTCATATATATGTCATATTGGCCCACTAAACCCGCATGTATTACATTTACAAAATAATAATAATAATAATAATAATAATAATACATTGTAGTGGACTTTCTTATCTGGCAAATATAATGTTCAAATGCTTGGCTCTCTCAGTGCCACATCACTGTACTGTGTTAGCCATACAATTGAACCAGCATTGATTTTCTCTGCACGTTAGAAGTTAAACACAGTGAAAATATATAGCCTATGCCCTATGGGTATGCCAGTATTTGTCTGTATTAGTATGGGTATTTGCCCTTATTGCCTCTCGTCTTGTCCTACGTGCTGCAGATTTGAACATACAGTAGGCCTAACAGTATGCAGACCTGAACATAAGGCACTGCACCCTTGAACTAACCCTATTTTGTGTTCAAATTATTGTCTACACCACTTTTGCATGATTATACTTTCTGTCCTTTCCAACTTTTCCTTTGGCTAGCAAGTTTGAGGTTATGTTCATGGGATATTTCTCTGTCAAAAGATGATAGCATGTTTAGATAAACTTAGGCCTATCACAGCTAGTTCAGTGTTTGTACAAATCAAATGACTAGGCTATAGAAATAGGCTGGTACTCCATATCCGCGATATGGCTGTGCTACGCTCAGATTGTAACACTAAATCTGATCTGTAGTATTATGTTAGTCAAGAATTACGTTTCGTCAGAAGACCAGAGAGGGTTAAAGCGGAGTAATCAAGGATCTTTTATCTTTGTTAATACTTTTTTGCATTACTGAAACGAATAATAATAATAATAATAATAATAATAATAACAATAACAACAACAACAACAACAACAATAATAATAATAATAATAATATATTTTATTTGTAATGCACTTCCCAGGGAATCTCAAAGTGCTACGAGGTGTGAAAACAGCAGGTTTGTAGGCGTGGTAGGCCTACTTTCAAATGTTAAATGTTGCATTTAAACCTCCTTAGAACCGTAGGCTACATGAAGAATTTCTTACAAAATGAATCAGCCAATGGCGGACCAGTAATTTCAAACGCGTAATTCGAAATAGAGATATTTTAACCAATCGTAGGATTTCGTTTTAGTAGTAGAGTTTATTAGCCAATAAGAGTCTCCCTTTCCCTTTCTGGCGAATAAAAAGTTCGCAGGGGTCTCAGTGGGCGTGTCCCTGTTTTGACCAATAGAGTTGTTAAGTTGATGTTTAAACTCTTCCGCGCGGGCGGTGCTTAAACAGCCGGGGAGGAACTTTCAGCATCTGGGACGCATGCATGAAGAAGATCTCGTCTCTGTCATCTAAATTCAGTAATACTACTTTATGAACACTGCTACTTTTGCACAGACACATCTTAATACAAGTAACACATTATTCATATTCGGTGCGAAACGCGTTTCTGTGAATGAACACAGTGCTTTAATTTGTAATTTCACGGAACTCCGCTTGAGATGAAACCCGGCGGTAAGTGTTTTAACTTAATGCTAAGCTGGACTAGCTAAATGTTGCAACCTAGTAGTAACATTAGTTATTACAACTTATTTAACGTTACAAAATTAACTTGTTAGATCCCAATATACTAAATGGTGTGAATGTTGTTATTTGTCATATTAAACATGTTATCGCTTAATTTACTAGGAGGTCGGCTAGTCAGCATAATCTATAACGTTAACGTTATGATAGGTCTGTAACCTTGCTAACAGTTATATATCTAGGTTTATGAAGTTCTGAGCTATCCTGTGGCTGGTTAATTGCAAATTATTTAACAGTTAACGTAGACTTTGCCTAAACAAACAATCAATAAGTTCTCAATAAGTAAGGATAACGTTATAGCTAGATGTGGAAATCAGGCGGGGACGTGCAACATTTGCAGTTTACGTTAACGTTAAGCTTAACTAAGATAACTTTCAGTGTCGATTGATTAACTTACTAAGGTTTTGACCAAAACTGTTATTTATAGCTATCAATAACGTTTAACATCAAGGTTAACGTTACCTTTTGATTTTACAGACTCTTCCATAAACGTTAGCTAACTTGATGGCGGTCATTTTAAGTTAACGTTAGAGAGTGTTTCGCGAAAGCCTTTACAGTAAAGTTAATGTTAGCTAACGTTAACACCAGATAACCTGACGTTAGGTCAAGAGGCCAGCTTGATGAAAAACTTTACATTATGGTACCTTGATTAACGGTTTAGATATATCGTGGTTTAACGTCACTAATGTTATGTAGGCCTATGCTCTGCCCTAGTTGTAATGATGCATAGCCTAGTAACGTTGAGGTTACACCAAGGAGGGAAAATTGGGCGCTGAATGCAACATTTGAAATACATTTGCCTTTAATATGATTGTAAAGACATTAGCCTTGTTGCCATAGCCTGGCCTGTCAAATCTAGGAATTTAACTGGTTATAGATGTCAAAGGAAAAAACATCTATTCGCAAGACAGCATTCATCAGATAGCTAACGTTAGGCTTCTGAAGTAACGTAGTGATAATATAACTGAAGGGGTAAGATGCAGGCTAGGAGGATAACGTTATAGTTGTTTAAATTGTACCTAATAAGATACAAACCCAGTAATTTAGTAACTCAGGGTGCAGACACTAACATAGATCCTTATTGCCTGCTTTTCCATATTACTCTTTCCCCTGACAGTGTATTTGTCTTTCATAGTAATTACATTTCTTTGTGTTTTTTGTTATTACAATGTTATGTATTTTGTTCATTGTGTAGTGTTCTTAATTTGACATTTATTTCTTGTTTCAGTGCTTCACTGCCGATGTGCTAAATGTTTCTCAGTGCCAGTTCGGAAGCGGGTGCGCAAGAGAATACCCACCCTAACACTGCTCTCTCTGCCCGAAGAGATAATTTTGTGTGTGTTGCAGTGTCTCTCAGCTGAAGATCTTTTGGCAATCAGAGCTGTAAGTGCATTTGCTAGACATATGCCTGTCAGTTTGTTTGTGCACACTAAGTGGCTGTAAAAGTAGAATATGAGTACTGAGCTTAATTGAGTATATTCAGTATGGTTATGACATCAGTTGGCCTCTGTGTTTTGTAGGTGCACTCTCGGCTGCGTGATTTGGTAGATGGACATGCCAGTGTGTGGGCGAGGGTAGGCTTCAAGGAACAGTGGCCTTCACCTAACAGCATATGGCTTTTTGAAAGGTTGGTCTACGCATATTATATTTCTTACCATTTCTGCTCTCTTTCTGACCCTTCTCTCTCTTTGTAGGCCTTCTATGTTTGTTAAGTCTATGGTCATAATTGTGATGTTACACAAAGCACATTTTTATAATGAGAAAATGTCACAACACACCACCATAATATTAAACATACGAAAGTCACAAAATAACAGGTTTGTTGCTGTTTATTGCCTGCATTTTCTCTATTGAAATGTTTGAGTTTGACTATCCTGATGTTTAAATTTCTCTTGCAGGGCTGCAGAGAGGGGAAATTTTGAAGCTGCTGTGAAATTAGGAATTGCCTACTTGTACAATGAAGGACGTAAGTTTTGAAATGGAGATAAGGGCTTTGGCATCGTGTAATGCTAGTTGTCAATGTTTTGAAATAATTTACTTTTTTCTTTTGTCATATGCAGCATCTTTGAGTGATGAGGGAAGGGCCGATGTTTGTGGAAGGAAAGCATCTCATTACTTCAGTTTGGCGGAGAGTTTGAGACCTCAGTCTGCCGATCCCTTCGTCTGGGTGTTTATTCGTCCACCCTGGTCCCCATCAGGCAGCTGCTGCAAGGCTGTGGTGTATGAGCACTTACGGGCTGAGAGTGACACTAACTTGGTGAGTGCTGATGACAGTGATAAATGGTATATCAAGAAGAGACATTTTAATTGTTAAATCTGATTTAATCTGATTAATCAGGAACGCCCAGGTCAGTTAGTCCCTTCAAAGCGTATAAGCATGGACTGTATATTGTTAAGTCAGACCATTTAGGGCAGCTGGGGCCTACTGGTTAGTGCTTCGGACTTGTAACCGGAGGGTTGCCGGTTCGAACCCCGACCAGTAGGCACGGCTGAAGTGCCCTTGAGCAAGGCACCTAACCCCTTACTGCTCCCCGAGCGCCGCAGTTGTTGCAGGCAGCTCACTGGGCCGGGATTAGTGTGTGCTGAGTAGGGGTGGGCGATATATATTGTCTGCGATAATATCGTGATTGTTGTTTTAACGATGTGCAAATTTACATTATCGAGTATTTAAATTACTTATGGGGGGAAAACACTCGAAATCACGCATTGAAACCCCATACATTCAATAAATCCAGGAGGTGTATGCAAGAGAAGCCCCGTTGCAGCAGAGCAAGTGTCACATGATCCCTAGTGGGTCCACGTTGTCACACGCAGGTCTAATGTTTATTTTGTGTAGCGAGATCAAGACGTAGCCTACAAGGGATTTTGCAGCTACTTCTATTCACGTAGCATTGATGAGACAGTCCTTTTTTCCTACATGGTATTATATGGAGAGAAAACATTTGCCTTTGAGTATTTTAGTAGTCAGTTGTAAAACAAAGAACACTTCTCATGTAACCCTTTTGTAAAATGGACTAAAGTTAAGCTCTAAATATCTACGTGTATCGATTATGCTAACCGTTAGCATCTCTATGGGATTTCTCATATACATTAGCCATAAGCTAACGCATTAGTTTCTATTCTGTAACTTGGAATGCTAGCCTACATGATTTCTCTTAAACAAAACATCGAAGGGAATAACTGAGATGTACTCTGTTGGTCCGCTTAGTTTTACAGTGAATCCTAGGTAAAGGTTTTTGAAAGGAACTTCAGCTGTAGACTTTCTCTTGAGAAACTGTTAGGCCTAGTCATCTTCTCTAATGTAGCTGGCTAGACCATGTTCCACACACACAAAAGGGGGCAAAATTGGAAATGTGTCATAGAGTGACAATGCATTGGCTGATTTGGTTAAAAAGTCACAGGTTAGGTTATTGGTTACTATTGTATTGATGCTATTCATAAATAATAAGCTGTAAAGTAACTCAGACTTTTACAATTTTTTTTAAAGGATATCGACTAATTATCGTTATCGTCAAAATCACAAAAAATATCAAAATATTATTTTTTGTCCATATCGCCCACCCCTAGTGCTGAGTGTGTTTTACTAATTCACGGATTGGGATAAATGCAGAGACCACATTTCCCTCACGGGATCAAAAGAGTGTATATACTTATACTTATACTACTTATATTTTATTCAGACAATTCAGTAATATCAGCTTTATTATTCTAAAATAGGTCCTATCTATCAAACAATGCTTTATTGTAATGGCCATTTTCTATCTATATAGGAGCGGAGAGGAGGTTTATTGCACTGTTTAGCCAGAGTGCTCCAGCTCTTTGATGTGAGTATATCCACTGAGTTATCAGGTCCTCTCCTTTTGCTTTTCCTATTTGTTGTTGTTTGATAGTTTCTCAGTAGTTTGATGTGAGTAGTGGGCGTTAATCAGTGGTGATTAATGGATGTGTTCATAAAGGCAGGGGCCAGAAACAGCTTATTTATTAGCCTTTATAGTGTTGGGTTGGGGTAATCAGATAGGTAATTCCCAGCACTGGAGGGGATTATGGGTTAGATAAGGGCTGAGTGCTAAGAATATTGCATGTGTCTACACTACATATTCATAGAATCCAGCAGCCTCAGGATCATGGGGTCTAAGGGACATGGAATAAATATGTGGTACATTTAAAGTGTAAAGTTTTTTGCGTGACTAAAATGTTTGTAAAGCCATGCCATGATTATGTTTGCTTATGGCTGTCTGTCCCTTACAGGATGAAGAGAAGAGAAAGGAGGCTGTGCAGATGCTTGAGATGTCCGCATGTAGTGGATGTGTGCAGAGTGCCTACCTGCTTTGGGAGCATAAGCGACACTTAGCAGTAAGATCCTCGTACTCTCTCAGTGGTCATCAGCGCTCAAAGTTCTCAAGCACTGTGCTTTAATTCAGGCATGGGCCAGATCATGAAGATTAGAAATTATTATATACAAGGTCTTGGGAAAATGTTTTGATAACTTGATACGTGGACATTTTCCTTGCTTTAAGCCATGAGTCATAGTATAAACTCATAAACTCAAGGATTACACTGATGTGCACTGACATTTATTCCGGTCAGGTAAAGGGTTAGGTATCATTCAATCATTTTTGATTCCAGTTCGATTTAGCTTATCAATTCCGGTTCCTACCAGAACCTCATTTAGATTCCAAAATGTAAAGGAACACGGCGACCTTTTGGTACTTTATTCACCGTATTCCCCAGAGTTAGATAAGTCGATACATACCCTTCTCATCAATGTGCGTGTAGTTACTCTGACACACCCACCACTAGACTAGCACAGGTGCCTCAAAGTGGCTGGCTCAATAGCCTACACCTCCCAATAGTGACAAAAGAACTCCAACATTTTCCTATTTACATGCTGTGATTTGTATAGTTATATGTAACATGTACAAATAACTGTCAAATGAGATGCAGCCATTTGACAGTTATTTGTATATGTAGTTATTTGTAACACATACAGTACTTGGAACTATGTTTTCATTCAGGCAAAGCACTGCTCCTTGGTGTTTGAAGAACTAACACCGGAACTTTTCAGGTAGTAGCAGTGCTTTGCCTAAATGCTTGGGGCATTTTTAAAATCATGCTTTTTTTTTTTCCATACCCATAGTACTCGGTTACGTACAGAAACAGAGATCTATGTGAAAAATTGCTGGATTTTTTCCTTTAAATGAACATTCAAAAAGAGCATATTTATTTACAAGTATTGATCCTGAGACGTGCATTTTAAAAAATAAGGCCGCAATAATGCATACAGATCAGTCTAGAGCAGCTAATTAAAACAACTGTTTTGCCTCAGAGTCTCAAAATAGGTGTCAAACTTGTGCATTTTTACTTGTCCTTGTTTGCAATAATAAAGGCAGAACCAAATTCAATGTTTTTAAAAATAGTTTAAACATTGTTGACTTTTTGGTTCTGCTTATCGGTCCCGGCTTTGGTTCTTTCTTATCGGTTCTACTCGATTCTAATATTTTGGTTTCCTACTCAAGTCAGGTATTTGGCTTGTATAAGGGACATAACACTTAAATGCTTTATTCATACTTGTGCAACAGATGACAGATCCAGGACGTTATCTCCAATGTATGCGTACACTCAGGGACTATGCAGCCAAAGGATGCTGGGAAGCACAGGTAAATGGACATAACTAATTATGTTTGGCGGTTTTGTTTTCCAGATGGACCCATGTCCTGTGAAATTGTATGTTTACCATATCAGACTGAATAACTGTCCTGCCCTTCACAATAACAAATAAGCTATTGTTGATTGATTGATGTCTGTATCTTACAGTTGTCTCTGGCCAAGTTGTGCATCAGTGGAAACCCACTTGGTTTAGAACTACAGGCATGCACCAACCTTGTGGCCCAATTGTTTCACTCCAACCCGACACCATGCAGACGAGCAGAAGATTTGCTGCGGCAGGGGCTCAATGACACTATGAGGTATATAATCTAAGGCCATGTCCACACAAAGATTTGTTTTTGTAAAAACAGGTTCCAGGGTGAACAGCAAAAATAGAGTTTTTGATGACGACACCCATAGCCCACTCATTACCTGTGATCCAGCTGCACTCGACCTGACACTCATTATAGTATTGTCTGGTAATACTAGTTTTAATTGAGTAGACCAAACATCCCAAACTAATGCTCTAGCGCCAATAGCTTGTTATGACTTGGTGAACAGTTTTTTTCCTATATGTTTTCACAATGCATTCTACTGTTTGTAACTGACGCGAGAGAACTAAGAAGTTATTAGGAAAGTGCGGTTTTAGTTTAAATGAATTTGTGCGTAGTGCTTCTTTCACATGTCTTACAACCTTTTATGTACTTTATGTGCAGGTACATCCTGGTGGACTGGCTGGTGGAGGTGACCACGATGAAGGACTTCTCCAGCTTGACTTTGCATGTGACTGTGTGTTGTGTGGACCGGTACCTGGCAATGTGTTCTGTGCCCAAAGCCCGCCTCCAACTATTGGGCATCGCCTGCATGGTGATCTGCACGAGGTTTGTGTCTCCCTCCTATGCCAATATTACCAGAGCCCGTCTACGGAGAGCCTTGGCACTTCCTATCGAAATTGGTTGCAGTTCCATTAGAATTCCACTGGGGGTGATCGCGGGCGAGCGCAGATTGAATGGGGGTCTATGGAGCTAGACGGCTACATTTTTCACCTTCTTGTCGTGGAAGAATCGCAGATTTTATTGTAGTTTATGCAAGTTCAATATGGACTTTAGATCTAAAGTTGAATGAACGAGTACTTATGTCCTTTTCATTTCTTACAGGTTGGGTCGTTGTGGCCCATCACACGCTAGCATTCTGCTAATGAATGACGTCATTGACATATTTGAAAGGCTTTTTAAAACAATTACGTGACTTTAAAACATATAATAATCAACAGTGTGTATTTTCTTTGCCTCCCCTTTCAAATGCAACATTCAAATTACTAGACAAAAAATATATCCAGAGAAAAGTGGATATTGCCCCTCAATATCCACTTTTCTCTGGATATGTTTTTTTGTCTAGTAATTTGAATTTTTGAATTGAGCTCCATAGACCTCCATGCATTCTGCGCTCGCCTGCGTGTGCCCTCACGTGGAATCTGAGGAGGAACTGCAACCAGTCCAGAAACCGGAAGTAACCAGACAGTGCCAATTCTCTTCCTATTAGACATTCTCTGATATTATCTGCAGGGGAAAAAAATATAACCATGTTTCTAAGTCAGAAAACGCTGAATTCAGGGCTGCACAATTAATTGACGTTTAATTGAAATCTCAGTTTGAACTCACGCAATTAGTTAATTGCAAAGGCTGCAATAAATTGTGCAACTCACAATTCTGTCCCAATGGTTAATCTAGTCACATCTATGATTCTTATATTCCCGTCATCCTCTTTGTGTGATAGGCTATATATAGACTAGCTATGATAGATTAGCTTGGGTTGTTGATGTTTATGAATGTAAGGGTATTATGTTATTTTATGATATGGAGTTTGTGTATTCTGATGTATAATAATGATGTATTTTGAATATTGTCATCGTTGTTGTGACAGACCTATTATGAGTATACATGTACAACATGGCATGAGTCATAACTGGGTGCGATGGGTTACTCTGCAGGTATGTTAGTAAGGACATCTTGACCATTCGAGAGGCGGTCTGGTTGACTGATAACACATATCAGTATGAAGACCTGGTCAGGATGATGGGAGAAGTGATTGCAGTACTCGGGGGGAAGATCCGTGTAAGTAGCAATAAGGGCATCAAGGACAGCTGGAACTATGTTGTGGCATGATATAATGATTTCAACATCAGATCTGAAGACATCCCAAAAGAAAATGTCATGTCTTGAAAATATCTTTTCTTTGTTTAAAGAAATAACTTACCAGTCTGTCTTGAACCCCCTTAAAGGCACACTATGCAAGATTTTTACCTTAATATCAGTAGATATAGGTCTTTAGAGATAGCTTTTGCCTGTTGTTAATCCTTCACCTCCACAACAAAAGCATTTTCATTGTGTACAGGGGGGACACGTCATGAGAAGTTTGCTATTTACAATAGGAGAGTAAAATATAAATATATTGCGACTAGAGGGAGCTCTACTGTAGCCAAAAATACCTAAACCTGCATAGTGTACATTGCCTTTAAGGAGAAATAAGGAACAATAGGAATAGATTGCAAAGTATTTTGAAATCTTTAATTGAACTTAAATTGGACTTGGGCTGAAACAAGAGGTAGGCTATTTCTCAACTGTCCAATTTAAATTCAACTTAAGATCTCAACATTTTTTTTCTGTTCTCAATCTTTTCATATTGCTCCTTATTGCTCTAGTTTAGGAGAAACTGGTCAGATCTCAATTTAAGAATTTTCCTTTCTTATTGAATACTATCTTACATAAGATGGTTTTCCATTTAACTTATTAATGTGCATTTTAACTATTCAAATAATAAGTCCTGACTAGAACCACTTGCATACAATCTTTTAATGCACATAAAAATGTGATTCACTAGAGGTGGGTGCATTAAGGTATATAGAAACAGTCTATTTGCATTTGTTGCATTTCTACCTTTGTGTTTCTGTAAACATTGCCCTGACAATGCTTTGTTTTGATAGCACAGCTGTTCAGAACTGTTCCCTTGATTAGGAATAAAATTCACATAAGACTGGATACATAAAATATTCGAATCAGATGACTATTGTTAGCAAGTGATCAGATTGGACTTGTGTGTACAGACATCACCAATCATCTTGTATAGTCACGCTTTGAAAGAGTATAGAAAGTACAAGTTCTTTGGGACTCTGGTCGTAGCAGAGAATTTGAGACTCAAAAACCAGCAATTACCGACCAACAGAAACACAAGAGACTACAGGTACAGGTAATAAGTAACATGTGTCTCCCTGCACCCTCAGACTCCCACACTGGTGGACTATGGCGAGGTGCTGCAATCTCTAGTCCCCATGGATCGGCGCAGTTTCCACCTGTTCTGCTACATCGGTGAGCTGTCCCTGCTGTATGCTGTCCTGAGTGCTACTCCACCCGCACTCCTGGCCTGCGCAGCCCTTCTACTGACACGTGCGCTGCATCACAACGGCAAGTTCTCCATCTCACACACCGTGGATATGATGAATGTATGCTGTAATTGACATACCATCTGATGGACAGTCATTTGTTTTTTTATTACCGTCTTTTGTACTTACTTGCACTCGTACTTTCTTTCCAATGCAGCTCCCATCTGGCCCTCCATTTTGGCTGAGCACACTGGCTTCAGAAGTCAGGAGTTGGTCCCCACTGCCATGGTGCTTTATGTGAAATGGTAAGCGTCACCATGGTCACCATCACCATTTCATGGGTTGATGCATTTGATGCAGCTGTGAGATTAGACAAGAGTGTAAATAGATCATTTATTTGTACGTGAGCTAGCTTCATCCCCACCCTCGGTTCTAGTTACTCAGTTCAGGCACAAACATGTCACAATCGCAATATTTTTGAGGACTTTTTTCCGATAATCATAATTAGACAATATTTGCATCCTTCAAAATTGTAAAATGTCTCATATTGCACATATTTTGCTCTTGTAAGCAGGATATTAATTCAGCCTTATTACTGATATCAATGGAAACAACTTATTTATTTAGTTAAAACTGAGACTTTTATATAGCCTGGTTAATACCAGACTCATTCATTTTGTGATTCACTTTGTGAATAGAGTTTGGGGATTCACGATTGGGAACCTTTGTTTTAACACTAGCATGGTGACGGACGTACTTTGCTTTAACTTTGAAATCATTGGTCCAGCCTAATCAATCATATTGATCAGAGATTCCTAATGTTACTTCCTACTGTGGTAAAAATGAAGTATTAATCCACAAAGTGGCAAAAAGTAACACACAGGCAAGCCGACCGTACGGCAGAGTACAAAGCTTTATTCACAACGCCGGAGACAGTTTACAAACACACAAGCATCCTAGGCGAGCATGAGAGCAACAAGTCTGTTGTAAACAGAGTCTTTTATTTATAGGACTAAACAAAGTCTTACCGTTATTTATAGGACTAAAACATGGTATTCTTGATGGATTATATGAAATGAAAGAAAAAGAGCTGTAATGATAAGAGATAAGCTGTTTTCACTTCAGACTCCCTAAGTCAGGTTAACCTTGGCGGTCACAGCTAAGAGAAATTCTAAATAACTGAGATCATCCTTTTAATGTCTACAATTCTTTAAAGTGTAGCCAGTTGGACAACAACGCGCCCTGCCTTGAAAACCAAAAGACAACAATTTTATCATCAAAATTCTATAGCTGATGTTTTTAGTAAGGTCCCACCTTTGACGGTTTTAGAATATCTTACTAGCATAGATTAAAAAAAAACAAAAAAAAAACATATTTTTCTATAACACACCCATTAAATAGCCTTAGTTGCGGAAATGGCCTTAAATTAAACAAACAAACAAACAACAACAACGCCAGTAGTCATTTAAATGCTAATGACTGGAAATGTCACCCCATACTTTGCCTAAACTTTACAAACTGACAATTAACAGCATCAGCAGTCAGAAAACAATGTATATTGTCCTACCTTAATGTACACATTCTTCCAACTGCCATTTTTGATGTTGCGTTGCTATTGCTGTTTATCATAGCCACTTAAAACTATAGCTTCAGCCCCTCTCATCGATGATTGGCCTGACCTTTTTGGGGTCTGATGGAAATGTGAATTATGGAATTCCAGACTAGTATCACCCTTAAAGGAGATCTAGGTGTAATGTTTCTTAAGGACGCTCAACACCCACCTCTACTTCAGGCTTTTTTTACCCTTTTGATTATGACTCTCCAAGTTTTGCTGTTCATCTGAGTCATCTTGCATCTTGCTTTTCTTCCACAGCTTCAGTCAGGATGTGCCTAAAGACTATAGGCATGTCTCATTGACAGGAGTGAAGCAGCGGTTCGAAGATGATATGTATCAACAGATCAGTAAGGAGCCGGTGAGTCCTGACTCTACTTGAAAAGGCCCAGTGCTCCTCTTCAGTATGGCAGTCAGCCTTGTGCTGGGTGTGAATTAGGCCTGATTGTTTTTTTTGTCTATTGAAGGTGATGGGCTTGTCTGAGCTGTGTCATATTTTGGAAGTTCCTGAGATTCAGGCTAAGATGGGGCTGCTATATCCCAGTTCAGAACCAGCTGATATACACACATTCCTATCCTCTCCCTCCAGTAACAGCAAGAGGTATGTACATTAACATACCCTGAAACACTGAGATAACTGCTCTAGATGAAAGTCATGAATAGGCAAAATAGTGGCACTGTTCCCTCGTTAAGTCATTGTGTTGTGAAAAATGGTGTCCTCTACCAAGTTTACAGTAGAACCATTGGAGATATTTGGCGTTCTAACCATTTGATTGGTGTTCATGATAATGCCCAATGCACAAAAAGCTGAGAATGTGGAGAAACACTTTAAATGTTTTTATCCAGACGGAGAGAGGAGAGCATGCAGAATCACAGGAGCAGTTTCCTGGCCACACCCACAGCGGAGCTGTCCACCCAGGAGGAGGCGCTGTTGGGAGACATCCTGGATTGGAGCTTAGATACGTCCAGTTCGGGCTATGAAGGAGACCAGGAAAGTGAAGGAGAAAGGGATGCTGAAAGTAAGTGGGGATTCAGGACTTCTGGGCAGGTTAAAACATAATCGTTCTTTTATCCTATAAGTCCTACATCAGCATGATTGAAAACATTTGAAGGTCCGATATCATGAGCTTTTATGCATGTATTTGGGTGTCAGGAATGGTACCCATGCAAAAACACTTGAAATAACTTTTTTATATTTACCTCCTTTTAAATTTCACTTTGTCCCCTAATTTAGACCTAGACTATTTCACAGCACGGCAATCTGGTGTGTGTTCCAGTTAGTGCTGGGCGGTATAACCAAAAATGTATATCACGGTATTTTTCAAAATTCTTACGGTTTCACGGTATATGACGGTATTTTTTTTTTCATGCATAATCAGATGTTCACAGCATTTTCTACAGGTTGAGAGAGGAATTGCTGCAGTACATTGACTAAGGATGGTCTATTTTACTGTCATGATGTAGAATAACTCCACACTAGTGGTAATTCAGTTTTGCATGGCCCCAGAAAATGATGCTGTTTACAAAGAGCCACTCATGATTCTAATGAAGAATCTAATCAGAATGCAAAGACAATTGCAGTCACAATACAACCAATAAAACGTACCAATAAAACGTATAAAACCAATACAAAAAGTAGTGCAACTTGCAATAATGATACTTTTTTTAAAACCTCTCTGCTAATATGCTTACTCTGTCAAATAGGCCTATCAGAAACATGCCTTATTGTTATTGTGTGGTTTGCATGACGTTAGTGGTAGGCTAACGTTAACTTCATGTAGATGTAGATGTCTTGTTAGCCTGCCATGAGCTTCGGTTCGGTTCGCTAGGCAAAACATTAACAAAAAAGTTTGTTTTGGTGCACTGATGACAGTCAGGATCATTTCTAACTAGCCAGCTAGAATTGCTCAGTTCATGTCTATAACATGCTTTACTTGCTACCTGGATAATTTCAGCGAATATTCTTAAGGTGAGATGAATGATAAGATCATTAAACTTCACTGTGTTCGATGGGTTGCTAACTAACGACATCACCTACTAGCCAGCTAGTTACAGCTATTGAACAATCTCAATAGAATTTTCGTGACGGTAAATCCCTTTCAATGCAGTTTCATTTAACGTTTTTTCCTTAACTAAAGAAACAATTTAAGGTATTCTGTGCAACACCCTTAAATAAACCCCTTACCTAAGGATAAATTAAGCCTTAAGGGTCATACTTCAGGGGAAAAACTTAAGGTGTTTTGTGTTTACCCTCACTATGCCTGCCTCACAGTCGCACCATGCTTGCGTGTGAAAAAAGTCCCGTCTGAAACACTGTCGCGCGGCGCAGCGTTCCAAACGTTGTGTAGGCCTAATCAAATACACCGGTATGGCGGTATATTAAAAATTCTTATCATAACGAAAATATACACCGGTTTACGGTGTGAACCGGTATACCGCCCAGCACTAGTTCCAGTGTGGAACTCGTGGTGAGAGGGAGTTGAGTGTTTGCGTAAATATGTCCACATCTAATGGCCTGATTTCTTTCGGCAGACCCTGGTGTGAGGTTAGAGTTGCAGCTGGAGACGGAGCCTGCGGACTCTCGAGCACACTGTCGCGCCCTCTCTAGTGACGAAGACAGCTTTAACGAGGGAGAAACGAGTGACGATGTGACGCAAAGAGGGGAGGGCGGCAATAGGCGATGCCGCCATGAACTTCGCAACTCAGACGCTCACCCTCTCTCCTCCTTGGTCAACCACTCCTCTGTTCTCACCCCATCAGCTGATGCCCACAGCTCTGGCTACTCTTCTGTCCAAAGTTCCAGTCCCTCCTCTTCCTCTTTGCTGCCCTGCTTCCTCTCTCCTCTGGCTTCGTCCTCCTCTCCCCCCGGCCGTGTGCCTGCAGTGGGATTCCGTCTGCTGGTTCCGGCGCATGGACCTATTCGTAGACAAGTGAAGCGGAAGAATGGAGCAGCACACAGTGGAGAGGAAAGGGAGGAAGGAGAACAGGAGGCGGGAGGAAGAGTCTCCCATGTGACTTTCGTGAGCCTGTGAGATGAGAAACTGCACCCTCACTCTTCAGAAGCACTTTGGTTTTGTGAAATACTATGAATGAGGAGTTTGACAGGTGGCAGGAAGAAATATTTGCACCTCGTCCTGTGCATTAGCACCATACAACCAGCTTTATAGTTCTTTTTTTTTTTTCACAAGAGAATGGAGAAGAATCCTTACACTGTCTAGTCACATTTTGCCAGCTGTGTTTTAAAAGGACTTGGCAGCTGTTACAATGCATAGGGAGGTCAACACTGGAAAGTACTCCTCTGTTGTCAGGTTTGTTTGTCGCACTGCAACCCCTGCTGCCTCAACACACACACACACATGTTCATACAGACTGTTGAAATCAGACAAATCAACCTCAAGACATCCTTCAGGGCTCTTTCAGCTGTGTAACCTGTTATTGTGTCTAAAATATTTGTATGCATATTTTTTTACACTCATGAAAGGATCCAAAATGTGCAGTATTGTTACACTCATATCTGTGTGTAGACCCGCTCAGACTCTAAAGCACAGTGTTTGTTTTTTGGAGGCAGGCTCTGTGGATTTTTTGTATTACATACACTGCCTTAATGTAATATGAGTCGTGGTTACTGCTGGGTGATAGCCTACAGTAAATTATAATAACACACATGTTATTTGAGAATGTTTCTCTTACATAGATCATCCATACACTGTAGATATATATTTTTAACTAATGTTATGTACAGCAGGCTGAAACTACAAATCAGCTAGCCATCTGCTGTCAGTATCAGATTTGATCCACATAGGAAGAAATAGCTGACAGTCACCACTTTATACATGCTGGAAGTATGCAGCTGGGGGAATCCATTTTGAGGGGTGAAAAGCTGAAACACACGAGCAAGAAAAACATTTAATACTTGTATGTTCAGTTTGCCAAAAGGTGGTTGACAAAATTTGTTTTCATTTGTTTTTGTTTACATTTTTGTGTGTAATTCTGTGCATTTGAAGAATGGTGCTGCATCAGGTGTACAATATGTCACCAAAGTTTGTATAATATGGATATTAGTGGTATGCTGAAGATGTATACATATCTGGGGCAGGCACTTGACTTCAAAAGAATGTGTCTAATAAAAATAATATTTCCTTTTTTGTTAAATCAACCTTGCCATGCTGAAACAATCAACCATTAGTGCATCCTAGTGTTGCCTGCTTGGCATGAGGCCAATCTTGCCTCTTGTATAACAACCGGGTGGTAGATCTCTGAAAATATATTTTGTGGTTTGAGAAGTGATGTTCTGTATGTCCAACTCTGGGCAGCTATGTCTAAATGTAAAATATTGTTTTTAAAACTAAGGCTTTGGATACTTGTTAATGTATAGGCAAAGAACGAAGCTGTGAATAACCACATTACTTGAAACATTTCTCGGTGCTTATGTCTACAAAACATGTAAACATTGTTAAATTCACCATGTGCGCAAGAAATGTTTTTAGTGTATGCTTGTCTTGTCATTTTGATGTCACCAGCTCATTAAAATCTATAAATCATATTCTGCCTTAATGGTTAACTGATTATATTATTGTTATAAATAATAATATAAAAAATGATTATATTATTATTATAAAATCCTAGGTTCAGGCATGAAAACTCCTCACCTTTCGGCGAAATTCGCCGTTTTGAATCCAAAATAGGGGACTTACGTGGTTCGCGCAGATCTGAGAAATGAGAAAATGAGAGAAAATATTGTAGGGGGGGTATGGGGTTACAACTGAGTTTACAAACAGATACATGCTTGCGCTGGAATAGCCTCCCTGTCTGTGTAACTACAGATGTGTCTGAAATGTGAGCCCGGCGAGGAGAGATGCTTATTGATGTCACAGGTGGGCTAGTTGAAACGTTCAACTTCTGTCAGAAAAAGACGTTGATATTGGTGTAGCAACGTAGCATAGGCTGTTGTTAAATTTAGCGATATTGAACAGAAATATAGACATAACAAGTTCATTTGATGAAGAATACGTGCAGTTTGAGCCATCTAGATCGAAAAGGTGAAGCAAATAGGCATACTTTTTCAGTATAGCAAAGGCTAATGTGAATAACTAAATAGTTGATTTAAATCTCCTAAACTGGGCTGGTGCGTTTTGTCGAGTTCAGAGACAAAAACAGTGTTTGACATGGTAATGCCATCTTTTAAAAAACGCTCAGTGGCCTGACACACTATCACAATGCCACAATCTGTAAGTAGCCTAGCTGCAGGTTAAAACATTTCAAACCAATTTTACAAATTAAAGCCTAGTCTACCCTACCCAAGTTTATTTATTACCTGGTTTGGTCCAACAAATATTCAGACTTATTCTACTAGTTCTAAGTGTCCTTTAGGCCTATGAAATGTCTGATAACTTCAGGCACAAAGAAATAAAGAAAGAAAGAAAGAAAACTCATGTAGATTACTGAGGAGGATAGGAGGGCCAGGCTGAAGCATGTTGCCAAACAGCGCAAGTGGGCCCCTTCACACTTACGCCCAAGCCAAAAAGAAGAAATAAGTATTTTTGTGTAAAAATTAGTCATTTTGTAGTTTTGTTTTCTTCATAAATCTCTGGTTTTAGGCAACTTCATACTCCATGGAAGCTATGCACTATTGGCAATAATGTCACTCGCGCCTGTTTTGCTATGAAACGGCCATTTCCCACTTCGCGCGCCCTTCTCACCTTTTTCACCCCTGACCCGTTTTCATGCCTGTAAGTTAGTTAACATTTTATTTGCAATGCTAAGGAAAGCACACTATTCAGATAAGATCTATTCACATGTTCACTAAATGGCGCTGAACAGATTTTTTAGTCATCCTACTTAAACCCTTTTATGACTGAATCAAGAAAAAGCCTCTACTCACCTGTAGCCTACTCGTCTTTCCCCTTAGAACAACACTAGACATACTCACTTTGTAGCATCTCTGAGATGAAAATGAGCTGAGATCCAGGCGGACGGGACCAGGCTAGTAAGACAATACATCGGTTCAAACTTCTGATGTTTGAACTTATTTCAGCTTTCATGAAGGGCTGTCACCTTCAGCTTTATCTTTTTATCAGCGCCATTCTAGGTTCATCTTCATAGACCATACACTGCACAAAAATTAGGGTGCTGATTGATGATCAACCCTATTTCTCGGCCATATTGTTTCTGTGTCTAACTCCTGTTGGTTGACACTATTATTCAGAAAATCAGACCTTACACAATATAATATGTTACACAGGCTATTTATTGTATTTATGTATGGTGAGACCACTGCATTCAGAATGTTTTATCTTTGCTAAGACAAAGGACACAAGGACTCCTCTGTGATTCCTGACTTCCTGTACTTGCATCATTCTTCCATTTGATCAACATTATGGGTGATCCATTAGTGCCACCAGTAGGCTACTAGCATATAATACTTAATTGTGTTGTATGGATTTAATTACATCATGCATTTTGTTTAATCTCTTAGCTGATGTATTTACGCGTCCGTCTATATTTTGTAAGTCTCCACAAAACCGTCGGTTAAATACACCAAGAGCCAGCTGTTTTATCCCTGAAATTTAAACAAAGGTCACGTGACATAACGCTAGGCTGTTTTGCCTGGTCACGTGACTGTTTGTTGATGATGGTGTGTTCGCACAATGGATAAGCTCTGTCCGTCGGATGCTGCAGTGTCATCGCTTTAAGTGCGAAATAACTCATAATTTAACATTTCTTTTATCTGGATAGCCTCCAGTTAATCGTCCGCGGTCAGGTGCCCGAACGCGAGGATAACTCAATGTTACCGCTAATAAAACGGATGATTGTAACGTTACTGCGTTGAAAAAGGACAACCTATGACATCTGTGGGCCCATTCCGACTAATCTGAGGTATTTTTGTCATTAATGTAATGTTGTCTTTTATATAATCATATTCACTCAAATATAACTTAATTATTCTGAACGATGCAATGCAAATTAGCTTACAAAAGCTATTTCTGATAGCATTATGAACGATTTTCGGCAGCCTTGTAGGCATGTCATGGACGGAAAGAACGTAATGGACAGCTGCCTTAGCCAATCGCTGTGGGTCTTAGGTAGAACGTCGCAAAAATAAATTACATTAGCCTACCTTTTTGATATGGGGGATATTTAATCACTATATAGTGGAACATGCATTTGGCCGAAACGCACTCGGCTGCTGTTAGGCCGCATCAGTGGTCCTCTCTGAATCAGTGTTTAACCCATCCGAAGGTGAAACGATCAATCCTTGTCTTGATTTCGTGCCGTTCATTAGGCATTATGAAAATGTTCAAAAGTATCAGGCCTTTCTTTGTAGCTATTTTGTAGAGCAAACAACAAGAGGTAAGCTTTGCCTTGGTGTAATGAGATAGGAACCTGGAAATTGAGAGCTGGTCAATTTCTCTCAAGTAACTAGAGCTGTTCTGTGTCTTGTGAAGCGTTTCCTGATTGAAGTTACCTCTAAAAAGGAACCCCTGGACAGTTGTGGTGCCTGCATAGGTTGAGACCAGGCTAAATGGGGTGTTGTATAAAACTGGTCTGTGTTGTTGCTCGACTCGCAAAGTATAGTCTTTCAGTGTATGATACTAACTACAGGAGCTACATAGCCTATTTTTGTTGTAGGCTATCACCAGTGTCATTCCTCACATTAGAATTGATCATTGCTCTAGGTGCATGTGCCTTAATCTGAATGTTTAACATTGTTTATGGAACATATTTATTGGCATAAAAATCCAAATGAGGCCTAATGTTTTAATGTACCACTGGCCCGTATCCTTCATCCCCTTTTGCAATAGCCATACTGAACAGCACAAAATTAACACCACAGTCAGCTGATACCTCAACACCCCATGTCTTGTTTTGAGGTATCAGCTGACTGTGGTGTTAATTTTGTGCTGTTCAGTATGGCTATTGCAGAAGGGGATGAAGGATTTCTTGTAGATGTTTTTACGACATGTCTGTGGGAATGTTTCCTTGTAACTGGAACCTTGTCAAAGAAAGAAATCTGTAACCCTCCTGTAACAGACAATAAAGTATCTTATCGTGAATTAAACCAACAAGAGTAATTGAGCAAATATTTACATTTAATGGTGTTGCTAACAGGTGAGACACGTTTTTGATGGGGGGCACTAGAAGCAGAACCGTTTCCCCACCTAACCCTACTCTACCTCTAACTTGGTCTAACTCCAAAACAAAACCTAGCTGGCACTAAACCAAACCCAGTTGAGAAATTAGTCAAAGTTCAAGGGATCAGTGTTGAAATAAACTTGTACATTAATCTCGTACAGGATCCTTTTGGAAGTACAGCAAGCACATTGTTTTTGTAAACAAAGGTTTTAAATGCAGTTGCTTACTCAATATTTCAAAGAAAATACACATCCATGTTGTTGTATTCTTTAACACAAACATATGGTATTTGTGAGCGTTTGAGGGTGTTTTTGGGAGGTAACCAGGTACGCCATGCTGTTGGAGGTGCAAACAAACGCTGCGTCGCCATTGAGATCACATAGTAAGGAGCTGGCTCGAGGGTTATGAAAGTATTCTTTCGTGTTTAGTTGTATAATGAAAGCACAGTTTTTATAGCTATCCATGTGTGTTCACCTCTGGCTCCTTGGCTATCAATTTGGTGTAAGTTTGTGTGAAAGAATAGTGGTGTCAACCATCCTCCTCTGTCTGTCATGCCTGCCTCATGCTGGATAAAGTGGTGAAAATACACCTGGTCTTCAGTTTACTCCTACATTCTCACCATCTCACTCCTGACCAACTAACCAGTGAAAGCAACAAATGTTTATCAAAAACAGAAGCTTATCAGAGGTTGAGTGGAATGTCAGGGGTAAATATCTTTCCAAAGTCTTTCCCAGAAGAGCATGATGCCCCTGAGCCCTATCCGTTATGCCAGTTTGATCTTTCCCTGTGGGCAGCTGAGTTTGTATATAATGATAAATCCATGATTGTTTTTTTTTTCTTCAGGATGCCTGTTGTGCCTTGTGAATTGATGTGATTAGTTTCTCATACCCCTTTTCTGCAGGTTGTGTCAATCAGGCTTGCATTCTCACCTCAGAGAATGGCTGTGCTACGGCAGTTTGGATTACTTCTGTGGAAGAACTACCTACAGCAGGTTGGCAAGACTGTTTGATGTGTTAGAGATGTATACCTGAAATCAAGAAGGACTTTAAAAATACCTAGTAAAGATGAGGATCTATTACCGAGCCCCTGAAGGGACATGGTGGAAATTATTTTTGGTGGACATTTATTTTTAGAGCTCCTTTTGTAGTTCCCTCGCAATAGTTTTGCTTTCCCTCGCAATACTTTTGACTGTGAGGGAACGCAAAACTGTTGAAAGGGAATGCAAAACGTATTGTGAGGGAGCGCAAAAACATTGCGATGGAACATAAAATTATTGTGAAGAAACTATCAGTAGCAGTTCAAAATACAAGAATGCATTCCCACCTCAACAACAATAAATTCCCACCATGTCCTTTGGGGTCTCTGTGGATTATGGGACACATTGTGGAAACCTGACCAGATTTAACCAAATGTTTGACTCTACAACAATAGAGGCACATTGTTAGTCTATTTCGTATTTGGAAAAAAAAGGGTGCTATGACCTCTGGGAAATCAGTTTTCCATGTAAATCTGTCATGACTGAATATGGGATAGGAAGTGTTTTCTCTTTACACCCTGGTTCACTTTTACATTACACTGTGGCGTTGGAATTTGGACTGTTACCTAATTATACGCAGTTTAGAAATCATGCAATAATTGCAGTGAAAACTGGTTTATCCTACTTAAAACTACTTAAATAAATCAATGTTGGTTTTAGCTCTTGTATCTGTGTACATGTGTGCCCTCATGGATGAATTGGCAGCAGAATAGCAGATCCATATCTATTAGTGTTATTTTCAAAGTTCTATTGTGGTCTTTATGTCAAAGCTGCTATAATACTGATCAATATCAAATAAAGCTGATATATAGCAAATACCTTATAGCTGGAACAACAGTATAGGCTATGCACAATTTTGTATAGTAATTTCTGGTGGTTTTCATTGTGATGGGTTAAGTTTTGTGCTGCAGAGCAACATATTAGCGGTAAAAGTAGACAAGTTGTGGCCCGCTTATTTAAGAGTACAGTCTTAACATAAGGCTAACATAATCTTTTTTCTGGTGTAACTACAACGTGAGACTGGGGAGTTGCTCAAGGGCAGACTGTGAAAAACAAAGTCTCTTTGAGCAGTAAGAGGGATAACCAGTCTTACTTAACTGAAAGGCTGTCTGTTACCCCTCCCTCACTTCCCTGATCCAGTTGTGGTTGCTAGGAGATATGGCCCAGTACGGCGACTTTACAAGGGTTGGCTCAAAGATAGGGAAAGCGAGGAAGGAAGAAAAGGGAGAGAGTTCATATGAGGTACTTGCTATTCAAGGAAGTAGAAATGGGAGTGTCACAGCAGATGTAGTTCTGCCTAATATGTGTGGCACTACTCTTCATTATACTCACAAATAGTAGGCCATATTATCTCTTGTGCTTCAGTTGTGTGGAATGTGAATATCTCTTCACCTTAGCTGTTTCTGTCTGCATGCAGCATTCACTCAAAGCTAAAAGTACAGTATCTGGCTTCCGTCTGATAGGTAGTAGCTTATCAGTCAAAGAGTAAACATTTTGATAAGCATAACTACCACTGAGCTTCCGTTTGATAAGCATAAAGCTGAGCTTCCGTTCCTCTTTCTTCAGTTTTCCAGAGGTTTCAGTGGGTGAATATATACCACTCTGAGCCATGTATTTCAAGAATAGAGGAAGTTATGGAAAAGTCCTGACGCAGGCAGTGTGAAGTTGTTTCATGTTGTTTCATCCCCTCTTTTACTTTATTTTTGCTTGTTGTTGTCTCCCTTTTGTCAGTGGTGTAGTGTAGTTAGCTGTAGTGGATATACTGTGATCAACCCCAAATGTTAATACGTATGCTTGCCTATTTTAACTGGGTATACTGAGATGGTGATGCTTTTTAAGTGAGTATACTGTGTATTCCTGCATATCACATAGACTACACCACTGCCTTTTGTCCTTCACCATCAACAGAAGCGGCAGATTCTGGTGACGCTGGTGGAAGTCGCTTTGCCTCTGCTCTTCTCCGCCATCCTGATTGTCCTGCGCCAGCGGGTGCCCTTCAAGAACTACCCAAATGCAACACACTACAACAGCTTCTCTGTGGACTACATGCCCTTCCATATGGAGTTTGCCAACTTCCAGCTGGCCTATGTGCCGGGCAATGCCAGTGTGGTGCGCCAGGTGGCTGAAGATGTGCAGCGCAGCTTGGGGGTCATGGCCATCAGCTCTGGTGGGTACCAAGCAGTAAAACACTATATGATTGGTCCAAAAACATGTCAACACTTCATCTGATTGGCCCCAAAATAAGGACAGGACGTTTCTTTAGAATTTAGAATAGTGCAGACAAGTCCTATAATATCTTTTCTTTTCATTCTCATGGCATGAAAGACTAGCTGAAGACCACTGGTATTTTTGGAAAGAGCATGACATAAGCTCATGATGGTAAACACATGAGTGGGCAGAAATGGCTTACTCATCGACGCCATGAGGAAGACAATATGATGATTTGGCATACAGAATAGTGAATTAGTCCTTGGTAATGAACTGTTAATAAACTGCATTTTTATTGTGATATTTGGGTCCAGCCTTCAGCAGCAGTGAACATACTAAACATTACATTACATTTGGCTGACGCATTTGACTTCCGACGGTTACTGTTAAAAACATGGACCATAAATCCAATGAAATATAAATTGTGTTAAAATTCAGTAGTACTACCTATGAAATTGACCAGAAATAGTTAATCATTAATAGCACTGTTTATTGTCTTAATATGCCCGTTGGTTCTTGTGCACAGCTGTGCAATGTGCCAATCCAGTATATTTAGATAACAGCTTTAGCCTGTCAGGCCTGTATCACTGGGTGTGCAACTTTTCCTCTGCGGCACATAGCGCATGGGCACTAGCTAATGCACACAGTGAGAGCAGGCAGGGATGCTAGTTGTATTTGCTCATTTTTGGGCACGTCGCAGGGTGCAATGAAGCAGAATTCAGTTTAGGACAAACTATCCATAAAGAAAGGGGGAAAGCTTTAGCTGGAGAAGAATACACAGCTATTTTCTAAATGGTGTTCAGTGATAAGAGAGAAGAAATAGGATCCTGTTATTTAATCATCAGGGATCTATAGTTTGCTTTCTGTCAAACCACATTTTCTGTGTGCATACCTCCAGATTGTCTGTGTTTGTGGAAGGCAAAACTGGTGTGCCTTTCTGTCAGTGACTTTCTTATGACCTCGCAATGTTTTTTTTTTTTTTTTTTTACCATTTCTAAGAGCTAGCTATAAATAAAGATAAGCTTGGAATGCATGGTGAATTATGGTTCCAAGTGCCAGGCAAATTAACAAGTACTAGAAGACTACACAGGACTATGATGGGGCTACGCTATCAAGTTCTGAGGTACAGAGCCACAGCGGGCTTGTTGTTGGGCCTCTTGAAGACTGGAATGCTGTTCGTTTGGATAGTTCAGCAGATTTAGCAGATTTACAGCATGGTGTAACAACAACGGTAAACACGCTCTTTGTGCAGGGTGTTCCTGTAATTTTAGATTCATGTAGCTGTTGTGTTTTCTTAAGCACACATTCACAAAGTAAAGAGAGAATAGCCAGTGCAACAACTGAAGTGTGTGTGTTTGTGTGTCTGTGTGTTTGTGTGTGTGTGTTTATGTTTTATTTTTTTTGTCTCCAGTCCGTGGCTTTGAGACGGAAGAACAATTTGAAGAGTTTGTGAAGACAGATCCTCACTCAGGCAAAGTTCTGGCCGCGGTGGTGTTTGAGAACACATTCCTCCATGATGACGAGCCTCTTCCATTAGAGGTGAAGTGTTGGGGAGAGAGTGAAAGAGAGTGCTCATGTTCAGTGTCTGTGTACAGGTTCACAGATGTTTGTAAATGACAGTACATTGTTATATTGTTGGGGTTGGTTTAATTAAATGTTATATATGTGATAGAATTTTAAAAAGGAACTGTAATACAGCAGAGTTATAGAATTATCTACAGGCTAATTTCTTCTGTTCCTTAAAATAATACAATGAGATAGAATAAGACAACCAACTTGGTGTAGATTGTGCATTAATATGTATATTGCATTAGACGGTAAAGTGATGACCAAACATTGATGCAAGAGTTTCTCTGATTTCTCTAGTTTAGTGCATGTAATACAATTCTTTATTTATTTATTGTATGTCCAGGTGAGTTATCACCTGCGGTTCCCATACAGCCCCCGGTTTGCACCTCCCAAGGAGAGGTCGGAGCTGAACCCCAATAATGACCTGGACTGGCACACACTCAGCCTCTTCCCCCTCTTCCAGTTACCTGGACCCCGGGAGCAACACGACCCACGTGGTGGCACACCAGGTTAGCTGGCACCAAAGCAAACACTGCATCCTCTCAGTAGTGTTTGATAGTTTCATTAGTGTCATATCATCAAGCTTACAAATTTAATACGTCATGGTTCAGATGTTTCAACATACTTGTTGTCGTATTTTCTAAATCACTTAGATAGATAGATAGATAGATAGATAGATAGATAGATAGATACTTTATTGATCCTCAAGGGGAAATTCAACTTGAATGTTTACAAGACCTTTGGCAAGCATGTGCCTCTGATTGAGAGCAATTGGGTAAATATTGTGGTTGTAGCCACTAGCCAGGTGGGAAACATCTCCCCTGCCATTTCATTGCTCCTGCTCGGGGCTCTCTGTGCTTGGTGGAACCTTCTGATTGCTTCACTATGTGGTTTGAGAAGCAGTTTGATTGGCTCTGTCTGCTCCTTGTGGAGCTTCAGTCTGGGCATTCTCTCTATGAGGGTTCCCATGACAACTGTGGCACTTCCCTGTTATCCTCTGTAGTTCTGATGATGTGGGATGCCTGTTTGTGTGTGAGATGTGGAGAGAAGCTTTTTTAATCCTGTTGCTGTTTGTCATGGTCAGGGTCTATTCAAAGATAACCATACTGTGAGTGTTTGCATGTAACAGTTATTTTTTTTTAATTTGATCTGGAAACAGCCTAAAAATCTAAATTTTCTAAAAATATCCTACTCAAATAAAAGCTTTGTGTAGATACTTGATTTAGGGATGATCTTCCTTCACAGATACTGGAAACCTCACCTGGGTTGGAAATGAATTACATATTATTTAAATGACAAACATTTAAAGACAAATCTTGTCACAAGTCATAATTGCAGTTGTATACAGATACACAAACTATGATCTATCCTCCTTTAGATTGATATGGTAATTTCCAGTCACATTAGGCCTACAGAATAATTTGTAAATGTGCAAAGGGAAGTTAAGTTATCCAACAGTTTTTAAGAAGGTATCACTAACCGGCTGTCTTATGTGATAAGATAAAGAGGATGAAAAGCAGTCTTTTGACAGACGTAGACTTACCAGCTCAATGTTCTACACTGCTGGGTAAAGCTGAATAATGCTTCCTAAACAAAACTCAGGAGAGCCCTATAGGGAATTATTGACAGGCTTTCACACAATCCCTACGCTATAGGCATCCTAGGACATGGCCAACTACCAAGCTGTAGCAGCTACTGTTGCTGCATGATGTTGTCAGCACTCTAAACCAAGCATTCCAATGGGCGAACTAGTGAAATGATCAGTAGTCTTCATTTAACTGTCCATCGTGTCCAATGGTGACGCAGTTGGCGTTGGCGCCACTTTATGTGGCTGTGGAGGCCAACACGTGTGCCACACACTCACCCACAGGAGGGGCAAGGGAGCCCTGATGTGGTCATTAGGTTGTAGGTTGTTTGGAATGTCTTTAAAGAAAGTAAAGAAAGCTGGTCTACTGTATATCTGTTTTGTTGCCCTGACACAGGTAACCTGCCCGGCTTGAACTATAGAGTGTCAGAGGCACAAGATGACTTGAATTTATTTAGCAGGGCTTCAGGTGGTTTTTACTATAGTCTCTGTAACTCCTTTTCTGTCCGCCAACAGTCTCCCATAAAGGGCTTGGTGAGGAAGGCGGCGGTCAGGCCTATGGATAGTGGCCTACCCAGTATTTTTTGTGAGGTCCATATTTTTGCTCTATAGAGCAGAGTGGAGACCCACACCGTGTGGTAGACTGCAACTTTGGTCCAAAGGCTGATAAAGCTTTGAGGATTCAGTTGTTTATTTCAGTATTTAGTCAGAGGTCTGGAGTCTGGAGTCGGCAGATATTGAATAGGCTTATGTCAAGACAGCACTCCAGGTGAACACCGTTATTATTATTATTATTATTATTATTATTATTAAATCCTTTGGCCGATGCTTTTATCCAAATCTACTTACAGACGTCGGTTATTACAGGGCCAGGACCCAAATGTTGACCCAACTTCTTGACACTAATTGGAGTCCCCCCATGAGGACTCTGGCTTGCATCCCATCGTGCAGCTGCTGCAGGATGGAGAGAAACTTGGATGGTACCCTAAGTTAGCAGAGCTGTTTCCAGAACAATTCACAGTTTACAGTGTCAAAGGCTTTGCTGAGGTTAATGACGACTAGAAACAGGTCTTTGCACTTTGCTCTCTGCTTTTCTTGAACACCTGCCGTAAGACCATGGCAGTGGTGGATCTGGACTTGCGGAAGCCAAACTGTGTTTCTGGGAGAGCACTTTCTGAGATGTGCTCCACCAGTTTGTTAAGCGGGATTTTTGCCAGAATGGCAAAAATGCACAAAACACATGCACAGAAACATTCTATTCTGTCACAGTGTAAACAAATAGTCTTATATGTATGTGTAAAAGTACTGAGCTGTATTGCCAAAAATCAGTAATGCATCATATTGCTTATTTATTACATATTATTACTAGATTGGCATAGGGCTAGATTTTAATAGTTTGCAACATATTAGATTTACATTTACATCTACATTTGATTTACATGTATTGTGTTACGTGTGTGTTCCTGCAGGATATTATCGTGAGGGCTTTCTCACTCTTCAGCATGCGGTGGACCGGGCTATCATGCGTGCATACAACAAAACGGCGGCAAAGTCTCTGCTGGCCCATACGCGTGTGGTTGTGTCACGCTTCCCCTACCCGGCCTTCATCTATGACGTGTTTATTCTGGTCATTCAGAACCAGCTGCCCCTGCTGTTGGTGCTCAGCTTCACCTACACCTCTCTCAACATCATACGAGCTGTAGTGCAGGAGAAAGAGAGGAAACTCAAGGTCTGGAAGAGTGTGTGTGTGTGAGTGTGTGAGAGAGAGAGAGAGAAAGAGAGAGAGAGAGATTCAAGTGTATTACATGTTCTTATCTATATTTCTGAGACATTGCTGATTGGATCATAAATGGCCACAGCAATGAAGAGGAATGACTGATAATGTCTGACTCAAGTCAAAGTCAAAGTCTGCTTTATTGTCATTTTCTTCACATGTCAAGACATACAAAGAGATCGAAATTACGTTTGCCACTATCCCACGGTGGAGACAAGACATATTTTACCAATTAGGTCCACAGACAAACATAACATTCAAGTAAACAATATAAAAAGTAAATAAGAAGGCACATACAATGAAGAAATAAGAGCAGCAAAATTTGGGTTGAAACAAAATCAACTCTTCTCTATTATTGTGTTACATGCTCCAACTGTAAAGCACTTTGAGCTGCATTCTGTGTATGAAAGGTGCTATACAAATAAAGATTATTATTATTATTATTATTATTATTATTATTATTATGATGAAGTATGCCTGCAGATTTGCTTGTCTCAGTGTGTATGTGGAGGGGTATTTACCAACTGTTTATGTCAAGTATTAACATTGTTAATAACTAAATGCATTCTCTTGTGGTGCAGGAGTACATGCGAATGATGGGCCTCAGTAACTGGCTCCATTGGACTGCCTGGTTCCTCATGTTCCTCCTCTTCCTCTCCATCTCCATCTTCTTTGTCACACTGCTCTTCTGTGTGAAGGTCAGTACACATGAGTGTATTGGTGCTTTACATTGCAATCATTGCAGTTTTGTGTTAATATATGTATGTATGTATGTACAGTATGTTTGTATGTATGTATGTATGTATGCATGTTTCCAATTGTATTATTGATTTGATGTATATGATTGTCTGCTGACTGTGTTTTCAATGCTTTGCTGTGCTCTGATAGGTCAGTACCAAAGGAGCTGTGTTGACCTACAGCGATCCAACCCTGGTGTTTGTTTTCCTGCTGGTGTTTGCTGTAGCAACTATCAACTTTAGCTTCATGATCAGCTCCTTCTTCTGCAGAGGTGGGTGTGTGTGTTAAGGTCTCTGGTCTCTGGGAAATGGGAAGTGAGAGTGGAAAGAGTTGTCATGTCACATAAAGTTCACATGAGTGACATGAAGTGGCCATGTATGTGTCCCTTGGGTGCATATGCTTGTGATTTTGGAAGCATATGTTTGTGTTTACTTCTGAACACCAGGAGATAAGATCAGGTTTTTTTTATTGGTGGGTCAGTGTGTTATTGATTTAAGTAACATGGCTGCTGTGCTCTAAAGTAAATGTTTGTCGTCTTAGTCAGCTGACAGGACAATTCCCTTTCTTGCTGCAGTACACAACCACACATTTGACACACCCACACACTTGACACACACACACACACACACACACACACACACACACACACACACACACACACACACACAAACACACACACTTGACACAACTAATGCAGACACTGAAACCATGTGATCACAAATTAATGTTTTGATTAAAAAAGTTCAATAAAAATGAAATGAAACCTGCAGACATAGCTATCTTTTTACACAAGACTGACCATCCATAGTGCTACACAGAAATCATTACCCACACACACTATTGTTAGAGAGGTTATTGAAGAGACATTGAAGACCCTGAAAGACAGTTCCCTGTGAATTCCTGTGTGCCTATTTGAGTGCTTTTATTCTGCCAGATGCCTCACTTCCTTCACTGATGCTGCCTTCATCAACAGTCGTCAGGGATACCTAATACATATCTCTTACTCTGACTGCACAACTCTTCCACAGCCCAAATGGCGCATTGTCAGTTGTCATCAGGTTTTTTAGTGCCTATGAATGTAAAAAAAACCTTGATATGCCATTTTTCAATGTCCTTGAGTCTTCCATTTTAAGCGCAAAGTGTTCTATGCCCTTGGTCAGTGTGCCCATTGGAGTGAATGAATGAGGCACAGAGCACATGTTGTACAGTTCTATTAGATGTAAGGATGGAGTTTTTATGTGGGGTTCATAAATGTACTTTTAGATTTTTTTCTGAACTGGTAGAGCAACTGTTTTTACACTTGTTCCACTCTTTTTGGTGTGTGTGTGTGCGTGTGCGCGTGTGCCTGCATGTGTGCGTGTGTGCATATATGTGTTTACAGCTAACGTTGCAGCTGCAGCAGGTGGTTTTATCTACTTCCTGAGTTACCTGCCTTACGTGTTCCTGTGGCCACGCTATGACCTGCTGAGCCACGCCCAAAAAGTCTCCGCTTGCCTGATTTCAAATGTTGCGATGGCGATGGGAGCACAACTCATTGGCATGTTCGAAGGCAAAGGTCAGCCCTACTGCCCTAGTTTCAGTCTACAACTGGTTTTCAGCTCTAAAATATACAATAGTCTATTACTATGATAACTATTTACTATTAGTATTTTTATAATGTCTGCATTAATAACAATTCTATTTTATATAAGTACACATTTACATTTATTCATTTAGCAGATTTATCCAAAGCAACTTACATACAGAAAGAGAATAACATTCAAATAGAAAGAGAATAACATTCAAACAGAAAGAGAATAACATTCATACAGAAAGAGAATAACATTCATACAGAAAGAGAATAACATTCAAACAGAAAGAGAATAACATTCAAACAGAAAGAGAATAACATTCAAACAGAAAGGGAAGTGCTCATTGTACATATGTGGTTCTCTTCCATGTATACATGCAGCACCGTATTAATTGAGTATTGTGTTTTTGTTTTCATCTATTTTCCATATGTGTCCATCCCCACAGGGACAGGGGTGCAGTGGAGCAATCTGTTTCAGCCGGTAAGCGTGGATGATGACTTCTCGCTGGCCCAGGTGATGGGCTTGCTGCTGCTGGATGCAGTGCTCTATGGCATGTTGGCCTGCTATATGGAGACCGTCTTCCCTGGGGAGTATGGCGTCCCGCGGCCCTGGTACTACTTCCTGCTGGTAAGTCACAAAAATGTACAGTAAAAAAAAACGAAAACCCTATCCCAGTCGCAGTTATCCTGTGCATGGTATTTAGACAATGAACTCCAGTTTTGTTTTTTGTTTTTTAAATATACACGCGTCGAGATAGAAGTGTGGTAGGTTTGTCTGGGGAGACAATAGCAACAGGTGTCCGACGTAACCACTGTAATCCCTGTAGCCCTCCTACTGGTGTAGCACCCCACGTGTCGCCCTGCTGAAGGAGAAGGAGGAAGAGGAGGATGCAGAGAAGGCGCTGAAGGGAGAGTTCATAGAGGAGGAGCCGGCTGGCCTGGTGTCCGGAGTCAAGATCAAACATCTAGCCAAGGTACGTTCAAATGCACCCGCACAAAAATGCACAAAAGTGCACAAGGGCTGCATAATTTAATTGATTAATCGATTAGTCGTCAACTGTTAAACCAATTGCCAACTATTTTGGTAATCATTAATCAGTTAGTGTCATTTCTTAAAGAAAATGCCTAATAATTCTATGATTGCAGCTTCTTAATGTAAAACATTTCAGCTTTACTTACTCCTCTATGACCGACTAACTAAATATCTTTGGCGTGTGGACAAAACAAGGCATTTTAGGACAGTCTTGGGCTTTGGGAAACGCTGACAATTTATCGATCAATTAATTGAGAAAATAATCAACAGATGAATCAACTATCAAAAATAATTTTTAGTTGTAGCCCTAAAGTGCACAATAATTTCAGAGAGTTCAGGGAGGCAGAGGTGAGATTGTGTCATGTATATGTCTTCCAGATCTTCAAAGTGGGAAACAAGACAAAGGAAGCAGTGAGAGATCTGACACTGAACATGTTTGAAGGCCAGATCACTGTTCTACTGGGACACAATGGAGCCGGCAAGACCACCACTTTATCCATGCTCACAGGTCAGTAGCTTACACACACACACACACACACACACACTCTATCCTTGTGAATATGTATTGCCCAAATTATATACAACTGCAACTCCAACTGCTGCAAGATGAAAATGAACAGTTAATTAATGAGTAATTACTGACTAGTTCAGGTTTAAAGGTCTTTTAATGGGCATATGCAGTCTGTTTCCTGCTTTAAACTGCTGTGATGTGTGTTTTGGTTGCAGGTCTGTTTACGCCCACCAGTGGCAGGGCCTACATTAACGGTTATGACATCAGTCAGGACATGTCTCTTATTCGCCGCAGTCTGGGTCTCTGTCCACAGCACGATGTACTGTTTGATAACCTGACAGTCCGAGAGCATCTGCTCTTCTATGCACAGGTGGGTCTCCTACACACACACACACACACACACACACACACACACCAGCAGGATTGTTTGGTGGGTATTTAGTGCTTTTATTCTGCCAGATACACACACACACAGCAGCATACTTGTTTGGTGGGTATTTAGTATATTCCTTATGTCTCTGTCTCACTCATGCCATCCCCGTGTCTCCCTTTTATATCTGTCTTTGCCCGTCACATGTCACAGCTGAAAGGATATCCACAAGAGAAGATTCCGGATGAAGTGGACCGGATCCTCCGTGTGCTGAACTTGGAGGACAAACGGGACAGTCGCTCAAAGACACTCTCTGGGGGCATGAAGAGGAAGCTGTCCATCGGCATCGCGCTCATCGGAGACTCTAAGGTCAGTGTGGGTCAGAGTCATGGTTCAGCGGTTAGTGGTTAGGCGCATATGTTGCGGAGGTAGAGAAGTACGGCTAAATGTAGGGCGCGCAAAGATAGGGCTTGTTACCTAAGAGACGACGTTCACACTGACATACTTTTTTCATCTCTAGTTGCTCATATTTGTTTCTCTATGGAATGATGCAAAGACTGTTTCCTTAGAAAACGACCACCGTGGAAAAAACTAAAAACCAAGAACAGTCAGTGAAATTTCCAACTTTGTGAAATGTTCATGTTCAGTGCTGAGCAAGGCTAAAGGTCAGGGAGAGGTGATCCGGTTTAAATGTCAGAGTGAGTATATGGACAAACCAGTAATGGAGCCGATGGAACATAAGGTAGGACCTTCGGTCAGTGTCAGATTAAGCACCAGTTTTAACATGTCTGTGTGTGTGTGTGTCTGTGTGTGTGTGTGTGTGTGTGTGTGTGTGTGTGTGTGTATGTGCGTGTGTGTGCGTGTGTGTGTACGCGTTGTAGGTGGTGATGCTGGACGAGCCAACTTCCGGTATGGACCCGTGTGCTCGGCGCGCCACCTGGGACCTGCTCCAGGGGGAGAAGCGTGGCCGCACCATCCTGCTCACCACACACTTCATGGACGAGGCCGACCTCCTGGCTGACCGCATCGCCATCATGGCTGCTGGAGAGCTGCAGTGCTGCGGCTCGCCGCTCTTCCTCAAGAACAAATATGGTGAGGAAGATGAAGATGAAGATGCTGCTTCCTACATAATCTGTATGAAGCAGAAATCTTGTATACAAAGATGATAAGTGTAAACATGATTTAGTTCATTCTCCAGTGTATTGTAAAAATGTTTAGAACTGTAATGATTATTTAGTTCATGCTTCAGTGTATTCTCCCTCAGTCAGCCTCCCCTTTCAATATGAATGAAATGCATGTTTTGTGTGTGTGTGTGTGTGTGTGTGTGTGTGTGTGTTGTTGTTTGTGCAGGTGCTGGCTACCACATGGTGATAGTAAAAGATGCCTTATGTAATGTGTCTGAGATTACTCGGCTAGTCCATCTGTATGTGCCAAACGCTACACTAGAGAGCAGTGCTGGAGCAGAACTCTCCTACATATTGCCCAAAGAGAGCAGCAGCCGGTAAGAGAACACACACACACACACACACACACACACACACACACACACACACACACACACAGGCTCATACTCACATATAAATATTCATGTTTGTGCAAATATACTGATGCAAGATGGGCTGCTTTTGGATAAATACGCCTGCACCTGCACATTTTCATAAAACCAAGGACATAACACTGTAATAACATCCAATTGCAAGGGACCACCTGCTATTGTTCATTTAAGGTTGCTTTGCTGAGTTTTGACCAGACTTTTCATCATTTGTATTTTTCTGTTGGGTGCAGTTTTGAGCTTCTGTTTGCTGAGCTTGAAATGAACAGAGAAGAGCTGGGCATTGCCAGTTATGGAGCGTCCGTCACCACTATGGAGGAAGTGTTTCTGAGGTAATAGACCAATAACTGCTACCCAGTTGACACCATTTTTGTCCATTCAGGGCATTTATAAACCCTGTGGTATATTTTGTGCTGAGTCCTGGCTCTGTAAATAGAGAATTAAAAGTGAAACACACCCCAATATCTCCGAGAACTACATCACACAATTATATACCTTCCACAGACTGTGTGTGTTAGTTTATGTCTACTTCTTTGTGTGTGTGTGTGTGGGGGGGGTAAATAAAGTTAATTGTGGCTTAACAAAGAAAGAGAGAGAAATGAATCTGAAAAAGAGTCCAAGGAAGGCTTGTTTTTCTGCAGTGAATGCACCCCCAGGCTCCATTGAGCAGAAGCCTAGAATAGATCGCTGCTTGTATAAACCTCTTCAGCTGTTCAGGTTAAGGTTTGGCTGTGGGAGAATGACATGGAGAGTCTGTGATCTTATTCACTCTCTCTCTCACACAGACACACACACACTGCAGGAAGCAGTACATTTCCACTGGAATTGAATTTGATATTAATCATGGTGACTAAGCAGAGTTTAGTGGATATGTGTATGGTTTCTGTGCAAATCTCTTTCTGTGTGTGTACTCTCTCTAACTGCTTGTCTGTACACACTCAGGCCTAGTCAGTGGTGTCTTTTGCATGGCTGAGAGAGAGAGAGAGAGAGAGAGAGAGAGAGAGAGAGATTCTATGTACTGTACTTTTGTGTAAATTTGTTCCAGAAGTTGCTTTTTTGTAAGTGCACAAAATGATTGTACTTGTTTTGTGAATGTGTGCAGAGTTGGGAAGCTGGTGGACTCTAGCTTGGACATCCAGGCCATCCAGCTGCCAGCTCTGCAGTACCAGCACGAGCGGCGGTCACACGACTGGACCATGGACGACACCAGCAGCATCAGTGGACTGACTGATGTCACAGATTTTACAGACAGTGGCACACTCATCTCAGAGGACTGCTCCAACATCAAGCTCAATACTGGGGTTAGCGCCAAGCATCACACATACAGTCACACACACACTGATGTCAACATAAAGGGAGAAAGGACCTTGCACGTATAGTCTATAGTAAAGCTACACACGCATACAGGACCATATACACAGTATATTATTGCGTAGTTGGGTCAATGATGTGTAAACAATCATATTTAAATTATATATACAACAACCAGTGTCAAACATTAATATACTAGCTACCACCTACAGATGAGCACATATAATGTATCTATACCTTATAAAGGCTGTCTATCATCTCTTACATACATCTCACACTTTTTTTACACACAAACAAAAATACACACACACAAACAGTCACTCGCTCACTCCCTCACTAACTTTCTTTGTTCCTCCAGGCTAGACTCTACATGCAGCAGTTCTACGCCATGTTTCTGAAGCGAGCTCTCTATAGCATGCGGAACTGGAAGGTGATGGTGGCTCAGTTTCTTGTGCCGCTGGTTTTCACGGTGTTGGCCCTGGTGGTGGCCCGCACCCTGCCCGGTCGCCACAACACTCCCCAGTTGAAGCTGTCGCTGGAGCGCTACGGACCCACCTATGTGCCTATAGCCCTGGGTCCCACAGCAGGGCCCCTTGCGGTGGCTCTTGCCCAGGCCTACAGTGGCCAGCTTCCCGAGCAGAGGGCCACACCCAACAACATCACAGGTCAGAACTCCACCGGTACAGGAGTACCCAATCTTTTATCCACATGTATGGGTGTAATGGGTTGATGGGTGTTTTTAACAACAGTATACTGTACATAGTGCATTTAGAAACATATGTCTTTATTCACATTTTGTTGATGTAGAAGCCTTATGCCTTTTAACTTTCTTTTTTTTTACCCTCATCAATCAACACTCACTGCCCCAAAATAATGGCAAAGCTAAAACAGGATATTAGATGTTTTTTGCAAAAGAGGAAAAAAAACTGAGATCACATTACCGTTCTCTGTGTGCCTTGTTAACAGACTTCTCTGAGTATGTGTTGCAAAACGCTGAGGAGGAAGGTGGAGCCTTCAATGAGCACTGTGTGGTTGGTGTGGCTTTCCGCGGAAAAAGCTCCAAATTTGTAGAGGCAACTGCCTACTTCAACAATCAGGGTTACCACACCCCTGCCACTGCCCTCCAGCTGCTGGACAATGCCCTATACCGCATGCTGGCTGGACCTAATGCCTCCATACGCGCGGGCAATGACCCCATGCCACGCAACCTATCCGAAACGGCACAGAGCCAGCTTTCTGTGTGAGTACGACATAGTTTATGGATCTGTGTCTAACTTACGTGAACGGGTTAACATATTAGTAGATTGTTATGCATACTGCATAATATAACATTGTCAACCTGCGATGTGTATGTATTTTTAAATCATATCTATCCGTACCGTTCTCTTACTATCTTCCCTTCTCCTGTTGTGTTTCCCTTTGGCTCTGCTGCAGGAGTCAGACGGGCTTTGCCATCGCGATCAACCTGATGTACGGCATGGCCTCTCTGTCCAGCACATTTGCGCTCTTACTGGTGACGGAGCGCGCGCTCAAGTGCAAGCATGTGCAACAGGTCAGCGGCGTCTACGTGTCCAACTACTGGCTCTCCGCCCTGCTCTGGGACCTGATCAACTTCATGCTGCCCTGCCTGCTCATGCTGGTCTGTACAAGACAACACACACTTCACTCGCTCACACATTTGGAAATGCTTCTCATATTTTGCATATATTTTGTGTCATGATCAGTCTGTATTGCTAATACTCAGCAAGAATGTTTTCTGAATTACTCAGTAGAATGTATTATTAAGTAAAACAACTTACAAAACAAAAATACTTCAACTTTCCATTCAACATCAAAGAAACAAGCAAACAATTGACCTACTCTAGACAGTTTCATTTTTTAATTTAATCTTGTTTCCATTGAACGCTGTTTGAATTTGGACATTCACTGAAACTTCCATCATCTTTGTCAACTATCCTGTGCATACCCCCTTCCTTTCTTATTATTTCTTGTTTCTCTCAGGTGGTGTTCAGGGTGTTTGCCGTCAAGGCCTTTGTGGAGCACAACCACCTGGTGGACGTGCTGCTGGTGCTGCTGCTGTTTGGCTGGGCGGTAGTGCCGCTCATGTACCTGCTCAGCTTCCTCTTCTCCACGGCAGCCACCGCCTACACCCGCCTCACCATCTTCAACATCATCAGCGGCACGGCCTCCTTCCTGGCCGTCACCATCATGACCATTCCAGGTGAAAATGAGTGATGATGTAGACAGTCACGTTCACTTAAAGGTGCTATGAGGCGTTTTTTTAGTTTTTTTTAAAACATCCCAAAATGACCTAGCAACAGAATGTGAAGGAAACAACAGTCAACAACACAGGGTTCCCATGGGTCATGGAATTTCTGGAATATCATGGAAATTTGATAAATTCTTTTCCAGACATGGAAAGTCAGGGAATTGTATCATTTGTGGGGCAAAGTCATAGAATATCAGGGAATTTTGTTATAGCAGTTTAAAATGTACTTGCCAAAATACATTAATGTAAATATACACTACCGGTCAAAAGTTTGGGGTCACTTAGAAATTTCCATTCCACTCCATTATAGACAGAATCCCAGCTGAGATCAGTTGCATTGTTTTTTTAATCAGGGCAGCAGTTTTCAGATTACATTATGTGCTTACATAAGGGTTCTCGACTGTTGAAATGGAAAGAAATGGCTGATCTTTATTGCAATATCTACATTGCCCATTATCAGTAACCATTCATCCAATGTCCCAAAGGCACATTCTGTTTACTAATCTGATATCATTTTAAAAGGCTATCTGAGAAAACATTGGAGAACCCTTTTGCAATTATGTAAGCAGATAATATAATCTGAAAACTGCTGCCCTGATTATATCTGGTAATTAGCATTACTGCTTGCTTGAGTGGTTGTGGTTAGCCCAACTTTGCTTATTCAATGGCCCACTCAAAAAAAGTCAAAGATTCTTGAACGCTATGCGGCTACTCTGAAATCTTTGGTCGGTACGATTCATTCTATAGTAGCTCATGGAAATTCAGGTTCTTTGTCAGGGAAAAGTCATGGAATTTTACTCTGACAACGGTTCTGTGTTGTCGTGGTAACCACTGAGGTTAGCATGCAAATCAACTAGCGCCAGGCTGGCTCTCTTGTAATAGCAGGTTGTACCATGTGTGATGCTGTATTAAATACAAAAGTCAACATAGTTGTGCCAGCTGCGGTCAAGACAACTGGATGCCGACAGAATTCCACATAGCTCCTTCATACTGTGCGTCACCTCTGTGATGTTAGTCTTCAACCACAACCAAATCATGTCGGTACATAGTAGAGTGGATTACATTCTCTCTCTCTCTCTCTCTCTCTCTCTCTCCCCTGTCCTCCATGCATTCTCTTACAGAGCTGGAATTACAGGACCTATCTCACATCCTGGACAAGGTCTTCCTGCTCTTCCCCAACTACTGTCTGGGCATGTCCTTTAGCCAGTTCTACCAAAATTACGAGCTTATTACCTTCTGCACCTCCAACCCTGTGGCAGAGACCATCTGCAAAGTATACAGTGAGTAATAAGTCTGATTCAGCACAGCAAATCTTATTTGGGCAAACCTTAAATTGGAGTTCCCTCCAGAGCTTTGTGGAGATGAATAAGCAGAGGGTGATGTTGGTTCTTTAATAGATCTGGATACCCAAACATGGAATTGGAATATAAGACAAGACATTGTCAGTTTATTACTTAACATGTAATGTATTTTGACTAGAGTGCAACAGTATAGCCTCTTTCACACTTACAGTATGTGGCCAAGCTATCTGAGCCTTTGTGAGAGAGCTGAAAGTCTGTGTGCTTTGTGTGCCCTCAACAGACTTCACCTACCAGGAGAACTACTTCTCAATGACGGCCCCAGGCATTGGGCGCTTCCTGGTTGCCATGGCGCTGCAGGGTTTGCTCTTCATCGTGCTCCTCTTCCTTGTGGAGCTGCAGTGTGTGCGCACAATGAAACGTGCGCTGGGCTCCCTCTGCAGGAGGCACAGGAAGGTGCGTCTGAGGGGAGCACGCCACGACCCATGAGTGCCAGTTTTATAGATAGATAGATAGATTGATTGATTGATTGATTGATTGATTGATTGATCAATCGATTGATTGATTATAATACCAAATGCAGGGTCTACAGTCTCCTTGGAGCAACTCAGGGTTTAGTGCCTGCTCAAAGGCACAACGGTGGTAGCTGGGAATCGAACCCACACATAATAACCAAGTTCTTAGCTAGCGCCCCTGGTACTGACAAAGGCAGCTGATGTGCAGCTTTTCTCGATACCGGGAGCATGTTACCCACATGAAATGTCAAAGTAACAAGCCCAAATAATCTGTGGGTGAAGCTAGTTCTTATACCCTACACACACCCACGGAAAATTACAAGATGCCACCCTACCAGTGATCATCTAACCAGCTGGTATTTAACAGAGATAAGAATATTTACAAAAAACCCCAACCTAAACCATGTTTGTGTTGGTCTATCCCCTGGGGTCACACCATCAGATACCTTACAACAAACATACTTTTCACTAATGATTTCCACAGAGGGAGGTTTCAGATAAGACAGGGGGTATCTCGGTATACCTAAGTCAAAGGATGGTAACCATATTTCATCGCATATGTAGGTTAAACTAAAACATTTTATTCAATGAGAAATTTATATAAAAAATATACCTCATGTGTAGGGGCTCTTGCTGTCTGGAGCAGCAGCATTACAACCTGAGGACAGGGATGTGGCTGAAGAGAGGAAGAGAGTTCTGGAGTGCCAGCCTGTGGTGGAGTCCATGGTTGGGAGCCCTCTTATCCTGCAGGAGCTCACTAAGGTACCAGTGTGTCTCATATCTACTGCGCCTGTGTTTGATTGGGCGTGATATGTGGGTGTTCTAACTGTGTGTAAGTTGTAATTCCTGCTGTTGTTATGTATTTAACTTGACAACTCTGTTTGGGTTTGTGCCCAAATTACTATCTATATTACTGTGCATGTGGGAATGTGTATCAATGAGTGTGTTTGTGAGTGTGTCGTAATTGTGCTCTACGTGTGCTCCTGTTTGTAGGTGTACACAGGGGGGCCAACTCTGCTGGCGGTTGACCGGCTCTCTCTGGCCGTGGGCAAGGGCGAGTGCTTTGGCCTGCTGGGCTTCAACGGAGCAGGGAAGACCACTACCTTTAAGATGCTCACTGGAGACGAGACCGTAACCTCAGGAGACGCCTACATCGATGGCTACAGTGTCTTGAGGGACATCAAGAAGGTGAGCCACTCGTACAAGACGGCAGATGTAGGAGAGAGTGAAAAGACAAGATGGGTGAGAGTTTTAAAAGAGAGACGAGGATAGTGATTATAGAGGGAGGAAGAAGGGACCAGCACGAGCAGAGAGCTCACACAGCACCCAGTGTTCAGTCTTTGTTAATGAAAATGACAGGGTGAGTGGATGATCATTCAGGAACAATCGCTGCTCTGTCATTGCTATGGTAACATGACAGTGGTCCTCTTTTCATCTCAGAAATGCAAATCAATCCCTATCAATCCACTTCAGTTTTAAATTGGCTGTTGTTCATCTTACAGAGAACAGAATAAAGGAACATGTCCCTTCTAGAAGAAGACACAACTATTGTATTATTATATAGCCATTTATTATAGGACATTTGATCAAAAAATATATAGATGTATAGATATAGGTTATATCTTTAAATCCCTAAGAGGACTGTGTTACTGAATTCAGCATGCAGTGATACCACCAAAAGAGAGGCCTGAACTGCTCTTCGGAAACAAAGGTTTAGGTGTGTCTAATCTATGTGAAAATCTTTTAGACTGTGGTCTTTTTATCAGATAGGATAGTAAAGAAAGTAGGAAGTGAGTGGGAGAGAGAGATTGGGTGGGAGCAGGATAAGACCATGAGTGGGATTCGAACCCAGGTTCCCTTGGCCACTTAGACCCAGATGTGGTGTGAATGCTGCGGCTTGCACCACATGCTATTTTTTTTTATCTCATCTGTGCTGTGTGTGTGTGTGTGTGTGTGTGTGTGTGTGTGTGTGTGTGTGTGTGTGTGTGTGTGTGTGTGTGTGTGTGTGTGTGTGTGTGTGTGTGTGTGTGCTTTGGTACAGGTTCAGCAGAGAATTGGATACTGCCCTCAGTTTGATGCCGTGCTGGATCACATGACCGGCCGTGAAACACTGAGCATGTATGCGAGGCTAAGGGGCGTGCCAGAGAAGTACGCTTCGGCCTGCGTAGAAAACGTGCTCCGCTCCCTTTTGCTGGAGCCCCATGCTGACAAGCTGGTCCGCAGCTACAGGTAATGGAATATTCCAGAACGCAGGGGGAGACAAAGGATGCTCAGGGAAACAAGTTCCCAAAGTAAAGAGTGATGTTGAATGAAGGTATCAAATCAATGAGGAAAAAAAGGTGTAAAAGCTGTTAGACTAACTCTCTCTGTGTGTGTGTGTGTGTGTGTTTGTATGTGTAGTGGGGGTAACAAGAGGAAACTGAGTGCTGGGATGGCTCTGATTGGTGGCCCACCTGTCATCTTTCTGGACGAACCATCAACGGGCATGGATCCTGTTGCCAGGCGACTGTTGTGGGATGCTGTCACCCGTACTCGCGAGTCTGGCAAAGCAGTCATCATCACTTCACACAGGTCAGAGACACAACGCAGTTGTGAATAACAAATACATATGCACACACTGCATACATATCTAATAATAGTTTATACAATAATATGATAATAATATAATGAATGAACATATAAACCCTGGCAATAGAAAACATCATAAAACGAATGTATGGACACATCCATTGACACATCAACAACAAAAGGTTCTGCTCAGCCTCAGTCACCATAGCCATTAGTTTATAAAATGGGATTAGAGGTTTCTGTAATCCTCCTCTTTAGTTGACGTCTCTCTCTCTCTCGCCCTCCTCCCCACAGCATGGAGGAGTGTGAGGCGCTGTGCACCCGTCTGGCTGTGATGGTGAACGGCCAGCTAAAGTGTCTGGGCAGTCCGCAGCACCTTAAGAGCAAGTTCGGCAGCGGCTACACCCTCCTGGCCAAGGTGCGGCTGGAGAGTGAGGTGGAGGAGACCCAGCTGCAGCTCTTTAAAGAGTTCATCGAGTCCACATTCCCAGGTGCAAGCAGCCACCATGTCCTACCAACTCTTGACACCGTTAGCCTATATTCTTTTCTTTGTGCGTGCAATAGCCCAGTTTGACACCATTAGCCTAGCTTAATTAAAGCTTTATTCACTGGAAGTGGGTTAGACCAGACCATTTTAGCTATATACTAGCTATAGGGTAACTGGTCTAAGCCATAGACTGTATAAAATAGGTCTAACCCACTTCAAGTGAATTATGCTAAGTTACTGGTGTCAGACTGGGTTATTGCACGCACAGAGAAGAGAAGGATATGTATTTTCTTACCCAACTCTGCCGTAAACAGCAAAAAAGCTTATTTCCCAAAATGTCGGCATGTTCCTGTAAGGACAAGTGATGATCAGCAATGTGCGCATAACCACAACCAGCCCAAAATCTCGTGGGATTGAGGCTTGTTTTGGTGGACGGTGACTAACTAGCATCTCCTCTGTGTCTGTGTGTTGGTGTTTGTATAGGGAGCTTACTGAAGGATGAACACCAGGGCATGGTGCACTACCACTTGACTGACAAAAGCCTGACATGGGCTCAGGTGAGATACTCACACTCATGCGTACACATGGTCAGACACAACACTGCACAGAATGCTCTACTTGTCACAAATGTTTACCCGATGTAGAAAAGGCACAAGGCTGTACAAGGCAAGCATATTATTTATCTTTCATCACTGAATAACAGGGAGCTCATGGCGCACGTATAGAGCTGGTAAGTCCCGCCCTTTCCGCTGGACCTCTAGATTGAAAAATCGTCAATGCAAGTGAATGTGAGAAAATAATTATTTTCTGGTCCCGTTTGAATTTTGCCATGAATGTGAACATATGTTGTCTGTGAATTTTTCAGTGTGATGATGTGACTGAGCAGTGTGTTCATCTGTTAGTATTTACTACCTTAGGCGCTGCTTTCAGTTAGACACTTTATAGTTGATGAGCAATTAGCTGGACAATCTTTTGTATTAAATAAATATAAAATAAAAAAGATTTATGTGTGTGTGTGTGTGTGTGTGTGCGTGTGTTTTGGTCTTTAGGTCTTTGGGACCCTAGAGGCAGCCAAAGAAAAGTATGGCATCGAGGACTACTGTGTGAGTCAGATCTCTCTGGAGCAGGTGTTCCTGAGCTTTGCTCAGTTCCAGCACTGTGCTGAGGGGGCTCGCAAGTGAAGAAGAGGGGTGGGCCCCTTCTCAGTCCCCGCCTCCCCACACTGTCCGTCCGTGCAGGGCTTGAGCAAACGGACACTCTCCTCGAGGCTCCACCAGAGGACTGCTCAGGTCTCTTCAACCAATACTGACACAAGCCTCAACCACAGTGCAGCTCTGCACATTGTGTCGTGTGCGTTAGTAGGCAAAATGTGGAGTGTCTGCTGTCCTTTGGTTTCTGTGTGTGTGTGTGTGTGTGTGTGTGTGTGTGTGTGTGTGTGTGTGTGTGTGTGTGTGTGTGTGCGCGCGCGTGTGCGTGCGCGTGTGTCAGTCATGTAATCATGGGGAGTGTACTGGGGATGAGCTGGGTGTGCACATCGGTCCGAGTCTTAGATATTGCACCTTTTTGTTCTTTGTTTTTCTTTTTTGAAAAGACTTGAAAGTACATTACTACTGGAGATGAAGTTCATTCCACACTCCTTTAAATGGTCTGTCGGACAGATCAGCTATCAACAATTGATGTGTGTGTTTTTTTGTGCAGCTTTTTTTGCTGTGTCTGTGTTCATCACAGCATTCGCTAAGGCTTTTGTTTTCTTCCATTGTTTGTTACTGTTCTGAAGTGGCAGCATCTCACTATAAACGTGTGGGATTGTGTGAAGTGTAAATAGTCCAATCATTCCTTAATAACTCTTCCCTCCAGCCAGAGCCATTCAGGTTAAGTACAAATAGGCATGTTGACATGGAAACCTTCTTATGAGAGAAACGCATGGCATTAGAATGAACTGTTCAGACCAAGCCTGTTCAAAAGGTTTCACCTCATGAGTTTCTCAGGCCTTTAGAGACACTTTGTATTGGGACTGTCCTGGGAACAAAACTACTTTTGTTTATGGTATCTGTGCTGCTTACATGCCATCCATTTGCACTGACATGCATTACACATGAATATGCATCACAGAAATAGTTTATGTACTCAGCCTAGGTGGATAGGCTGTCCAATGGGTGTATGCGAGTGTAAGCTTGCCTATGTATGTGTGTGTAGGCGTGGACCGTAGGCTTTTGTGTTTGAAAAACATTCCTGTGTTTTCTTAATCTATGGTGAAACCATGATTGTGCCGCTCTACTCAGTCAGTGAAGTTGCTCTTGTTGCATCGTCTTGAGACCCAGATGTGCCTTATTCAGAAGGCAGTGCACTCACCCCTGCAGATGTCCTGTATGATGGTCCTATTGAGTGTTTCTCTCACATTGCTGACATCTCTACTGTATGATGATGTTCTGGGTCCCCATAGTTTTAAGGAGCATAATACTAAAATGTTTAATTAGAGGTCAATAGCAGTCTCAACAACTCGATTGTGAGGATGTGAATCGTACCTATGACCAAATGTCCACTAAACTCGACACATTTCATTCAGCTTCTGAGAGCAGGATTATCTCTTGAGACTTCACACGTGAATGTAATCGAAACTAGTTGAAGGCTCCAAGGAGAACTCATTTAGATACTCGTTATTTTTTGTATTGCAAAAAAGGCAAAAATGTACCCGTAGTATAAAGTAAACACACTGATTGGAGAAGGCATGCTTACATAATGAATTTATGTTGCCCTAACCCCTCACTCATCTGTGAAGTGCAAATACTTATTTAATGACCAAGATAAGAAAGACCTGTGTCCGTTCAGTGTTGGCTGTATTGGCTGGTGAGTTTTGGACGTTGACAATTTTGTGACATTGTGACATCATTTGATGGGTTTGTGAGGGGACAGCACCTTGACCTATTTTCTTTGTCTTTATATTTGCACAGCACATTAACATTTTTTCTTCTTTGGAAATTCAATAGTGCATTTGTAAACATAAATAATAATGTTGACTGAAAATTACTACTGTATCATATTTAAAGAAGGGAATCCATGTTGTAATCTTCTGTACTGTATCACTGAATGAACCGTGTCAAATATACATGTATTGCTGTAATTTTTTTTATTAAATATGCTTCATGAGAAAATGTAGCAACAGGTGATCTCTTAGCTCTAAAACAAGCTAGAATACAATGGTTGCCTCACTGAAATAATTTGCATGTGTCCAGATTTTCCTGATCTAATTATATATTTCTAAATTTCCTTCCACATTAATCCCAGAGCTACTGCCATTTAAGTGGTAAGTAAACTGGACATTGCATACAACAAATTGTAGAAAACATACAGTAAGAAACCAAACAGAACAATTGGTCTGTGTAATGCCCATTACAGACTACAGATGATTACAAGTTCATTAAAACACACCAAACTACTAAAATCAAAGTCTATCAGAAGTCTGTTAAATACACTGTGGTGTACACATGCTCAGCCTATGAAGAGTTCATTTTCTGGTATTTTGACTCCTATATGCAGTTCGGCACCAGCATTTCATTCATTCAATCCAAATGAATAAGAATTGGGGGGTTGAATCTATGTTGAAATAAGTGGATCTGTGTTACTATGCATGTTGGAAGATGCCTCTCTGGTGTCTGAAAGGGAGGCATCAGCACCAGATACTGGGGTGGTCTCCATGGCGACAGCAACAGGACCAGTTGCCTGTCCCGACTCCGTGGGCAGAGTGAGCTCAGAGGCAGGAACGGCCTCGTTAGCTCTTTGCGTAGGCCGACTGATGGCCATGGGGACGAAGACGTTTGAGGCACAGTGCTCGCTCAGATACTCCCCTCCTTTTTCCTCGTAGTCCTGCCTGCTCAGCCAGCCCAGTTCTCCAGGGGGGTTCTGCAAGGCCCACTCGCGAGCTCCGTACCAGGCATCTAGTGCTGGACGCGATGCTAGCCTCACCTGCAGGGGAGGGAGACAGAGAGAGCATGGTCAATAACAAATTTGTGACACTGTTGTGTTGTGTTTGGTTACCTGATTCAGCTAGTGCTCAATGGTTAACAATCATGTGTTTAATCACAGGTTTAAAAAAGCAAGATGTCCAATATTACAGAGGCCACCTGTAGCAAATAATGCTGTGGTTGGGTAAGAATATTCAAACAAAGTGTTTATCTTGTGGGACATTTTACATCTTTTACTTAAAAGTCCAAACACATAAGTTCATTTAACTGTATGCACACTGTCAGAAAGCAGTCTAGCACTCAGTTTTACCTTAAAGTATGACTGGAATGGTCGTATGGCCAGCAGTTCACTCTCCACACGATCCCGCAACCCAGGGTACATCAGATTCCCTCCTGTGAGAAGAACATTCTCCACCAGTGCCCCCTGCTGCTCAGGAGTGTACCTGCACCAACACAAAATCCTCTCTTGGGTATTGGACAAAGGTGTGGTTCTCAGTTTACATGTTGTGATGTCTGAGGCAACTTGACTTAAATCCAACGGCACCTTTTAATTTACTCTTCTTCCTAGATATATGTTTAACTTATTATTGTAATTATTAGATAAAATACTAAGGTGGTAGCTCAAGTGCTCTGTAGCTCACTTCAAAACGGTCTGAATGTGGAAAACAAACTAGTTTCATGCAAACTGTAATTACAGGGAACTGGTAATTTATACTCAGCAGATGCAAAACATACACACAGTAAAGTCAAAGGTGCAAATACAGCCATCAGTGAAAATTGCAACCTTATGCATTGACATAATTTAATAAATGTAGAGCTGTCACTCAAGTAATTTAGTGCAAGTTTTCCTTCAGGTTGATGTAAACGCTCACCTGTCTAGCACAAATTGCACAGTCTCCATGAGGCCCATCTGATCTTCTCCAATCATTGACGGCTGGAAAATGACCTCTGGAGCACGCAGTCGCTCTGTGCCCACATACAGTTGGTGGTACTCTGCTAACTTCAATGCAGGCTAAGAGAGAGAGAGAGAGAGAGAGAGAGTGATAACGATGTGGAGAGGGCAAAATAGGAGATGGAGGAAGGGAGAGACAGAAAGGGAAACTTGGTGTACAGAAAGTATTTATGCATGACAGTCATATCATACCTCTGCTCTGCTCTATCCAGCTCTGTATAGCTGGTTAACATTGGTAAAGCCCCTCAGGGGCATTGGCTTGACATGTGTTCCGTCTTCAGAGCACATATTGAACAGAGCCATGATCTTGAAAGTCATAGTGCCACCTATTCTCTAACTAACCTATAAGTTAGTGATTTGTTTTTAAGTGACTCCACTTTGTGGAAGCATTATATAGACCTGGACTCATTCTCTTCAATGGCTGATGTTAGACTAGTGACTAGAGACTAGTCACATTTTGACAAACAAACCAATTAGCTGCCACATTACAGATAGCAACAAATTAGGTCATCCATGCTGATTGATTCTCCCAGTTTTGGAAATTGACTCATGGGAACATCCACTTCTCCACACAGGCAACATATGTTTGTCCATCAGTTGTGTGACAACTAATGGTGCATTCATGCACATGGGAAAAACATTTTTCCCAGTGAAAACATAATCATGGACGTCACTTCATGTGGGTATAACTGGTGGGAAACTGGTGGAAGAGTTTGCGAACAGAGAGTGCCTAGTTGTTGGCTTGTCGTCACTTTTGTCATCACGTTGTAGTTCATTTGTAGTCCAACAATTTTAATGTGAACATGGGAATTTGGCGTTTGTCACCTGAACACTGTATATCCTTCTTGCACAAGCGCCTTAGACCATACTTTTAATACAGTTGTTTATTTAATTAGCAGTCGGAAAAACAACATAATCACAAGAGTGGTCCCTAATATTCCCAAATGGCCTGAACACACCATAATTGCCTTGTTTGTATAAACATGCCCGGAAGTGAGCTCTCGTGGGACACTATTTTTTTTTAAGATGGTGGCGCCCAATTTTGATGCTAACTGCCTGAAGCTAAACCTCAAATCCAGATCCCCTGCTCTACCTCAAGCATATGGATGGACAATCTCACATTTATGCCTTGATGCAGCTGTTGTGATTTGCATGTGTTGTGTTGTATTATATTGTACTGATGTGAAACCTACCTGGGAAACATTAACCGATCTTTCCACCTCTGTGTTCTCTTCACCAAAATCAGGATCGGTATCAGCTGCGCCATCGCCTTCTTCCATCGACTGATCAAGATCCAAAGCCTGACAATAATGACAAACAGAGGCAAATCTCACCACACACAGATGTGTTAGAAATATCCAATTAATATAGGTTTTCCTGTTGTAAAACAAATTTACTTGGGATTAGATTAGATTACCGGTAGATTAGATTCAACTTTATTGTCATTGTGCAGAGTACAAGTACAAAGACAACGAAATGCAGTTTGCGTCTAACCAGAAATGCAAAAAAAGCAGAAAAGTGCAATGTGATATACAAAGTATAGGCAGGTGGTGCATAGACAGGACAATAAATATAGTGCAGTGTAGACAGTAGTATAGTTGATTTACAGAAGGTGGTTTAGAGTAGTATAAATTAAATATAAATATGTGCACTGCAGTGTATTAGCAGTTACCTTATAAGCTTTGGAATGTGCAGTCCAAAGATCCTAGGTGGTTTAATTATTTAAAAAAAAAAAAGGATGACTGCATGTCCATCCAAATACCCCCCATTTTTTTTGTTTTTAAAGAAAAACGCTAATTTTCTTCCTTCCACTAGCACACACCCACCTCTGCCCTGTTGTCCAGCCCCTCCTGCAGTAGGTTGCGCTGACGGCTGAGCTCCAGGTTCATGCTGATCTTGTGGATGTAGGACTGGAGCTCCTCTGTGGAGTCCATGTTCAGCTCAACCAGCCGCCGCTGGAACTGATCCACTAGCCCATCCTCCAGCAGCTCCTGTGCAGACAGTCCCATGGAATAGCCCAACGACGTATAGAAAGAAATTAGGCATACATTCCAATGTACAGTATATTGTATGGTGATAAAATGTGCCTGTGTGCGTTTGAATAAATGTCTCGTCACCTGCACTGCCAATAGGGAGTCGAGACGCTCCTGATCCTGCTGGATTTTCTCCTCTCTGCGTCGGGCGTTGATCTCCTGCAGTCGCCTTAGTTGATTGGCTCTCCTTTCCTGGCGCTCCTCGGCCCCCACCCCTGCAGCACCCGCCAGCTTGGCTGAAAATGGCAGCTGGATGCGATGGACCTCCTGTTCATAGAACTCTGGGCTGCGCCACTTTTCAAGCTCTAAATAACAGCACACAAACACATCGCAGTCATCACTCTGAGCTGAGGAGCGCATTGGGTAGGCTTCATTTAGAGAGGAAGACTAAACTTCAGTGAAGCCATGTTGCCTTCACAATGCATCCTGAATTGATATGTAGTTCAAAGTGACCAACCTGACAATTGTGTATAATCAGTTGTTGTTACCCAAACTGAGCACAGCATACCGCATAGAGCATACTGCTTACCTTGTTGGTAGTCTGAAGCGATGTAGCTGTGCTGATGCAGAAGCTCTTCCATTCGACTGAGAGTGAGAGCAGGCTGCTGACCCGGATACTTCAGCTGCAACAGGCGCTGGAGGTAACTGGCAGCCTGGCTTCCTCCCACATTAACCCGCTTGCAATTGGCTGCATCCAGTCTAAGATACACAAAAAGTGGAACGAAATGGTCAGCTACACATACGCCTATGCATCTGACTTCCGAATTTCAAGTAAGTAAAGAACATTAGAGAAAATATAACACGAGATGAGAAAGGGACTGTCAATTCAAACACCTACCTTCCATTGATGACTGGAAGAACGTGAGAACAGTGATAACCAGAGGAGATGACGAGTCCTGTGTGCGGGATATCCATACTGCGTTGCTTATTGTTCAAGTAGAAACTAAACAAACTGTCAATGCCATAGCTGACTTGTGGAACACCATAGCACTCGAAGAGAAGTTCTGACATCATCTGTCGGCAGTGTAGCGGGTTGCAGGGAGGCTCAGTCAGAACCACGGGGTGTTCCACGCAGCCCTTGGTAGGAAAATAAGCAAATCTGCTTTTAGCAAGTAGTCTAAACTTTGCCAACAATAGGTAAGGTACTGTCTATGCTAACCAGCCTACAGCGGAAGTAAAATTAATTTCACTCACCTGTGTGGCGATACCCAGATGCATAAACACATAGTCGAACATCAGCTCTTGGATCTCGAAATTGACGACAGCATTGCGATCAAATTGACTTTTTAGAAGCCATCGGAGTGGTTCCAGATTTGGAATATCATTGCCAATCTGAGTCTCACTCCTCGCAGCCCCTCGGCTTCGGGCCGCCACCGATTTGAATTGAAGTCTTGGAGACGAAAGTTCGTCGCACGCCCATCCTGCCCGCGTTTGAAAAGAACCATTATCTATAATTATAGGAACGGGTGATGGCTGCAAGCATTCTACGTTTACTTCATAAACTGGATCCGGTGTGGATTTGTAATCCTGAAAAGTGAATATGTTGGTTGACATGCTCGATTTGAGTATCATATGAAATGAGTGTTACAACAAAATACCACCGTGTGGAACTTCACCTTGGTGTAGATAGAGTGTTCCGATGTGATGCGTTGGTGTGTGTGTGTCCGAGTCTCACTGTGTCTGTGTGCGGGGATGTTGTCTTTGCACCATATTTCCACACAAAATTACAACATTGTGATCAATAATTACCAAAATGCAATTAACAAAGTATAAATTAATAATTTGCTA